>NC_135565.1:7631741-7731741 GCF_964340395.1 Glandiceps talaboti
ACATGGGAGACAAGGAGATAGAGTCAGAGATTTTAAAAATCCAATACCACGTCCTTGACATCAACAAATAACACATTGCCATGGGTGTAATGTTCCCATGGATGTAATATTATTCATTACACTGATATTAACTAGTCCATCAAATCTTTACCGTTATTCCAAGCATACCATATTTGATGCATATAATAGGACTGAAAATGATATATTTCAAATTCGTTATAAAATATAAAATTAACATTTATTTTCCTGCACTCTTCTCATGATCAAGGACACACTTTTTCATCACCTCACTTTGTTACCATGACGACTGTACATCATGCTGAATAAAACAGTCATGTTCTATTCACTTTAAAACATTAAACAGAAACGATACAAATGTCCAAGTGTGGTACTCATTGCCGTACTGTATAATATCATATTACTCCTGAACATCTGATGATAAACTCATAGTTGTCAATATTGACAGGACTCTTCACCTAACAATTCTTGGTGACAGGCCATCATATATGTTCATATTTACTGGATAACATTAATTTCTATGGGCAATCGTGATGGCAGACTTTATAAATTAATATTTGTTTGTTCTCTTCAAACAGTTAAATAATAAATTAAGTATCATTACAATTTACCTAGGTGGCACTGTTACCATGGTGATGAAGATGATGTGCTATATTGTTATTGCACACGTCTAGTGCTAGATCACAGACAGAAATCATAAATGATGTACATCTACCGGGATACAAATTTGCACCCTACCATCCCTCACTCACTCCCTCCCTCCCTAACTACCTACCTACATACATACGTACATACGTACGTACATACATACATACATACATACATACATACATACATACATACATAGGCTTACCTATACCTACCCATACCTACCTGAACATCTACCTACTTGAACTTCACTTGATTCATCGTGTACATTTTACATATTAAATTTCATAAATGCCAGCATACCTTCCATCACAAATAAGCTTATTTCCATCAGATAAATTGATGAATATGTATTGTTTATCTAAATAACTTTTCATGTCTGCTAAGACCCATGGTGTATCATTCAAAGAATAATAGCGTGAACAAGTTTTTCAATTTAATTAAATTTTTTTTGGCAACCGAGCGAAAATTATGTGATGTGAAACCATGACATAACAGAACAGAGTTTATGAAAATAGATATATTTTCTGGAGTGGTGTTCCTTTTTAATTTTATTACGTTTTCGACATAATGTATGTATTATTGAATTTCGTACTTCTAGTAATATCATCATTTTGTCCTTATACAATTTCACCTGTGGTATTTATATACTATTACACATTGTTTGTGTCCAATGCTATTTTCGTAATTGACCAAAATATGTTCACCAGCTGGTAGATCAAATGATTTACAGAGGTTTTAACACACATAACTACATTGGCATAATTTGTCATTGTGATGAGGATGGTCGACGAAGGCACATCAAAATGTCAATGCTAACAAACTTTGAACTGCTTGTGTGTTATAACATTTGTGAATTATGTCCTTAATGGTACACATGTATATACGTTTACTAGTACTCCCGTGCAAATGTTATTATACAAGTTTGTGAAAAATTGTTTTTACATGTACATATATACAGCACGTTGCATGGCACCTTCAACTGAGTCTGAACAAAAGCTGCACATGCCACACTTTAATAACGTAGCATGATTGAATAAATACATATTGTTGCTACATTTTGTCTCAATGAAATGAACTCAAATGTGTCAACATACAAACATACAAACATCAAATGCAGACATAACAACGGTTGGCGCCCGTGGGTCTGTGCCCATTTGCACTATGCTTATAATACTAGTTTATTTCAACTAAAACGTAGCAAGAAATTACCATCTTGTATATCAAGTGAAATTACGTTATATTTGTTTCTGCGTAGTTGTATCAAACAGATTCAGTAAATGGTAACCTGTAATTACGCTGTACTAAGCACTGCATCTTACATGTACATGTGAAATGAGGTCAAACGGGATCTCTGTTTATTTAGTGACTGGTTTTAATACATTTCCTCAGGAGTTGAGTAAACTGAACTCTGACAAACTGAACAGCCATATTTGCATACAGTGTTATTAAAGCGACTTCCTCTTAATTTAGGTCGATGTCCTCGGATATTTTCATTCAGATTGATTGAAAATTTGTAATTTAAAAATCTATAGCAAAAAAGAATTCATCAGCCGGGTCAGGGCAAGTCATTATTATTGCCTGATTGAGACCCCCCCCCCCCCCCCCCCCCGGCTACTCACCTTATTTGAGTATACATATACAAAATGTATGTGCCGCCGTTTGGGGTGCGTTTTCTAGCCCCTTTGATCTAAAATGGGTTTATTTTGTCGAGCTGAAGAGTCTAAAATCGGGTCCACTTGATATATTCGATTTTGCTTGGTCTAAAATGTGGCCCATCGTCCTTTGCTAAATCATAACTGCCATTAATTGCCCCAAAATGTTTGCCTATGTATGTCTGTCTCTCTGTCTCTTTGTATGTCTGTCTCTCTGTCTCCCTCCCTTTGTCTGTCTAGATCTGTGTCCGTCTGTCTCCACCCCCCCCCCTCTCTCTCTCTCTCTCTCTCTCTCTCTCTCTCTCTCTCTCTCTCTCTCTCTCTCTCTCTCTCTCTCTCTCTCTCTCTCTCTCTCTCTCTCTCTCCCCCCCCCGGTAACTCTGGCCTATATCCACCTTGTTATGCTAACCACTAAAACTGGACACGTTAAATACCCTGCACCCTTGTTATCAAAATATTTGTAATTCAGGAGGTTGCAGTTACATTTACATTGCAGTACATTTACATAATGACTGCATTTGAATAATCAAACAGTCCGACGTAGATTTACTATTCACCTCTGCGACCAATTTGATACAAGATTGTATAGCAAACTGGATGTAGGTTAGAGGTATCCTAGACACAGAACACCATCGTAGATGGTCATTAGCATCATGTATTTGTTAAACACTCACAAAAAGTCTGCCCAGTTATAGATTAGTGGTTATACGTGGTAATTACATCATGTCCAAATATGGTGTATTATTGCTCATATCAGGGAACTACTTTATACACATTCTAAAAAAATGACGGTTTACTCATTTCCATGAATAACCTTTGTTCGTGGTTCGTCATCGGAGCTGGATAGGGTGAAGGGAGATCTTGAAAGTCGAAGTCATAGATAGCATCTATAGCTAGCTAGACTACTTATGGGAGGGTAGATTGCAAAGTATTACTAGAGCTACATGGTCTTGCTTTATTACACCATCCACCCATTCTGTCACATCAAAAATGTATGTTATTATTTCTCTAAGGAATTATGCTTTATCATCTAGAAAAGGTGAAAAGGTGATTATTCATGCATTTTCATTTATTATTTATACGGGTTTCGCTTAACTGCTGGGGAAAAGATTAAGGCACTATTGCAGTGGCATTAGGGATTATCCATGTAGCAGGTGATACGGTAAAAGTACCTGTGGATCCGATCCCCTGCTGGGTGATTACTCTGTGTAGCACCCACGCAACTATCTGTCCTTCAATACATATCCTATCACTACATTATATCTTGCAGATGTAGCACATTGTACGTCTTCAGTATATGCTATCAATACATTATATTTTGCACATTGCATGTTTTCAATACATATCATATCAATACATCATATTTTGCAGCTGCAGCACATTGCATGTTTTCAATACATATCATATCAATACATTATATTTTGCACATTGCATGTTTTCAATACATATCATATCAATACATCATATTTTGCAGCTGCAGCACATTGCATGTCTTCAATACATATCATATCAATACATTATATTTTGCAGCTGTATCACATTGCATGTCTTCAATACATATCCTACCAATACATTATATATTTTGCAGCTGCAGCACATTGCATGTCTTCAATACATATCCTATATCAATACATTATATGTTGCAGCTGTATCACATTGCATGTCTTCAATACATATCCTATATCAATACATTATATTTTGCAGCTGTAGCACATTGCATGTTTTCAATACATATCATATTAATACATTATATATTTTGCAGCTGTAGCACATTGCATGTTTTCAATACATATCATATTAATACATTATATATTTTGCAGCTGTATCACATTGCATGTTTTTAATACATATCCTATCAATACATTATATTTTGCAGCTGTAGCACATTGCATGTTTTCAATACATATCATATTAATACATTATATATTTTGCAGCTGTATCACATTGCATGTCTTCAATACATATCATATCAATGCATTATATTTTGCAGCTGTATCACATTGCATGTTTTCAATACATATCATATCAATACATAATTTGATGCTGTAGCACATTGCATGTCTTCAATACATATCATATTAATACATTATATATTTTGCAGCTGTAGCACATTGCATGTCTTCAATACATATCATATCAATACATTATATTTTGCAGCTGTATCACATTGCATGTTTTCAATACATATCATATCAATACATTATATTTTGCAGCTGCAGCACATTGCATGTTTTTAATACATATCCTATCAATACATTATATTGTGCAGCTGCAGCACATTGCATGTCTTCAATATATGCTAACAATACATTATATTGTGCAGCTGCAGCACATTGCATGTCTTCAATGTATGCTAACAATACATTATATTTTGCAGCTGCAGCACATTGCATGTCTTCAATATATGCTAACAATACATTATATTTTGCAGCTGTAGCACATTGCATGTCTTCAATATATGCTAACAATACATTATATTTTGCAGCTGCAGCACATTGCATGTCTTCAATACATATCCTATCAATACATTATATGTTGCAGCTGTATCACATTGCATGTCTTCAATACATATCCTACCAATACATTATATTTTGCAGCTGTATCACATTGCATGTCTTCAATACATATCCTATCAATACATTATATTTTGCAGCTGTATCATATTGCATGTCTTCAATACATATCCTATGAATACATTATATTTTGCAGCTGTACAACTTTGCATGTATTCAATACATATCCTATCAATACATAATTTGATGCTGTATCACATTGAATGTCTTCAATACATATCCTATATCAATACATTATATTTTGCAGCTGTAGCACCTTGCATGTCTTCAATATATGCTACCAATACATTATATTTTGCAGCTGTACAACTTTGCATGTATTCAATACATATCCTATCAATACATAATTTGATGCTGTATCACATTGCATGTCTTCAATACATATCATATCAATACATTATATTTTGCAGCTGTAGCACATTGCATGTCTTCAATACATATCCTATATCAATACATTATATTTTGCAGCTGCAGCACATTGCATGTCTTCAATATATGCTACCAATACATTATATTTTGCAGCTGTAGTACATTGCATGTCTTCAATACATATCCTATCAATACATTATTTGATGCTGTAGCACATTGCATGTCTTCAATACATATCATATTAATACATTATATATTTTGCAGCTGTATCACATTGCATGTCTTCAATACATATCCTATATCAATACATTATATTTTGCACATTGCATGTTTTCAATACATATCATATCAATACATTATATTTTGCAGCTGTAGCACATTGCATGTCTTCAATACATATCATATCAATACATAATATGATGCTGTATCACATTGCATGTCTTCAATACATATCCTATATCAATACATTATATTTTGCACATTGCATGTTTTCAATACATATCATATCAATACATTATATTTTGCAGCTGCAGCACATTGCATGTCTTCAATACATATCCTATCAATACATTATATTTTGCAGCTGCAGCACATTGCATGTTTTCAATACATATCCTATCAATACATTATATGTTGCAGCTGCAGCACATTGCATGTTTTCAATACATATCATATCAATACATTATATTTTGCAGCTGCAGCACATTGCATGTTTTCAATACATATCCTATCAATACATTATATGTTGCAGCTGCAGCACATTGCATGTTTTCAATACATATCATATCAATACATTATATTTTGCAGCTGCAGCACATTGCATGTTTTCAATACATATCATATCAATGCATTATATTTTGCAGCTGTAGTACATTGCATGTCTTCAATACATATCATATCAATACATCATATTTTGCAGCTGCAGCACATTGCGTGTTTTCAATACATATCATATCAATACATAATTTGATGCTGTATCACATTGCATGTCTTCAATACATATCATATCAATACATCATATTTTGCAGCTGTAGCACATTGCATGTTTTCAATACATATCATATCAATACATAATTTGATGCTGTATCACATTGCATGTCTTCAATACATATCATATCAATACATTATATTTTGCAGCTGCAGCACATTGCATGTTTTTAATACATATCCTATCAATACATTATATTGTGCAGCTGCAGCACATTGCATGTCTTCAATATATGCTAACAATACATTATATTGTGCAGCTGCAGCACATTGCATGTCTTCAATATATGCTAACAATACATTATATTTTGCAGCTGCAGCACATTGCATGTCTTCAATATATGCTAACAATACATTATATTTTGCAGCTGCAGCACATTGCATGTCTTCAATATATGCTAACAATACATTATATTTTGCAGCTGCAGCACATTTCATGTCTTCAATACATATCCTATCAATACATTATATGTTGCAGCTGTATCATATTGCATGTCTTCAATACACATCCTATCAATACATTATATGTTGCAGCTGTATCACATTGCATGTCTTCAATACATATCCTATCAATACATTATATTTTGCAGCTGTATCATATTGCATGTCTTCAATACATATCCTATCAATACATTATATGTTGCAGCTGCAGCACATTGCATGTTTTTAATACATATCATATCAATACATAATTTGATGCTGTATCACATTGCACGTCTTCAATACATATCATATCAATACATTATATTTTGCAGCTGCAGCACATTGCATGTTTTCAATACATATCATATCAATGCATTATATTTTGCAGCTGTAGTACATTGCATGTCTTCAATACATATCATATCAATACATTATATTTTGCAGCTGTAGCACATTGCATGTTTTCAATACATATCATATCAATACATTATATTTTGCAGCTGCAGCACATTGCATGTTTTCAATACATATCATATCAATACATTATATTTTGCACATTGCATGTTTTCAATACATATCATATCAATACATCATATTTTGCAGCTGCAGCACATTGCGTGTTTTCAATACATATCATATCAATACATAATTTGATGCTGTATCACATTGCATGTCTTCAATACATATCATATCAATACATTATATTTTGCACATTGCATGTTTTCAATACATATCATATCAATACATCATATTTTGCAGCTGTAGCACATTGCATGTTTTCAATACATATCATATCAATACATAATATGATGCTGTATCACATTGCATGTCTTCAATACATATCATATCAATACATTATATTTTGCAGCTGCAGCACATTGCATGTTTTTAATACATATCCTATCAATACATTATATTGTGCAGCTGCAGCACATTGCATGTCTTCAATATATGCTAACAATACATTATATTGTGCAGCTGCAGCACATTGCATGTCTTCAATATATGCTAACAATACATTATATTTTGCAGCTGCAGCACATTGCATGTCTTCAATATATGCTAACAATACATTATATTTTGCAGCTGCAGCACATTGCATGTCTTCAATATATGCTAACAATACATTATATTTTGCAGCTGCAGCACATTTCATGTCTTCAATACATATCCTATCAATACATTATATGTTGCAGCTGTATCATATTGCATGTCTTCAATACACATCCTATCAATACATTATATGTTGCAGCTGTATCACATTGCATGTCTTCAATACATATCCTATCAATACATTATATTTTGCAGCTGTATCATATTGCATGTCTTCAATACATATCCTATCAATACATTATATTTTGCAGCTGCAGCACATTGCATGTTTTCAATATATGCTACCAATACATTATATTTTGCAGCTGTACAACTTTGCATGTATTCAATACATATCCTATCAATACATAATTTGATGCTGTATCACATTGCATGTCTTCAATACATATCCTATATCAATACATTATATTTTGCAGCTGTAGCACCTTGCATGTCTTCAATATATGCTACCAATACATTATATTTTGCAGCTGTAGTACATTGCATGTCTTCAATACATATCCTATCAATACATTATTTGATGCTGTAGCACATTGCATGTCTTCAATACATATCCTATATCAATACATTATATTTTGCAGCTGTAGCACCTTGCATGTCTTCAATATATGCTACCAATACATTATATTTTGCAGCTGTAGTACATTGCATGTCTTCAATACATATCCTATCAATACATTATTTGATGCTGTAGCACATTGCATGTCTTCAATACATATCATATTAATACATTATATATTTTGCAGCTGTATCACATTGCATGTCTTCAATACATATCCTATATCAATGCATTATATTTTGCAGCTGTAGCACCTTGCATGTCTTCAATACATATCATATCAATGCATTATATTTTGCAGCTGTAGCACCTTGCATGTCTTCAATACATATCCTATATCAATACATTATATTGTGCACATTGCATGTTTTCAATACATATCCTATCAATGCATTATATTTTGCAGCTGCAGCACATTGCATGTCTTCAATACATATCCCATCAATACATTATATTTTGCAGCTGCAGCACATTGCATGTCTTCAATACATATCCTATCAATGCATTATATTTTGCAGCTGCAGCACATTGCATGTCTTCAATACATATCCTACCAATACATTATATTTTGCAGCTGCAGCACATTGCATGTCTTCAATACATATCCTATCAATACATTATATGTTGCAGCTGTATCACATTGCATGTCTTCAATACATATCCTATCAATACATTATATTTTGCAGCTGTATCACCTTGCATGTCTTCAATACATATCCTATATCAATACATTATATTGTGCACATTGCATATTTTCAATACATATCCTATATCAATACATTATATTTTGCAGCTGCAGCACATTGCGCGTTCTTGGAACGAATAGTGTGTCAGAAGGTATTGTGCATAACTAATATTGAAATCCAGGCTTTTATTTGATAAAGAAGGTATATTCCATTCCTTCAAGGGTACATTGAAGGAGCTGGAGGCGCAGCGTGGTATGACCTGTAATGGTAATGAGGTCTTGGGAAGGAATGAAGCGTGACTGGAAATACGATTATGAGCAACTATATGGCATGTGTAGTTCATTTCACTCAGTCAAAATGTAGCAAGAAACTGTACTCATTCTATCTTGCTGTATAATTAAAGTGTAGTATGTCTAGCTGCTTGTTGGTCTCATATGTGCGGTTGTTTCAAACAGAAAACTGAACGGTATCGTGTAAGATTATGAGTTACTGTAGGGTATGTGCAGTGCATTCCTGTGTCGAAAACACTTTTCCACTTGCATGTGCATTTTGTCATTCATTCATTCATTCATTCATTCATTCATTCATTCATTCATTCATTCATTCATTCATTCATTCATCCATCCATCCATCCATCCATCCATTCATCCATCCATCCATCCATCCATTCATTCATTCATTCATTCATTCATTCATTCATTCATTCATTCATTCATTCATTCATTACATGCTGGAAAATGACAATTATCACCAAAGATTACTGAAATTAGTCGACAACAAAGCTGGCAATAAAGAGACATATACTTAATACTTAATTGTGTACAATCGCTACAAGAAATGGTTTCTCCTAGACAGTAGAATTACATTGTAATTTGACTCAAGCGATCATGTGGTGACTCAAGCGAGACTTTTTCAAAGTGACTACATGCTATTGTTTTGTTAATCCTTTGCCTGTAAGATACGTCGTGTTGTTCAGCCCTATCACGCTTCTTAGCCTGTAAGATATACGTCGTGTTGTTCAGCCCTATCAAGTTTCTTATACTATGACTTTACATGTAGTAAACTGCCCAATATCCTGCATAAGCAACCAGACTGGGTAGCAGCCAATCAAATATTGTTATGTTCTAAGAGGTGTCAAACTGACTATGATATCAACCTTTCAGTGCTGATTTATGACACCAACCACCTGTTTTTACGTCAATAGTAAGCATAAGTTTTCGACCAAAGTCTAGTATTTTATCAAGTTCATATAATTAACAAGTATCACCATAACAACAATCGTTCAAGCAGAAACTCTTCTGTCTATTTGATGTTAATCTACATAATGACCTCTGACCTCTGTGTCAACTTCTAATCACGGAGTGGCATAAATCTTTCATCTGGCAGGAACAGTCCCATAGAAAAGTACAGACGATGCACGAATGTCTGTATCTTGCAGACTACTTAACTACATGTATCAACTGAATTCTCTGTATGCCTAGCTATACAATGTGTATATGGGTAAAATGGTAACTGAGCATCCATGTTTCTAATGTCATCACTAAGTAAAATTTCTTCAAAATTATACTTCAAAACAACACCCTCACAAACACATTTCACAAAGTCTTGACATATGCAATAACAAGATGGGCATATGGACTTTACCCAGTGATTATGATGTAACCTTATATAGCACATCCCTCATGCCCTTCATCGACATTAGTGAAAAGGTTTGTAAGAAAATCACTTTTGGGGGGACTTAACTTGTAAATCTCTGATCTGATCACCTTCATATCAACAATTTGTCATCTACACATCATAAGTAATGCCCCCCCCCCCTCAAATACAAAGGCAATGGGTTCCACGGTTTTTGACATTAAGTCTCTCTCTCTCTCTCTCTCTCTCTCTCTCCCTCCCTCCCTCTCTCTCTCTCTCTCTCTCTCTCTCTCTCTCTCTCTCTCTCTCTCTCTCTCTCTCTCTCTCTCTCTCTCTCTCGCTCTCTCTCTTTCAGATTTTCAGATTATAGAGTTTTAAAATATTTGATATATAGCACTCCGACCATTAGTATAATCTCTAAATCGCTTGAAAGGCATGCCGGAAACAAAACAGTCATTATTCATAATAGTAATGTAAATGTTTATTCAGATGTTATACATATAGTGCTCATATCATGTACAATCAATAATTTTCTATTACAATAGGCTCCGTCTGTCCGTCCGTCCGTGTATCTGTTCGTATATCCGCGCGTATCCCTAGGCCCTGGGAGCTCATATCACCCATTTTCAGCCAACATACCCACCCACGTAGGTAGATCACCATATGACACACTTGATAAGATACATTGTATATGCACTCAACATTTTGGTGAGAAGAGGAATGGCAGACAACATGTTAACCCAGTTATTATCAAAATCAGATAACGTACCCGATTACAAACCACAAGAGATAGCATTATGATGTTTGTGTATTGCATTATGCAGGAGTCGGTTCTAATCATTAGTGGAATTTTCCATTGATTTAATGGATATTGAACAATTACAACAAACCATGTAGGTATTAAAGGTCACCTGTATAAACTATGAGCAAAATACAAATGAAGGACATAATGACATGATTGTGAGTGTAGCTTGAGGTTTTAGTTATAATTTTCAATCGGTATTATATGAATTCCTGCCTTTTGGTAGAGCCAGGCTTTTCTATTTCATTTTGCATTCCTCTACCACCGTTCCTCTTCATTCACCCTTGAGTCACTCACTCCCTCAGTTAATCTCTCTCTCTCTCTCTCTCTCTCTCTCTCTCTCTCTCTCTCTCTCTCTCTCTCTCTCTCTCTCTCTCTTGTTAGTCTCTCCGATTCGTCTTATTATATGTGACAACTAGCTACACAAACATAAAACAAACATGTATTAACAATAAAATGGACGTGTATAACGTAATCAAGAAATGTAATAGTATTTTAATAACAGTAAATATATACATATTAGCTGACAACATAATATACATTATCAATCAAAACTTAAGATATTTCACCATACTAACACCAAATATATTCAAATACTGAAACCCACTCTCAAATGAAAACAGTGCAAAGATTAGAAGAATGTTATTAAAATAAATACGTGTAAAGTCAGTTAGATTTATAGTTGCAGTTGTTTGTGAGTATGTATGTATGTATGTATGTATGTATGTATGTACAATGTATGTATGTATGTATGTATGTATGTATGTATGTATGTATGTATATGTATGTATGTATGTATGTATGTATGTATGTATGTACACACACACATACACACACACATATATATATGCTTCTTATAAATACCTCTGTATTTGCGGACATTATTTTCGCAAGACGCTATTGTGTATCTTACTGTGTAAAGTATCAAATATCCAGACTCCATTCTACGTTGAAACCGAGCGTTAAGTCTTGGCAATATCACACAACTTTTAAGGATTAATATTTGCTGTGGCACGTACACGGAATAATACCACGTTGACATTATCGACAGCAGTGTTGTTATCAAACAGTGTTCCTTGCATCATATTACAGAGGTTCCATTCATTTTACACATACATCAACTGATTATATATTAAATATCGCACTCACACCAAGACAACATTCAAAATGTCATACAGTTTTTTTTTTATCACTTACAGACTTTAAAGGTTATGTGTGTAATGTATGGAAATGTCAATTCTGAATAATATTGGAGTAAAAAGATATTGATAACAGCTGAGTGAAATATTATGCCACCAGCTGGTAATTAGAGTTAATTATTCAACAAGTTGTAAAGGTTACTAGATCTATTATTGATAACAAGTCATAACACGATATTTTATACATTGGGACACCTTTTAAATATTCATGAGGATTTTCTGCTATGGGCTTCAAACATAACCAGTATTGCAGTTTAACCAGGCTTGCCGTTCCTATCAGAAATTTGAATAATAGACGCACAGGTAAAGAAATACGGATCTGACCTTGATAGCAAGGCTGAAGTGACGATTATTGTTCAAAATGGCGATGAAGCGGAAGTGACGTTGAAATTGACACCGAGGCTCTAAACCTCGACTACGACTCAGTATCTCCGTATGGAACATTGTACACGTGACTATGCAACAACAGCATGTCATATTGAGGATCGAAACGTTGCAATAATGCTGCAGGGACAACACACATATCATTCAAAGATTCATTTAATATGCAAAGTGTAGAAATGTTAATGCCGTTTCCAAATGTGATGGCGAGGACATGATGTTGTCATTATTTTCAATCAAAATTTAGTGGGATTTATTTTAAAATCGTGCCATCTTCATGGAGAGATTTTAGTTGGTTGATATCCAATACCATGAAAGTTATACTCGCCTTCCGGTAATTTTAGAAGAGGAAAATACTTTACACATCACTTCCCTAATTCATCGGAATACTCGGAAGAAATAATATGAACGACTTCTTTCGATTTTTAAAAAAAAAAAATTTTCACTTGAGCATCCGGTGAAACAAAGTATTACATTTCAATCTGAGTAATGACGGGACAACATTGTCAAGGAAGATAAGGAAGATAAAGTAGCCTATGACAAGAAAATTACAAATGTATACACCATGTGTTGCAGTTATTAGTCACAGTTCCATTGGTTTGGACTATTAAGTGGTTAAGCAATTAATTAACCATTAAAGTGGCCATGTGGAAGAGAACTTGGTATTCCATTTATAAAATAATTCTATCATGACTTACTACTTGACAAATCAAAGTGAAACAACCTAGACCCAAGTCTGTATTTGTAACTGAATATATTGCAACAGATTAATAAAATGTGTAAAATGTTTGTTATTGTATGTACAATGTACACGTTAACTATCTTTATGCAATGTATTGAGTTACAAACAAACTCTTGGTCTAGGTTGTTCCACATTAGATAAAATTGTTTTATAAACTTAAAAAAAAATCCATATGGCCACTTTAAATGAAATGAACCAGTCCTGTCAAAAATATCTAAAAACTAAAAAAAATTGAATTTAATCACAATGTCAGCAAATTAACAAACCAATGTTGACTACATGAAATAGACTTAAAGTGGCACAAGGTGAATTTATAAACCATACACTCGTGAAAATACTATATAGTATAAAATTAATCTCGATGGTTCCATCTATGACACTACACTTGGTTTCTGACATTGTTAGAACAGTTGACTGCCAAGTATGAATTCCTCGACATTTTTTGTATCTATAAAAAATGTCATAGGAATATTTATGTGTTTTATTTTAATAACAGGTTTGAGTAAAGTTATTATTGCAGGTGATGGTTACGCATGCGTCAGTAAGTAGAATACTTCGAGTAGTTTTTAAAAACACAGGATAAATCTCGCCCCAAAAATGTATAAACTCAGCTTGTGCGCAGTCACCATTGTAATAACTACATATCTCCTTTAAAAACCATATCAAATTGAACATTTACAGACTTCAATCCAATATACTTTAAAATTTATGATGCACTGTATCAATCAAAGACAATAAGCATCAATATATACAATCTGTTATATACTTACATCAACAAAGTGAATTATACGTTCCCGAATACAAAATGTCTGCTAAATCAACCGTTGGTCGTATGGTTATTATTGGCTAACAATTCACTGCCATGACAACGGTACTGATACAACGAGATAAGAGAGACAGGAACACTCTGGTATGTACGATAAAGTGAATTATATGTTGAAAAATACAAAATGGCTGCTAAAAAACGTCATCTGGTCACATGGTTAACAATAATTGCAATAACAGCAACATAACTCTTATAGAAAGTCCATGAGTACGTACATGGAATGCGATATTGTGTAAACATTGAGAAAACACGATAAACAAGAGTACAAGACACGACAACGGTTTATTCTAAATAAGGAATATGTATAGTCTGTAAACTGATTATTTTACGGTTATTTTCATTTAAATGATAACGAAATAGAAATTAACCACAAAACTTCACAGTTACCGACTTAAGTCCTGTAAAAGTGTAAACATGAATTCAGAGTTCGGCAAAAAATTGTTAATATCAAAACTTGTTTGCACGTACGACCTGAGTAACAACGCTTCCCGCCAAGGAAGGAAAAAGTGAACATTTCATTTTGACGAGACTCAGTCTCACATTTTTATTATTTGCGATGTAACTTCAGAAAGTCAGAAAGTCTGCGTATGCGAGACTACACCATTTGTTAAAATCAGTAATTCCTATTACATATGAAATCCTAACAGACTTCTGCGGTTTCGCTATCGAGTCGTTTACGTCATATGTAGTTTGTAATTAAAAATTACTTCATTATCTCTTCGCCCCCCCCCCCCCCCACCATAGACGACATCTTAGTCTCGGTTACCCAGATCTCGACTCTCGACGTTGAAGGGGCTAACCCCATGAACGGCGAGAATTGAGGGCTAACCCCCACTACGCGAGAGTCTGGGTAACCGACACTAACAACATCTTAGACATCTCCAAATCCCACTGTGGAAGGTTGTAATTTAATGACTCACTTAGGGGGTTAAAATTCTACCTTAGAAGGCGTAGATTGCGTAGGCGATAGTTGACATTGTGTCAAGGTAGGCACACCAAATACGAAGATAAGAAAATCGATTTACAAATCTAGGTGACACAGCAAATACGTATCAAATTATCCACTACACTAAATGGGTTATCTGTAATTGTTATTATGCAAATCATGTGATATATGTGATATAACCAAGCCATACTTAATGATAGGTTATCTCTAATCGTTAGAATATTGACCATGCGATTGGTATTTGTATATAGTACATTATTCAGATTTATTTGGTAAATATTTTTATATTATATGGTTGCTGAAATTACTGATAGAAAAATATGCACTGGCTTTTACTCTTAAAAATGGTGCCGCCTTTTCAGACTTTAATTATGTATACAATTACAAGAACTGAATATTTATATTGCATGCTGTTTATCATACTTCAAATTTTTGTTCAGAAATAGGCACTGGTGTTAAAAAACGTACACCAATCAACATGTATCTGGGGTATTATAAACATTGCCGTTTTTTTTATATATATGGCAGTGCAACATAAACGTACGTAGCACGCGAGGTAAAACGGTGATTATTTTTTTTACAAAACGAGCACTTGAGTATTATGCATTTAGATGCATCAAATTTGCAAATTACAATTTACCTTACAAATAAAAAACGTGCATAAGTTTTATTTATTTTGTATACGAAATTTCATGGTGAGCCTAGATTTTAAGACCCTGGATCGAGAATCATTGTGGACATAAATAGAACACATTACATAGAGCAGCTGTGAAAAAAACCTGCATAACAAATGTAGGTTTTTTTTACTGACGGTTTGAAATAGCATCGATCAACACAACCAATTACCGTTTATTGTTAGATACATCATCTAATATATATATATATATATATATATATATATATATATATATATATATATATATATATATATATATATATATATATATATATATATATATATATATATATATATATATATATATATATATATATATATATATATATATATATATATATATATATATATATATATATATATATATATATATATATATATATATATATATATATATATATATATATATATATATATATATATATATATATATATATATATATATATATATATATATATATACACACACACACACACACACACACACACACATTAATCTACAGTGATTATTCTGAGATTCTACGGTTATTATTTTCGTTCTTCTTAATTCCCACACGTATACCTGATTACATTATGAATTCACGACGGTGACATCTTTCCGACCGTGAAAAAAAATACAATCATCGAAATTTGTCTCGCAACATAAACATTAAATTTCCCAATATACAATATTATAGAATATGTCCTTCGTCGAATCCTTGCCCTTTTCCGAATAATGAACAAACTATGACCTTTAACCTTAGCGTATCAAACCTCTCAACAATGAATTACTTAACCCATTTACCAACACTCACGCACACGTTCTACTAAATTTTCGTATAGTATTCTTACTATTCAAATAAACGACCAGAGTTCAAGTTCAAAATCGATCGTTCACTGATAAGTGTTTTACCTGATGATTCACACAACTATCGTACCCTATTCTCGTCGAGAAACTCACTATCCTTATTTTCATTATCCCCGACACATTATCATCTCATCGTATACTCACTTGCATAGTGTTCGTTTTGAACTATTCTAATTTCATCATTTTTGGCACAATTTAGCACTTCCTATATTAAACCCGTTTCTTTCTAAACACATCTGTTGTCTTTTTATTATTACATCACTATTTACAACCTAGCTCCTAATAAAATGTCAGCGTCACTTACTTCAATAAAACACATTTGCGTCCATTTTGTAGGCCATTATTTCAATTATTAACAATTAACGGTTTACCGTTTTGTCAATGTAAAGCTGCCGTAAATGAGTGCAAAACAGCTTTAACTTTCCACGAGGTTAGCACCTCAAGGGACTTTCTCATGGAGAATGACGACCACAACAATTTATAGTATGAAAGACTGTGTTTACAATCATGTAATTATTCAAACCGTGCTGATTATAAACGGAATATTTCTACTAATTTAATCAGATTCGATGTAAGCACGGGTCTAACTGTTAATTTGTAAATGTCCTTGTCGCGGGAAAATTATTGCTTCTGCCTTCATTGAAATCGCCACGAATAAATCATAACTTGCTCGTTTCTAATTTTTACGCAGCCACATTTCGCGCCAAAAATTCCGTCGTCTGCGACTTTTTAAAATTCTTAAAACACATTAAACTTTTAACTTTATTTTCGAGAACATTCTTAATATTTAGACAATATTTGGTGAAAAATAACCAAAATAAAAGTTTTATTACAAAACCATTCAATATCAAACAGTGACCGATTAAAATTTGCGGTAGTTTTCATGAACTACGACCAACCGTGTTCGCTTTATACGTACAGAAGAACACGCTACATATCTAATACCAACGTCACAAAATAAAATTTGTTGTCAAAGGAACCGCATACACATTTCGAAATTCTTCAACAAGTTTTATAGTACATCATCGCGAATACTCTCGAAAACCGCGAGAAAACATTTTCGCGCCAAGATCTTTCTTTATAGCATAGCCTGCGTATTTTCTGACGTGGCTCCTATCAATATTACTACCACGCATGTCATGTCATCTATCTACACATGTATCATTTATCATGTGTACCCGTATGTACTGGAAAAAAATATCATTAGTCACACAGCATTGCCTGACACAGTGTACAAAACAGAACACTGTTGAATTTTAGTTCTAATCTTGTTACTGTTAATCTATTTGTGTGTTACTGTAACATGATTACAATATTTTTCAAGGTGATGCCATTCGTAAGTGAAAAGATTGAAGAACGACAGCTAAATACTTTCTCACTAACAATGAAACACGTATTCAATCGAAATAAAAGGTAAAAAGTAATTATGAAAGGTCACGAGCACAAAAGGACACAGAATAAAGGAATTTTGTACAAATCAAAATAATTTTTTTCTTCATTTTTGTGTATAAATTTCCCTATTTCGAATCATGGATAAAAATCAGTGTTATCCTGGAAGCCATTTTCTGTTCTAATGAATATAAGCATACTGAAATGAAACACAAGTCGTTACTATGGATACCAGGATTGTGTTCATCTGATCATTTTTAGACATTTTAATATAAGCAGGGGTAAAACCATTTTTATAAACTTGTATATTCACTATGGCGTAAATCAAATGTCTTAGTAACGAAATTGCTAGACGTTACCCTGACAACCGTCAAATCAGCAAACATATTTGGGTTTGACATCTGTCGAAAGTTGTCAAAGATGAACTTTTGAAATGACGTGTTACCTCTGTTCAATGACCTTTTTACCGAGGTCACAGCTGAGCGACACTTCCTCGTGCCATTCGGGACCCGAAGAAATTTCACATAGATCTCGTTCCCAGGTTTGACTGCACACTCCGGTTTCATCTTTTACACAATACCATAGATACGACGGCTCATCTAGCATACCGTGTGTGACACAATCTCCGTTACTGTACATCAACTTCGTATCGTACTGTATATTGCCGAACGGAACTTTATCAGTTGGTCGGATATATTCGAATCCAAAGATGATACTTTTCATGGCAGGGTCGCTGAATTCCGGGGGACACTGCTGACCAAGAACGCCTTTGTCCAGGGTTTTGTTGCACAAGTATTCGATGTGCGTGATGGGGTCCACGTCGTAGTTCGCGACGTCTTCTAAACTGATGAGGATGTGGTTTTGGTAATGTGATGGCATAGCGATATACGCATTCTGTAATCCGTATGTATGAGTGCTTTTTAACTGCTGGAGGTTACGGATGAAAACTGCGACTGAGCATGAAACAACTAAGCCTGTACCGACGAACGAGAAAGCAAGCACGATGACGCTGCTCATAGGATTTTCACAGCACGTACCTTTGAAACAGAAATTGAAGAGCAGTTTGAAGAATTTGAATAAACATACGGTAGTGGCGACGGCTACTGTCAACAACTGCGTCACCTTTGCAGTCGCCCATGAACACGGCGCGATTAAAACGTTTAGAAAAGCTAGCGGTATATCTTCCAACCACATAGGCACCAACCCAGCGTAGTCCTGGGTTATATGCTTCCTTCCCGTGGCTTTGAAGAAACTATTCACCGAATCGAAGATGAAAGTAAAGGTACCGGCGATACTAAATACCAACAACCCAAACAACGTCATCGTATGAGGCGGACCAACTAACAGACCAGCTGACAAATTAGCCCATGCTGAATAATTCAACCAATCTGTAAGTACATCGATAAATCCTAATATTATCACAACGATCGTTTTCCAATCCCAGCCACGATCGTCATCCAGGCCCGGTACAGTGCTTGTCACTCCGCGGTGATATTTCACGCTCGTACTCGTTCCGCCACCTTCACCCGGCATTGTGTATGTGTACGTGTCGACGTCAGAACACAGACACGGAAACTATAAATAATTGCTTGACCAGTACGACCTTGGCTAATACAAAGGACGTTGTCTCTCGATCGATATGTTATTATCCCCAGCAATGTAATCACTTCAAATGTCTAAAAGACAGACGTCTCCACCTGGAAGAGTAAATAAACATAAACAAATTATTACTGTAAATTAAATATATGTCAACGATTTAAACATATGAGTTGTTGGCGAAACGAAGTAGCCGCAGTTCAGAGATAGAGGGGAAAGTTCAACACACGCAGGTCACACACCTCACTGGCACGCCGCGCCGGCCGGCGAGATCACGCGGGCGGATCTGTCAATTCGTGCCTCATTTTCTCAACTTTGACAAACGTATGGTTACCTTTTTCAATACCACATCTAATTCAGGTGTGAAGTCAATGTAGTACAAACGATTCTTTACGTTATGGTGGTTCCAACTTCCCCGTTTACGTGTATCTTTCACAAGGATGGTGGTGGCTGTGTTATTTTACTTCTTAGCGGAACGGCGCGGTGCAGTGTATGCAGTGACGACGTTGAAAGAGTCTCCCTAGGTCACCGAATATTCTAATCACGTTAGTCTTGCCCTGACAAGGCCATGACGTCACAGGTGGTGTTTAATAATTCTATTTTTAGAATCAAAACATACAGCTTCACTGTTTCGTCGTCCGCAACCAGCGTCGTTACATGTATAATGATTAATTGATAGTACATAAGAGAATAAAATATTAACATTCATTGTTCCAAGACTGAATTTGACGGTATATTTAGTCAGTACAATTGTACAATGTAAGCTTTGTTTATTTTGATACGGTAAATTTGGAAACGAATGCGACGTTTTGATCTGTCCAGATCTACCAGTTCGGAGAGAGAGGCATTTACGTGGAATAGATAAAGCATTGCATGATCAAGGTACATATACTAGACGGATCGAAGCGTCACATTCATTTCCAAATTTACAGTTCCAAAGTAACCACATGTTACTGTCATGTGATAGTACATGTACATTCACAGACAAATAATGTATTAGAGTTTGTACACACGACATATATATCTATAGTTATACACGTTGAATATTAAATTGAATACAATATGCTGGCGGATATGTTTGTTACATCACAACACAACATGTTTGAAATAGTGTAAACTAAATCGACGACGCTGGTTAGGAATATCTAATTCAAATAAACTTGTTCTGTTCTGTTCTGTTCTGTTCTGTTCTGTTCTGTAGCTCTTCAATGCAAAGTAATGTTTGATGTGAATACATTTGATCTAATTGTAAATTGCTACGCTGAAGTGAACAAAATACGAGCATGATAGGCTTACAACCACTTAGATATACATAGACATAGCTAAATAAATTTACTTATATATGTGTGTGTGTGTGTGTATGTATGTATGTATGTATGTATGTATGTATGTATGTATGTATGTATGTATGTGTCAATGAATAGTACAATTAAAGATATATATATATATATATATATATATATATATATATATATATATATATTATGTATACACGGATAAACATGCTTGTGTGTGAAATAAGTAATTATATATATATATATATATATATATATATATATATATATATATATATATATATGTATCCTTAAGTCAGTTGAGTCAATCTATTTGTATTCAATATTGTTTTTTATTTAAATGGATACATATATATATATATATATATATATATATACTCGAAAATGTAATACTGCTTGGTTTAACAACATATCATTTTTTACATTAACGTTTTGTCATTGAGTATTGAAATGAAGTACTCAAGTCCTGGATTGATGTGTACACAGTAATTTATTGTTACAGTTTTGATTTATAGCTCCTATCTTTGACAGATGGTATAAATGGTTCAATCTGCACATCGTTTACGGAGGGAAGACTAATAGGACTAGGTACTCGAAGGCCTACTAATAATTTCAGTGCATACTGTAATTCTATGTACATATAACAATATCGATCATGATCGTAAAACGGATTAGATAGATAGGCCACTCGTTTTTCAAGCGGAGATAGACTTTTTTTAAGCTCAGCATCGTTCTCAGCCACGGTACATGTGTCAGCATAGTTGAAATCAAACCATCGAACTGGGATTATTACATATAAGGGGACTCTGATGAATAAAGTTCTCTGTCTGTCTTTCTGTCTGACTGACTCTGTGTCTCTCTGACTCTCTTTCTCCCCCTCTCTCTTTCTCTCTCACTCACTCACTCACTCACTCACTCACTCACTCACTCACTCACTCACTCACACACACACACACACACACACACACTCTCTCTCTCTCTCTCTCTCTCTTTCTCTCTCTCTCTCTCTCTCTCTCTCTAAGGGGCACAGCTATTGCCACTGTTTACATTGACTAAACTAATATTTTCATTCATCGTTAACCCTCCAGCTGTGCTATAATTATGACGTACATCATATTTTGTTAACCCCCTGTTATAATATTTATGGCATCACTAGACAACACCAAATAAGGTACAACGTGCACGTGCGTGTCGGCATTGCCACGTTGTCAAGGTAACGGCTATCTCAAGCGACCTTATGTTTCTCATCTCTTGGTAAGGTCACCTGGGTTCGAGAACCGTACCGATTATAATACGATAGATTCTTAAAATAAGACAATGTACTAAGGAAGGGATCAAAGAAGCAATTCATATACAGACTTTACAAGCCAACGCTCAATGAAGAGCGATGACAGGCAGCCCAGTCTTAGCTAGTTATGTTTACGATAAAAACAAACAAACAAACAAACAAACAAACAAACAAATGACAGCAAAATCAGCAAACACTGACATACATGACATACATGTACGGCAGAGTAATTATGAGAATTACGATTCAGTCACTGTACGCAATCACCTTGATATTTGAAAATGGTTTTCTTTCTAACTGTACTGCTACAATGTTTTCATAAAGTCTAAAATTGGAAAATCATACAATGTACTGAAATATTACTGAAATTTCAAAAACTGATACAATGTACCTAATCATTAATTAAATTTAAGCAAATGATAATTTGCTACTACAGCGAATTTCACATGACCATTCAGCTTTTCTGTTTGATACAACCACGCAAAAATCGTTAAGAAACTGCATGTGCCACTTCAATAGCAGGATAGCATCTTTTGCTACATTTAGTCTAAATAAAATAAACCATTTAAATGCATTGCAACTCCATGCAGACATTCAGGCGCCAATGTTTTTCTCAGTATCAAACATGAAAGGTGCGAAAAATGTCCTTTTATTTGTGGTGTTCATTTGATGTAGCAATTCCATATTCTTATTGGTTTCTGGGTGGTTGTATCAATGTTGTCAAATTCGCTGAACTATGTACCTAAACATTAGAATGAACTATAAGTTACAAACTTGATACAATTTAACTAAACGTTAATTAATTTAGATTACAACATTGCTACAATGTATCTTTTCAAATATCAATGTCATATCAATAGTCGTATATGTGACAGGGTGATTTATGGCCTTCGTTGACAATCGAATAAACTATGATGTCAATCATTTGCAGCATAGATTCGATCAGTGAATTTGTTACCCAACTACGCTGTGGATTTTCGGGAATTTGTTTATTTGTAGCCGCAGATACGTAATACGAGAACGCGCTGCGCTGTTCTTCCAGTCACATGATTCGTCCATGCGTTGGGTTACACATTGAAGCCTGATATCGGGTGACTAACATCAATTTCTGAACATCTGACCTTTCTTTGTCCGTACGTAGAGTGACTTTTATAGCCTTTGTGACCTGCACATTATTCTATGTGTACACGGTAATGTGATACATATATATACATGTATACTCTCAATTGTGGTAATGGACTGTATACTGGTATTTCACACATACCAATGACGTCATCAGTATTTTTTTGTCGTTAGGGGCCAGATCAATAGTTCAATTCAACGTAGAATAAAAAATAACTAAATTCTTATACTTTGGGTGTGTGTGTGGGGGTGGGAGGGGGTTGAGTCATTTTCCTACAAAAAAAATCGATTTTACTTTTAAGGGATGTTTTATACCCCAAATACAAATATTTCTTTAAAAACCATGGCAAATTGAGAAATGGAAGAATTTTGCCTTACTAACTATAGTAAATGCATGCATGGCACTAAAATAAAGTAGAGTGTCAGCAAAATACCATTGTTTACTCACTACATACATGTACTACTTACTGGCTTTATATTCATAGCAATACATACTACTACATACTGGCTTTATATTCATAGCACTACATACTACTATATACTGGCTTTATATTCTTAGCACTACATACTACTACATACTGGCTTTGCATTCATAGCACTACATACTACTATATACTGGCTTTGCATTCATAGCACTACATACTACTACATACTGGCTTTATATTCATAGCACTACATACTACTACATACTGGCTTTATATTCATAGCACTACATACTACTACATACTCGCTTTGCATTCATAGCACTACATACTACTACTTACTGGCTTTTAATATATTCATAGCACTACATACTACTACTTACTGGCTTTATATTCATAGCACTACATACTACTACATACTAGTTTTATATTCATAACACTACATACTACTACATACTGGCTTTTAATATATTCATAGCACTACATACTACTACTTACTGGTTTTATATTCATAGCTGATTGTGCAGTTTGAAGCAATTTTCTATTTTGGCCAACTTTGTTAGATGGGGGGGGGGGGGTGTATCAGGCCTAAGTATAATAATTTAGTTTTGTATCCTACGTTGAATAACTGATCTCACCCCTTATACAGTTCTGGGTCCTTTTCAAAGAGGTGATTATTAATACAGAATAGACCCATGACGTCAATAAACCTTTTGTTGTGTTGTATATTACTCGATCCAACCATGGTCCTCCATGTGATCCCACAACTTTTTACATTGTATTGTCTTCGAATTCTCCTTCACAGGTTTTTAAACAGGGGGTAAACAGGGGGTATGTATACAATGCAGACAATTTAATATGTATACATTCCTGCTCCACAGACACCCATGACCACAATTTACATTAAGTAAGCAGTTATTAGTTTCCCATCGCCAGGCAGTCTAATCACTGCTATATGTCTACTTGGATGCCTGGTATTAGAATCCGATATTATACTGCATTTAATTGATGGATAAAAAACGGTGTGTGTATGGGGGGGGGGTGTTGGGTGTTACACTGTTCTGTAACCAATGACCCATACAAAAACCCATATGGTAAACAGGACCAAAATGAATAAATTCAACGATGTCATTTCACTTTAACACATTCAGAGGTTCGTAGTTATTTTGTTGTTAGAAAAAAATATACACCGAATGATGAACGATAACGCGAATTCAGAGAGACCCCAAAATGCTCCTATGGTCAGTGGATGTATATATTTAAACAGAATATACTTTACAACTCTAAAGATCAAAAGTCTTACTTGGCCACAGACACATTTTCTTATCGGATAGCAACTATTTTTATACCTCTGACTGTTTGTCGCGCCGCACTTTAAAGTTCATTGACCCTACCAATGCTAACAGGTTAATAAAGTGTTGGTTTTTGTCACCAAATTTCACTATATGTGCCCCGTAAAGTTATCTTCACTTAAGGTGTGTCGACATAGAAATAAGCCTGAAACCTCTCAAGGCAGAATGAACGTTCATTAGTTGGGCCATTTTAAAATTGATCACGATTACAAGTATTTGGCTTGTTTTTACGATGTATTGGTTTGGACTATTAGGATTAATTACTTACTTTGATATATAATATATGCTAAAAGTTGGAATAAAGAGCACACGATGAAAGAAATGACGTGTATATATGTATGGAGTCTCCCAAATTCGTCATACTATGTTGATTGTTGTTTACTTAAAACAGTCACTAGTACCTTTTGACCTACCTTAGCTTTGCAATCCAATGTTGTGAGAGCAGATTATATACTTCAAATTCCCGACTGTGCTATGATCTCCATAGACTTGAAGAAGTAGATACTTCAACTTGTCGCGAATCCCACAACGGTAGACGATAGCCCTGCTTTGCTGACGTTCTGTCTATTCATCGACCTTGAGTAAACTGTCTACGCTCCCTGACCCCGTGTCGGTTCAAATATCTCTTACCTAAGGCTTGAATTTGGACTATTGTGCGACTTCTGCATCACACTAGTATAATTCCTGTACAGTCTCGTTACCGTAGTTTAGTTAGAAACTACTTAGCATCCAGACGAGCATCACACTGACATACAACAAACCCCAACAAAGAATTTACGTTCTTATTTACTGCTTTATCTTTCTTTAGGTCAGCATGGAAAGTGAACTTTTGACCCTTGATGCGACCTTCCTCTGTGCATTCTGTTGTTGAAAACAATCGATGGTTACGTGTAGACTACCAATGATACTCGTATCGTCACGCGAGACAGCATGACGGGTTCACACGCATGCAATCACACGATTTTGTTTTGTGTATTGCTGTTGACGTTTTCGGCAGTCTAAGACGTTTGACTTCTTGCATTAATTGCAACATATAGGGAATTATATTGAAATTGAAATTGCTACATTACACATGGTCGTACAAAAGAGATCTAGAAGTTGAGAGGCAGTTAATTGTATCGGAAAGTTGACGCACAATGATTTGCATTGTGTTTACTCACTGTACCGCAGGCCTGTTATAGACTTACGTTTCCAGAAGATGCGTGATGTTTGGGTCTGACTTTTTGAAGGTATTTGTAGTGTTAAATTACGAGCACCCTCAACGATGGTTGTTATTTTTCATTTTGTCTTTTTCCTGCTCCTGCGTCTATGTGCCGTTAACATTGACTATCACTATCACGATTTTCATTTTTTTTTACTTTTCAAAGTTATTTTATTAAGGTTTTGTACAGTGCACTGAGACGCAACAAACAGAGGCAGTCGATTTAAAATACGGTTTTAAAATCTAAAAAAAAAAATAATCTGGTTCCATGTTCTTTGAAGGAAAGGAAACGCTATTTAATATTTGAAAATCTTCATTACAGAAAAGGGCTCTCTAGCTGGGCAAAAACATATTTTTTTTTGAATTTGCCGGGTTTTTGTAATTTGCATACAATTAGCATATTTGAATATATAATGAGCTTCAAGGATACTTATCAGAGGTATACCGTATATCATATCAGTTCTGTTCACGGATGCTGGTATGTATGTATAAACAAAAAAAGAATTTCAAAAGCTGCAAAAATAATCATTTTGTGTTATTGAAACACACTCTCATATATGCTGAGTTTAGCTACATCCTCAGAAATAGGCGTCTTCCAAAAGCTTTATTAGATTGCAAGATACGTATTGTCGCTCTGCCCCCACCACCCTCAAGCCAGTAGCTCTACCTATACGTGAATGGGTTGACCGATGTGTGGGGGCGCCCGTCATGATGTTCCTTACAGACTGTAACAACAGTTTAAGGCGATAAAATCACAATGTAAGCAATTGAATACAGGAAGAAAATCAATTATAGTAGAATACGCCCCATGGATCAATTTCCATGAAAATCCAAAGCAAAAGTTCTTATAATTTCTCCAAAATTTCTACAATTATCGTTTATTTTTCCCACAGAATATAAAGACAGCATTAGACTGCCTATTGAATAGTCTCTTCCTTGTCTATGGGCGACTAAATTGAACTGTAACAGTTGTCATCTTAGACAAAATTTTGACCTGTATATCAAACATCTCTTCGGTAAAATCCGAATGTATTTTCTTGGTTTTAACTGAGAAAGAGTGTGAATATTCTTGAACGAAGTAAAACTAAAAGTTTTATAATTTTCATTTCTTACGAGCATACTAAATTCAATGTGTTATTTAGAGGTGTTCAAAATCTTTTTGAGAATATCTATGACTCACTCTGGAAAACAACATCAAGAATAAATGCGAACAATTCAAACAAAATATCTGAAAACTTTATGTTATTATTTACATATATTAAATATTACATCACGAGAGTGAAAAAAAGCAGACTATAATATAATAATCTTTATTCATCCAAATAAATGCGGAAATTTGTTGAATGGTCGCCGCAAGAGCAGCGCCCTAGTGCCCTAGTGTTGAAGAAATCGGAGGAAACCGGAGTACCCGGGTGAAACCTGCGTTGTTCGGCAGGGTCAAACTGAGCAACACCCTTCTCACATACAGACCTGGTTAAATTTTAAATCAAACCCAGCCAACATCAGGCGGATTCGAACCCAGATTGCAGGTAAAAGGCTTACCACTCGGCCACCGACAACCCAACGACTAGCTACATTACATAAATATTACATTACGATATTGGGGAAAAAAACAGACTAGCTACGTTACATAAATATTTAAATCACGATAGTTAAAAAAGCAGATTAGCTATATTACATATGTATGTTATATCGATAGTTTTAAAAGGCAGATTAGCTACATTACATAAATATTACATCACGATAGTGAAAAAAGCAGCAAACTAGCTACGTTATATAAATACGTCTAAATATTAAAGAAGAACCCATTTATATTATAAAAATGTAATGGTAAGTGTGACTACAAATTAAATATGGCGAACAACAAACCCAGTACTTTTTTATGAAAAATACTATTTTGTTCAATAGAGATTTTAATGATGCTACTGTCCGCATGGAATTGCATTATCTTACAGTATCCTACACCTTGATATAGTCATAGCGAGTATAATGTATGCAGTGAGAAAACAACTGGCTAGGTTGTGGCGTCACTTCCTGTTAGAGCTGTCCTCATTCCCTGTTACTAGTCTGCGTTCATCTTGTTACAACACTGTTAATATACGAATGAAAATTACGCCATCGAATTGCTCATAATTTATGAGTCAATGCCAACTTTGAGTCAAGTGCAAGTGACGGTTAAAGTATGCTTTACTAAGCAGAAAACTTCAATTACCTTTCAGATTAAATATGTTGTTAAATTTTCGCCCCAATACCTAATATAATCAAACCCTGTAGTTATCACTAGAACGTTTTGTTGATGACCCTAAACATGCCAAAGTATCGACCCACTTTAAACCGTACTAGATAGAATAGATGATGGTAAATTGACTCAGAATGTACACTTGACTCTGTTTCAGATAAAACCTAACTAGATAAAATCTATACTCCAGATTCATGGATGTAAGGTACGACGTGTCTTGTCACGCTATCAACTATCACTCAAGCCTGCTAGGAAAGCAAGCCGTATCTTACGGTCTCAGCCTGGACTCAATCGTTCAATTCCGAAATACCTACTTTTAGTCGTTTTACACTGTGTGAGTCACAACACAGTCTAGGGTACATAGCTAATGATGTAAGGTAAACGTTTTTCAATAATGCCCTTCATGGTGAGCAGGACGGAAGGGCAGATAGAACTCAATCCAATAGCCCCTTCCCCCCTCTAAGAGTCCTAGGCCTTTTAACGTCTATTAGAGTCAAATCGACCCAAAGTTCTGTTTAAGATAATCATATCACGACTGTGCCTCAGTCCACCCAGCTGTATAATTGAGGATCTGGTAGGATAGAGGTTGCGATGTGAATGCTTTAATCCTATGCGCTTATAAAGGCTGCAATGGATTGTATGCTAGCTCCCCAGAGCGTTTAGGAAGTATAGACGGCCGTTGTGCCGATATAGATCCTAGACATTCATTCGTATAGATCCGAGCCAGGGGAAATAATTGTAACGCACTTTGAGCACAGAGTGGGAAAGTGCTATATTAAAACTAACATTACTATTATCATGATAAAAGAGAATAGTTAGTATCATGTGACCCTCTGAACTGAAAACTTGGAAATATAGCTTTCCTTAACGTGATCGGTGTTTTCGGAGAGCGTACACCCCTATAGAAAAGTATGTGGGTATGTGCCACTCAAGTGGGTCACTGCTTCATTGGTAAATTCCATAATAACGAGGTCCACTAACATGGGAAACATCTTCATTCGTGTTAGAAATACATTTGTACCGTCACAGCATCAGAATAAGGGTAGTTGACCGGTTGATTGTGACTGGAAATCCTTAACACTAGGTCTGTTTTCGTTGATTGCACACGACATGTTTTGAACTTGAGCCATACAGGACACCCCCATCTGCAAATTTGATGAGTAACCCCCCCCCCCTCTCTCTCTCGTGGGAGTTTGATGTTCATTTCCCCCATTATTTCTCACCTCATTAGGCTGCAGTGTCACTTGTCTGCATTACCTCTACTTCGTTATGCACGAAACCAAAGGCACGAGGAATATTTTTACGAAACCTTTCAAATTGGAATGTATAAATAAACGGATTTGCGCACATGTTGCAAAACACTAAGATGATGGTGAAGTGGTGAAAGAAGCTTGTAAAATCGAGATAACCTCCAAGATTAAAATACAATAATTCAATACTGTTGGGTCCCCAACATATGGCGTATGTCACCCCTACGATAAACAAAGTTTTGACGACATTCTTCTGTGCTCTAAGAACATTTGGATCAGACACGGGACCTGCTGTCGTGTTAGGTTGAAGTGACGTCACTTTATTTTTTCTCAGTTTATTCCATATTCGTAGATAGCAGTATAACATTAAAACCAGGGGAATTAACCAAGCTACCAAAAATAATACAATTCCAATGAAAATTTTGTACAGAGTGCCCACACTACGCTGGACACACACTCCCCCAGCATTGTAAAAAGTCGGACCCCAAAATAACTCGACTGGGATCCCTACAAACCACTCAATAACAATGATATACTTCACCTTCTTCTTAGTGAACCAATTGAGGTGAAAAATCGGATGACAAATGGCTAGGTATCGCTCTATCGTCACTGCTGAAAGATTCGCAGTGGAGGCAAGAAACAATGACCACATGACAAACTCAGAAAACCAGAATTTGCAAGCTAAGTCTCCCATGAACCCTTTACCTGGTATGGTGACAGGAATAAGCTTTAAAACAACGAACGTTAGGGCACTGCTCAGGTCTATTAATGACTGATTGAAGAGAAATCTGTGTGTCAATCCTTGTAGAGTATGTACTCGTAAAAAGACAAAGCAGACGAAAAGATTGCCTGTTAAGGCGACGACTCCGACGACTGCGTAGATAACGTTCAATGTTGTTTGAATATCGAATGAGGGCGCTGTATTAGTGTTGTTCAGCTCCATCTTCATGAGCCTCAAAGTTCGCTATTTTGTTCCACACCATACACCACCTTCGTCCTGAAGCTGTTTCCAAACCCACAAAGCGTCTAGTTTTCAGCTCCTGCAATTGATACATTTACAATACACCATCAAGTTGTTGCAATAATGACAATGAAAATCTAACGGTTTTACACCTCTAGGACCGGTATGAATAATAAATAAAATCAGTAAACATCGGAGGAAAATCTATGTGTGACTGCACATTCTAAATGGATAATGGCATTTTACGTATGAAAGTTTTGCTCGTGATCGCTTTAAGTTATAGAAAAGCGTATTCGCATTGAAGTCTTTCCTGCAATAAAGTATGTCCCTGGGCTGTGACAATGTTAATCACATTATCTACATGGTTTCAGAAAGGGAGTAATCGACTGTGTAATCATTTCGTGAAAAAGGAGAAGTACTAACAGAATACAACACTCACTATTTATGGACGTCAAACAGTTTATAAGAAAAGCTTGTCACTAGACATGTCAAACATTGAATAAGTATATGTTATTTGCCAAATACAGTTCCATATCTTGCTGCGAGAGGTAATTTTTTCGGTAATAACGGAGAGCCGGAGGCGGAAAAATTACCTCGAGCAGCAAGATATTGAACAGTATTTGGCAAATAACATAATTATACGTCACCTGCGACTACGAATTCAATTTTTGAATGTCTAAAAATGCTGTTTCATTTCAAAACAAAATCACTTCCGCGTTATACTGTTGAGCGTAGTATCACGCACCTCTCTGATGACCCCAGTGCGGTTGTTTACATGTTAGCCTTAACTATATCATCCAATCAGAGTGCGCGTTTGCTCAGTAGTACGACGTAATGCTTACTATTTGCATACATTACTTTGTTGTTCTAGTTAAGCAATAATTACACCCTCTGTGGCGGTACTTTTGACATCCTTCATAAATTTAGGAATTCTTGTTTACGATTGCGTGACGACCGTGCGTTCGCCGTATCTGTACTATCGCCGTTCTGCATGGAGATTTTGAGTTTCCCAAAACGTGTAGTTCAAAGACTTATTACAATGTATACAACGATTAATTTCGTACGGTTGACAACAAATTTGGCATTTGGAAATGTTGGTTTTAACTGTATTTCTAGTTGTCTGCCAGTGCTCGGTTTGTTTACAAGGGGACATGCAGTAATCATGTGATACAACAAGCAAAAATACGGCTATTGGTGAAAAATAGGCCTGGCAGTGTGCAGGGTTTTCAAGCAATCAGAATGCGAGATTGGTAACAGGTGACGTATAAACGTACTTATATTTTTTTTCATTTCAAATGTTATTGACATCTCAAGTCTACCATCATCACGATCTACACACTTATTACTAACACTGCTACATGTAATCATCTGGCTTGACATATATCTCTGTTGGTAAGATTATTTAGCCAGATGATAAAATGTAGCAATGTTGGTAAGATTTTTGTTGAGCCAGACGATAAAATGTAGCAATATTAGTATTTGTTGAGCCTGACGATAAAATGTAGCACTGTTGGTAAGACTTTGTTGAGCCAAATGGGTTGTGTAGCAATGTTAGTACGATATTTGTTGAATTAGACGATAGAATGTGGCAATATTAGCACGATATTTCTTGAGCCAAATGATAAAATGATAGCACTGCTGGCAAGTATTAGTAGTAATAAATAAATAAAATAAAATAAATAAATAAATAAATAAATACATACATACATACATACATACATACATACATACATACATACATACATACATAAACAAACGAATATGCCAGAACGTTATTCCAGTGTCATTGAACGCACACAGTACATTAATATTGCACTAGTACTACTATAATTTCATGATGGTTTTTTCTTCCGTAAGGAGGAGATATATTTATGGGTGGAAGTCTGTGTGTCTGTGTGTCTGTCTGTCTGTCTGTCTGTGTCATCGTTTTCTCCATAACGACTTGCTCAATTCAAACGAAATTTTGAAGACGTATTTCGTAGGGTAATGGCAAGACTTGATTAGGTTTTGGTAAATATCCCGTGAATATTAATGAGCGATTTACATAATCAATGATTTTCGGTAATTAGACTATATCTCAAGAATGCACACTTCGAATTCATTATACCCTGGTACACACATTTGCGATACCAAAGCACACCTGTCCTGAAAATATTATTAATGTAGCTTTTAGTTTTAATAAGATATTGGCATATTTTTGGTACATTGTACACACGATCGTCATGGACATTAAAGGAGCTGTGTCATCGTTTTCTCCATAACGGCTTGCTCAATTCAAACGAAAGTTTGAGGACGTATTCCATAGGGTAATGTCAAGACTTGATTAGGTTTTAGTAAAAATCCCGTGAATATTAATGAGAAATTTACGTAATTATTGATTTTTGGTAATTAGGCTATATCTCAAGAATGCATGCTTCAAATTCATTATAACTTGGTACACACATTTGCGATTCCAAAGCGCACCTGTCCCAAAAATATTACTAGTTTTAAAAAGTTATTGGCATATTTTCGATTGGCCAAAAAAAAAAGAAAAAAATAGTTTCTCGTCAGGAAATGTCGTCTAAAGTGGTGCGACTTTATCACCATTTTCTAAAACATGACTAGCTCAATTCAAAAGAAATGTATTGCATGTGTTCTGTAGGGTAGTGACAAGAACTGATTAGGTTTAAGTAAACATCCCAAGAATATTAACGAGAAATTTACATAATTAATGGTTTTCAGTAATTAGGCTATATCTCAAGAATGCACACTTCAAATTCAATATAATTTGATACATGCATTTGCGATACCAAAGCGCACTTGTCCTGAAAATATTATTGATGTAGCTTTTAGTTTTGATAAATTATTGGCATATTTTTGTAGGCCACTAAAAAGGAAAAAATAGTTTCTCGTCAGGAAATGTTGTCTAAAGTGGTACAACGATGCGCTTATTTTTTTTTTTTTACATTCTCAACAAATGTCACAGTACATGTTGTGGTTGGCCAGGAGATCACTAACAGCAATGAGCAAATAACAATCAATGAGAAAAAATAAATTATTGCATATGTTCTGTTGTATTCCAACAATTGTCTGTAGGAACGACAGTCTCAAAACTTTGCCCTTACAGAAGACATTCAGTTTACATCTGGTATGTAAGTATTTTTACTCGAGTAACCTAACGTATAATCTCAGCTTGATCCACTGTAAACTTAAATTGAATATACCAGCATGCACATCGTACATATATGGCAAAGATAGACAAATAAATACATATATGCTTAAAAAACCCAGCTAAATTCACGTAACATTGCCCAAATAATGTCCGTCATCAAAGTGTTTTTATACTGGTTCATACAGTATTGTAGAGAAGGACGAAACTTCGAGACACACCGACACATTACGAATGAAAAGAAAATACAAGTAATTGTGATACATTGTGATACACTGTTATTACCGGACACATTGCAATAAGACTGCTTAAAGTGCAGCATATTACATTTCCCCGCGGACTACAATAACTTCAGTGGTAATGTGTTACATCTGCTCTCTACACTGCATGCATAGTGATTGGTTAAGTAAACATGAAATATGCATAAGATACTGGTATATAATTGGTAAACGCAAACACCCCCGGGTATCACATTACGCGGCGGAAGGAAAACGCCAACACATCCAACCCCAATATTACATAAATATTGTATCACTAATGATTTTCACTGTACCGTGATGAGCTTAACCCTACCCTCTGCGCTAACTTGGGGGCCCAGCTCTCGAGACTATCAACCTCTCCACAACTATATCATACAAACAACACGACGTAGTGTAGATATGGAACTAGTTATATTGTTATGTTATTGTTATTTTTTGTTTATTAAGGTGTCATGATTAGGTGGACTTAACAAATTATACAGTACTAAAATAAAACTTACAAAAAATAGCCACATCCAGCCCTCTGGCAAAGAATATCAAATTAGATAAATAAATAAAATAAATAAATATCACATACGTCTCTGTTGTAAATAAAGTTTTTGGTAGTAACACATTCTAACGTATTTTGGCTTTGTTTTTTCTTAGCGAATGTGATAAATGTTCATAATTTCAAGTTTTGGATATTCATTTTAACCTTATACTTTACAAGTGAAAATGCATTAATTTCCGAGTCCACAACATATTTTTTCCAAGTCAAGTTTGACTTCAAAATACTAGATATACATTACCGATAGTTTGGAGTAAAAATGAATCGGAGGGAGGACACGTGTGATACTAAACACTATCTGATCTATTTTAGGGTTTTATCTTCATACATTTTTTTTTATATTTTACTGATAAAAATGCAACATTGCAAGACCTTGTTGGCATTATGTTAACTTTACTTTGAAATAAGAAATGGATGAATGAATGGATGGATGGATGGATGGATGGATGGATGGAAGAATGAATGAAGGAATGAATGAATGAATAAATAAATAAATAAATGAATGGATGGATGGATGGATAGATGGATGGATGGATGGATGGAAGAATTAATGAATGAATGACTGGCTGGCTGGATGAATGAATGGAAGAATGAATGGATGAATGGATGGGTGGATGGATAGATGGATGGGTGGGTGGATGGATGGATGGATGGATGGATGGATGGATGGAAGAATGAATGAATGAATAAATAAATAAATAAATGAATGGATGGATGGATGGATGGATGGATGGAAGAATTAATGAATGAATGAATGACTGGCTGGCTGGCTGGCTGGCTGGATGGATGGATGGATGGAAGAATGAATGAATGAATGAATGAATGAATATGAACAGGAAAATGGACGAAAATGCATGCAATAGGACGGCAGACATCAAATGCGTTAGATATGGCGAATGCAGCAATTGTATATTGTACATTGCATCGACAGCTTGTGTGCTTTAACCTTTGTAAATCGTATAGCGTTCCGTTTTCCCTTTCAAAACTCCGTTGTATTATTGTATTCACATAACCTATCACAAACCAATCAGGCTAAAATCTTCTTCTCAAAAACTCCAGGCATCTCAAACATGTATCTTTTCGCTATTGAAATCTGCATGCCTGCAAACATAAAACGCTGCCTTTAATTTGAAATAATGTCACAAAATCACCATTAAATCGTTTTGCTATATACATTTGCCTTTAGCTATTCAAAGAAAGAGCTAGAGTACGCAGTTAACGATGGTTGCATAAAGAGCTACTTATATAACTGCGAGCTTGTAGGACAGAGTAATTTTTTCAGGAAGCCGTGATATGCTTTCTACGTTAACCGTTGTCACGACTATATCTTAATATCGAATGTAACCACGCCGAAACCAATGAGTATCTGCAAATGCTACACTTTAAAGACAGCAAGATTTCATGAGTACAATTTCTTGCGACATTTCGTCTAAATGCAATGAACTAACGTACCACCATGCATACCTTCAAATACATATAGCAAATGCAGATATCACAACGTTGGTGCCTGCATGTCTACATATAAGTGTAGAACATTTTAATGTTCATTCCCCATTTTGACAAAATGTAGCAAGAAATTGCGAAACTTGCTATCTGAATGTGTAGAATGTACAGTTTCTTATTTTGGTTTGTGCAAGATTTTATCAAACAGCCAGAAAACCAGTTAACACTAATATGAAACAGATAGTAATATAACATCATACAATGTCTGGATATGACCTGGTAATACAGTAGGGCCCCTCTTCTGATTTGGTGCCGAAAAAAGTAGCTAAGTAGTAATCGAATCAGACTTTGATCATTCTGAATAACAATAAATAACGTTTTTTAATGGTTTAAGTTATGATAAGTACTTTTCAGATAGACTCATGACAGTGAAAACATTGCAACTTTCCTTAGTTGTTTTATGCAACTACGTGAGTACAAGACTAAATATGCACTGGCATTAAGGTAGAATGGCCTCTTGGAAGAATTTCGCTGGAAATCAAAGTTAGAATCGCTCCAAACTTCGTCATATGGAAGCTTGTTTCTGGCCCTTTTTAAACAATATGACATTTTTGGGGTCCACCGTCTTATTTGCAAGGAAATCGGCAACCTTTTATTTTCCCATACAATTAACACATGACTTTGTGGCCATATTGGATTCTAAAATTATTCAAATTTGACTTCTAGGTATACAGATTACACTGTGACCTCTGCTTGTTCCCCCGATTTTAATTGAGGAAGGGTTGAAGCTTCCATGAACTAATTAACAGCAGATGATTAAACAGTCTATTTCCCGAGTGCATTTTAGGCTATCGCAAAAAGGATTGTTAATGCTGGGGTTTCTTTAAGACAGTCTAAAATTAGTTATCTCCAAAACTTCCAAACGATGTTCACAACACCAAAATTATACAAAAATTCCATGAAAAGCTTTCTACAATTTAAAAAGTACTTGAAAGTCGAAATAGGCTTGAGTGTGTATTTAAAGTTGATACCGGTGAACTGAGCGGTTTTTTTTCCTTCATATGGACACTGCAGAGGTTTAATGTAATGAACGTCTCGGAAATGTAGGACTTAAATTTTTCCTGTTACTATGATCAGGAAAAGTGTAATCGATTTTAAGAAAAAAAAACGGTGTTCATGATTTTTAATGGAGAAGGTGATTTGTTCAAGAAGCCGCATGATACCTATATTATGTTGAATGTGTCAAATTACTCGCACTTAACTGGTTTGCTGCATATGGAAATGCACAAATACCTTTGAATATCACCATGGCAATAAGCTACCTTTGTGTTGATTTCTCCACTGTTGAAAATAGTGAGGAATAGTATATAGTGACGAATAGTATAAAATACTGAAAGTCGCAGGCTAAGATCGATGGCAAAAACCCGGGGAAGGGGGGGGGGGAGTACTACCATAGAAAGGTATACGGGTTGGTACTTCCCAAATGAATCACTTTTGCTCGAAACAGGTCTCTAAAGATTGGTTGACATTTCATCGAAAATTTCTCTTATCATACTATTGGTACTTTAGAAATACCTTCAGAATAAAGGTAATTATCCGGATGATTGCTATTGGATATCCTTATATATCTGGGTTATTTAATTATACAACTTTCAGATTTTTTGAATCTGGGCAGCATACCCCTTCTCAAAATTTGGGTGGCGGATGGGGTGGGTGTGGGGGTACTGCGAACGTCTGCTAGGTCTACGAGACAGTCTTCTACAGAAAGTAACAGTGAATGCCTACATTTGAAAGTCTTAATTTCTATCCGACTATAACCATCTCCCAATATAAGGTTTGTTTGCATGTATGTATGTACGTCGAGAATATCTCATTCTTCTTTGTCACGATGTACACATTTTGGAATCATCCATCCTAGTGTTCGAGTTCCTCTTCATGTTATCAATTTTAATAATTTTATTTCATGGCGGGATAGAAGTGATATTCTTGTTTCTATTAAAACTGACTGACTTTATACATGTAACGTTAGCGATGAATAAGACGTTTGCTAAATTCGTTGAATCACTCACGAGGTGGAATATTCGCCAGACAGTAGAGTGGTCTCCTTTGGTAATGCAATGTATTTTTATTGTACAAATTTGATTCTGTCACACGTTTTGATAGTTGACCATATCTACATAACATAATTGTCATAACTACTTATGCCACTGTAGGACATACAAAATAATACAAATTCACCAATATTTTTGATAATCTGAAGATGTACTTGTAACTTGTTGATGGAAATGACAACCCTACATAGATAACGAACCACTTAAAGGACAATCGCACCATGTCATACAAGCTCAACAAAACTTTTAAAATTCGTTTTGAAAAAAAACCCCTCCACTTCCCCTAAACGAACCTTCACAAGTGCTACATCGACACATTTATATATGATGTAAACCAAAATTGTAGCGGTCACACCACCACTACTACGATCGATGCAATGTGAAAACATGATGGGAAAGACAGTAAAACACTACCGGGAAACCGACACTGTATATCTCACATTAGCAGTACATTTTATTGAACTTTTATCAACATCTCAGTAGTAAATACAGTACCTGTTATCAATGAAGGCGTGAAAGCTTTCGAAATTTGGTTAGAAGTGCAAAAATGAAGTTTTCGTCCCTAAATATGTGTGCGAGCTCTTGTTAGAAACGACAGTCGATAATTTAGTCACAATTTGTCGTACACTACAGAATTAGCTGGATAGAAAACAGTAGCGGAGACATTCAGTGTTGACGCAAGACAGGCTCAGCATTTTCAGGGGAAATATCAAGTATACTTCTAAAATCAAATATGTCGTGTCGCTTGTTTTGATCAACGTTAACGCAATATTTCCCCTATTCAGATTCCCCCTTCAAAACGGACCCAAAGATAGGTAACAGCTTCTTTAGTTCCTATTTGGAGTTTTCCTTACAACAGTGAACATAATATACCTTATGATTTTTACGATTGCTTGAATGTTTTTTCTTCTAAATTTTGTTATTTTTATAGAAGCGAGATCCAAGCAAACAACAACAACAACAACAACAACAACAACAACAACAACAAAATTAATAATATCAACTTAAATGACGATAGCGATAATTTCATTTGTAAAATGTAAAAACATGTAAGAAAATACCTTTCGTAGAAATGTTGGTTGTCGGATGGAGATCCTAAAGATGCAACTGATGTTTCTTCATAGCTAATAATACATATAAGAGAGCGTCACTGCACAGTACGAAACGTTAATCGGTTTCTGGATCTCCGAACCCTTTATCTGGCTGTTTTAAACATCACACTAACAGCATACCTCATAATCGTGCCAAGTCATCAGTTAGAACCACGAGGGCTGATGAATCTATGATAAACATGTGATAGCGTCATATCGCCTGCATCAGTGGGGTTGGCTTGTGCGCATGATTGCCATTTTTTAGATACAGCAATGACAAAGTGAGTAGGTACTGATATATGAAGGTGCTTTGCCATTTTTTAGATGCACCAATGACAAAGTGAGTAGGTACTGATTTCCTATACAGATATATGAAGGTATGTTGAACTGAACTTGAACCCTGTCAACAATTTATTCCACATCATAACTAGGAGAACTTAAAAAAAAATTGGATTTTGAACTGAATTGTTGTTTAGCAGAGGAAATTCATAACACCTCTTGCGATGATCTAAAAAAAACGTCGGTCGACTTAATAACGCTCCATCCCAGTTCCTTTGTTATTATCCCTTCCCCCTACCCCAACCACTGAAGTATGAGCTATAACCTACCCTGACAAGATGTCTTTGAGACATACTTCTCCCGACAATTCTATGGACTGTTGTCATGCAATTGCCTTTCATCTATAATTATCCTTTAACTTCAATACGAAAACATCACTTCCGCCTAACACAAAATACCGGAGATGAGATATGAGGTTTATTTTTTCAATAACATGTTTGTCACACTCTTAACAATATAAAATCATGTCTCGTTTCACTGAACATCTTATATGTTTGCACATATTAATTCGCTGTCTGCGTGTGCCTTCTACACGGAAATATTTTCTAGACTTTTAAAATGGCACAATCTGAGTTGTTAAACCTAAATTATATACATGTGAAATACATAAAACCTTGATTACACTATTATAGGATATCTTTTTAAAGTACGTATACGCTGTGCATCTGTGACTCTTTGTGCCAGTTTGTCCCTTTTTTGTTTGTTTTTCTGTGTACGTAATCTTGCAACAGATTTCATTGGGAGAACAGTGTTTAAGCACTGAAATGAAAGATAAATAGATAAATAACTAAATAACTAAATAAATAAATAAATACATACATACATACATACATACATACATACATACATACATACATACATACATACATAAAAAGATACCCAAAATTAAGAAAACGTGGTCATTTTAAAAACTAGAAAAACAGCAGCAATAACAACAGCCTCTGTAACAACAACAGCAGCAACAACAACATCAACGACGACGACGACGACGACGAAAGTGACGTCGACAAAAACATCCTTTAATGGTAACGACAGTAAAACCAATAATCATCAACATACAAAGCAATCAATAATGACATATACCTATACATTTACTGACATTTACATGTGGGTATTTTCCATAAAACCCTGACATTTACGAACTTTCATGATTTTGACAAGAATGGTATACGTAGTGCTAAATATATAAACAGGGCTAGACGCCCGAGTATAACCATGATTCGTATTAGCTATAGTGTAGAAATCATCCTAAATGGAATCTCTTAGATTACAATATGAGATTTATTGGGGATGTCGTTCCATGTTTCCATTATAACAATGTATTTAAGTACAGTCAATATGTTGTGTGTTCAAATCTGTATCATACTAATAATACCTTACCAAGGCACAGCGTATCTTTAGGAATTATGCACGATTGTATAAGTAGGGGTTAACGTTACCATGGTAACCGTTTGCCAATCTGTTTAAAGGCACATAAATATCATTCTTGAAGATAGCAACATACCCTAAGCGAAAAGTAATCAGTGGAAGTTTGAGTACCAAGTGGGCACTAAGACAATTTGAAGGGTTAGTCCCTACATATCAGTTATTTTTTTTAAAATCTTTTTTAAACTTCATTTGTACCTCCCTGTAGGGCGAGGTTATGTTATGCTTTTGTCTGTCTGTCTGTCTGTCTGTCTGTCTGTCTGTCTGTCTGTCTGTGTCTGTCTGTCTGTCTGTCTGTCTGTATGTCTGTCTGTCTGTCGGTCGGTCGGTCGGACTGTCTGTCCGTGTATGTCTGACTGTGGACACGATATCTAAAAGATTACTGCATCGGTTCTAATGAAACTTGCTACACTTCGTCCATCTGCTAATCACAAGCACTGATTAGACTTTGGTAAATTTCCAGTGAACTTAAATAATATCATGTGCATGATTAATAATGATTTAGTAATTAGGCTATATCTTAAGAATGGCCACTTCAAATTCAAAATAATTTGGTGCATGTGTCCATCGTGACACGGCGCACATGTTGTGTACAGTCTGTTAATGTACATGTAGTGTATAGTTTTAATGAATAATTTGCATAATTAACGATTTGTAGTAATTAGGCTATATGTTAAGAATCCACACTTCAAATTCTGCAACATTTGGTACATACATCAACCATATTAAGCACACGTCCTATAAAATCTGTTGGCATAGTAATTAGTTTTAATGAGAAATTTGCAAAATTAATGATTTTCGGTAATTAAGATACATCTTAAAAGTGCACACTGCAGATTCCTGAAAATTTGGCACATACATACCTCTACCATGACTAAGCACACATATCCTACAAAGTCTACTGATAAAGTTTTTAGTTTTAATGAGTAATTTGCATAATTAATGATTTTCGGTTTTAAGCTATATCTTAAGAATGCAAACTTCAAATTTCATTTCACATGGTACATACATCAACTATTGCAAATCACACGTGTTTGATGTAGAGTTTTTTATGAAGTATTTCATTGTGATGTTTAATTTGCGTAAATAAACATTGTTCATGATTAGGCAATATCGTTAGAATGCAAACTTTAAATTTCTGATAATTTAGTGTATGCATTGATGGTAAGAAGTGGATGTCATGTTGTGCCCTTTAAAGCTTGTTGATATAGCTTATAGCCTTTATCGTTAATTCCATAATTAATGATTTTTTGATACTTAGGCAATGAGTTAACTGTGCAAGCTCGAAATTTCATATAGTTTTATATAATTGTCAAATTAAAGAGTACAGCATGTATGATACTAGTGCAACAGATTAAGGCCATTTTGTAGAAGAATCGTTCAAATAATGATACAAACTTGAAACTTTGCCTAAATATTCCCATTTGGTTATTTTTTTAATTCATCCGATGTGACATTTGAAAATCCAATATGGCGGTCATTTTCCAAGATGGCCGTCAAATGCCAGTCTGAATCTTTCAAATTTTGTGTGTAGTGTGACCTAAATGTCGGATCTTGGTAATGGTGGTATCGATTTATAAGTTTTCAAACATATCCAAATTGATTATGATGGTATAAAAACCGTCAGGTAAGCCTTTGTAATAAAAAGGGCAAATGGTGCCCTGTGACATGGAGAAACTCATTTAAAACTTACATTTACGTTTGCTTTTCAAAGATTAGACATATTACCTCAAAGGTTATGAATAACCTAGAAACTCCAGATCAGCCAGGAGGAAAATCCCAAGGACTCCCTCACCCCAGAGGTCACTCATGTATTCAACCACCAATCAGATACACCAACCTTGTTACTGTTATAATGGTATTAAACTGTTCTTAAATATTCCCACTCTATGCTAATTTGAGATGATATTCCCTTTTAAAGATGTGAAATGTTTGCCGAGATAGTCTAAAATTGCCTTAATACTCCAAATCTCCCCTACCAATGATACTACCATTATATGTGCTGACCTTTATTATAATGATGCTATTTAACTTTTTAAGAACATATTTCAACCCTATGTAAGTTATAAAGAATAGTTTCTGATACTTGATGATGCCGTCTTGTAAAGCTTGGAGGTCAATGCTTGAAAGTGTCTGAATAGCTTAAAATTGGCTTTAAGAGTGAAAAAGCCGAGGGCTTCTAAGAGAGACCACCTAGAACCCCCACATGAGGTATACACATCCCAGTCTCAAGCCCTTCCCCCTACCTCTTACTGTCAAGATGCTATTAGACTATATTTCAAAAATATTTCAACCCTGTGTAGTTGCTTTTGACATGTTGATGTTGTTTTGCAAAGCTTGGCAATTATTGTCTTAAAGTGTCTGAACAGTTTCAAAATTGACTTTTAATAGTAAAAATCATCCAGGGCTTCTAGGAGGAGACCCCCAATGACCCCCCCCCCCCACACACACACACACATACGCGATGTACATATTCCATTCTCAAGCTTTCCCCCTACCTTTCACTGCCAAGATGCTATTAAACTCCTTTTGAGATATATTTACCCTGTGTACTCAATAATTATATGACAGTGCTTCCCTGCTGGGATCTTATCTTTGCGAGACAGTCAAGCAGTGAACGATCAAAAAATACCTGTCATGTGAATGGTGGGGGGTCATGTTTTAGAATTAAGTGATAGGGGAGGGCAGTCTGTTTTTGGTTTTATAGATGGGGGGAGGAGTCAGTGAGTTTTTGCGCCCCGATGGAACCCCCCCCCCCACACACACACACACACCCGCCCAGGCTGGAGAAACTGATCGGTCCCTTACACCACAACCACACCTCATTTACAGGAGATTGCCATTGATTTGGGTTGAAATGCGTACATGTACATGTAGGAATGACTGATGAATGATGCTACATACGTCGACCAATACTTCACATTAAAGTTACTTACGGTTATTGCCTTTTAAACTTGTCTCTGCAATTGTATGATATGCTTGATTCAAAAATCCGTGACTCTCGTGTAAGACTAATGGTACATAGCTTACATGCAAGCGCATAATACATTGTAAAGATACACTTAAGTTAACTTTAATGACCAGTTACCATGTTACTTCATAAATGCGTCACATGGGGAGACTAATTGGTATCGCGATGAAAAAGATATAGTACGAAGTCCTATGTAGAATATGACTTCGATTTCACAGTCGTGTTTCCTACTCTATGTCTGCTGTGAATGGAAACCTTTTCATGACACTGTCAACAGAATTCAAAGAAATTGTGGTTCTTTTTCTAAGGGGATTTTTATTTTCATCGTTGAATGCATCAATCTATAACTGTTCTCAAAGCCGTTGAAACTTATTTCAATGGCTATTTTATCGTGTCTATTTTAACATGTCAAGGTAGAAATAATAACACTAGTCTGTGTGCTTTGAAGCATCTTTGATAGCGTGTGGTATAACAAGACTACAGTACAATGATTCATAGCTTCGTAAAATGAAAACGTTTTCACCCTGTGGAGTTTATTTCGGAAGATTAAGGTATCACATTTACCAAACACGTGATGCAACATTGAAATGCAATGAACGGTTAACTAGACGCAAAGCGTTTTCTATTCAGGCAAAATTCTACGCACTTTTCTATAATTTAGTTTCTTGTAGGACAAAAATGTTACTAACTAACATCAAGACTAGCATTGTATCGTTTGGTTTAACAATGTTTGTTAAATATATGTTGTCATGGCTACACAATACAAAGTAGCAATGTTAGTAATTTTTGTGTCCAGCTGATACTATAGAGTTTGGGAAGACATAATTCATGCATTCAATTTTGAAAACAAACAAACAAACAAACAAACAAACCAGAAAATGAACCATCGCTGTATTTGAATTCCCAAACTCTGATATTTAAAGGGTTTCTCACAAAAGGAATAAAGCTGGAAAACACATCTTCTAAAACATTATACAACTGAACTAATCGTTACCTCTCTACCTATATTTTAGTGTCACATTACTTGTATTACTCGCATGTTAAACTTACTGTGTACCTTCTTTAACAAAGACGAAAATGCTGTGTAGGTATATATGTAGCATATATGCAAATAATAAAGTTTGCAATGCATTCGATGATTATTCATCTTCACTAGTTCACTGCATGATTGGCCCCACTGTTATGCCGAGCTAGCAGTGGGTTAAGTATGCTACCTGGGGGGGGGGGGGGGGGGTACAAGGAACAGCTTTCCTTCTGACGTGCTTCATTCCCATTACAGGTTGAAGCTGGGTGTTTTCAATGGGCATCACTATTACTGAGCTTCAATTGAAAACAATGAAAAGACTTGTCAAAGTAGACACTGAATGTAACATGTGGACGTTTGATTTGTGAAATGTGATGTTAAACATGCATTCTTTTCTAGAAATAAAAATGACCTGTAGAACATAGAGTATTCAACTGAGTTTCACTTTGTTCGGGTTTTTAGCCTATTTCGTTTGCGCAAAACTTATTGGAAAGGAGCAATATGATCAAATGTGTAATGTACCGTGCAAGACTTTCTTTAAGGGTACACCTAGTTTACTTCTCACCCAGCACCATTACAGTATTGTCCGAAAGCAAGCATGGGATCTCAATACAAAGGTAATTAAGTATAAGCACCTTTGAAGCTTTTAATACGTTAGAAGTGCAACAAAATTACTTGCCTTGCAGAATTGACTTCTTAAAATGTATGGCTCATTGGGAGACTAATCCGAATATGGTAATTTATTGTATGACACAAACGTGGACAGAATAGTACTCAGTCTGGCAACAGTGGTATTTCCTTTGGTTGGAACAACGAGATAAATTAATTTCCTTTTGACACTGTAGCACATTCACGTCGAGTATCACTGCATGAAAACAGACGTTTAAAACAGCTTTTATAAGCCAACGTAATTGCGTCGGCTCCGCTTCGTTTGCCGTCGATTAAACCGGCTTAAATTTACTCAGGTGTGACCGGCAGAAGCTTATTCATCGTAAACTTCACACTTACGACGTTACACGATGTGTACGTCAATCTACCAATAATGCCTAATACATGGTTCAGCGTTAGGATTTATAGGAATGTTGAAGTGTTATACTTCAGTTAAGAGCTAAACTGTCTATTATGTTTAGTTGTTGAAGGGGCTGACAGGGTGTAGAAAATCCGACATTTTGGTGTCGGAAAGGGTTACCCTAGTGCTCCGAAGTTACTCGCGAGTGGTGTCCATTGACAGACGGGGGGGGGGGGACCAGCTGTTAGTACTGGTATAACAATGGGGAAGAGTCGTGTCTGTTCATAGACCCTCCACTGGTCTACGTTCTATTATGCACGTGTTACTTATATGTGGTTTACTGGAAGCTTTCGTTCTCTTTAGTTGAAAATGGAACCTGTCCCCATGCTCGGGTCTCAAGTTCTCTCAACCTAATGATTTTTGTGGTCAAAATAAGCGGATTGAGCAAGCCTCCATCAAAGAAGAAACAAACTAAATCGAAAAAAAAGGTGGTCTGTGTGACAAAACTCTAACGGTCAATATGGCGAACGCACCAATAATGATCCCATTGTCCATGGACACAGGTGTGATCTCACCCCAACCACACAACCAAGTACGGGCCAGATGACACCCACTTACAATCCTCAGTCATTTGCTGTTAGTCCACAGTTCCTGCAACAGCCGATGAACATGCATTCCTTTCTACCAGGCTCTCTGCAGAATACGTCTCAATATGTGTCAACACCACCGCCCTGGGCACTAGAATTGCTGACACCTATGGATGAAATTTCAAAACGTCTAGATAAATAGGACGAAATAGATATTAAGTCGATTGATAGACGGGTCACAGAAGTTGAGAAAAGTCAAGAATTTATCAGTGGCATGCTTGACGAAAGTAAGTCGGATATTGAGTGTCAGACGGAAGCCGTTGTTACAGGGTTGAGGGAGTCACTGAAAGGTATCGTGCAAGAAAATACAAATTTGGCTGAACAGGTCGTGGACCTTCAATGCAGATCAATGAGGGATAACCTTTTATTCTTCAACATACCTGAAACGGAGGGCGAGAATTGCACTGAAAAGATTCAGAATTTTTGCACAGAAAACCTCGGCATTGAAGAACCTGTGAATATCGACCGGGCACGCAGAATTGGAAGACCACGGCCTATAGCTAATATAAAAGACGTCCCATATAATAGTTGTGAAATTGCAAAGGTTCACTCAACGCGAAATGACCAGAAAGTCCAGGGGTAAACTGCGTGGTACAACATTTTACATCGGCGAGCAGTTCCCGAAGGTGGTTCAGGACAGAAAAAGAGCTCGTCTGCCCATGCTACGGAAAGCTAAGGCTAAGAACCGCAAGGTTGCGTCAGTAAGGGCGGCCCTTTTTATTTTTCTGTTTCTCATCTCCCGACCGACCCTAATTTGCAGCTCCGACATCAGAAAAAAAAAAACTTTTTTTTTTATTTCCGACCGACTCGACACCCGAGTTCAACACAGCAAGACTGTAAGGTTCGAACGAACATCAAACGTTCCTCATGGCGTCTTAGACCAGTGTTCTGCCGAGGCCACGACCTTGCGACATTAGCCCCCTAAAATTACAAATGACGCAATAATTTTCCCACCTTGCGTCGCTTTGGCGCATTCATTTTACGGCAGACATCAACATTATCTAAGTCCAGGGCCAGGCCCTGACGCCAATCCCACAAGAAGTATATTGACTCCGCAAGGGAAAGTTTTGTTGACACTCATATAAGATACAGTGACAACGCACAGTTCTATTGTTAACTTAAAAAATGCCACAAAAAGATCAACTTTGATAAACTTAATCTACAAATTGAAACATTAGAGGGAGTAGACGAGACGTCGAAATGGACGTCTCTCGTCACATGTTTTGTCTACCTTCACTGTCGCGACCTCTGACCGTCACTGACGTGTGCGAAACACTGAACTTGCTACAGGAAATCGGAACATCTATCTGCCACAGCTCTCAGAAGCCTTAGTAAACCAAATTTATGGGACAGGTTGTGATTTTCATTTGTTGATGGGTTAGATTAATGGAAACAAAATGAGTACATGTGTATTTTGATTCCGAAAAAGCTGTGTTAGGGGATCGTGTTGCATGATGTTAACAGTGACACATGTGAATGTTGGGCACTGACTGAATCAATGCGTTAACACTGGCATGGCCACTATAGACGGCCGATGCATGTGCGCCCGGTCAATCAGACATGAAGAATGAAGTTGTTGTGCAAATCAGAAAATAATTACAGTGGTATTTACAAAGCATCCTAACTTTGACGTTGTGGATAGTTTTAGTTCACGATTTCTGAGTTTCAAGGACACCTTATAATGTCAGCTTCTAGTATCAAGTTTATGTATGTAACTAATGCTGTCATTTGATATAGCAGGACCAAATCATGATACACGCGTACGATAGTAACTGTAATTAATAAAAAATAAATTACTTCAAAGTTTGTTTGACTGTATTAATTGTAAGTTTTTCGTTCACATTTGGTACTTTTTAAAGTCAGGGATTTATTTTCTTCAAAATGTTGGTTTTTCTCGTCATGAATTTGAAGAGGGAATGATATTAAAACACAGCAGTGTACTAACAGTTATACAAATGAAAAAAGTGGTTACAAGATTAGGATTTCTCAAAGTTTTTATTCAATCATATGTTCCCTGTGACTTATTTTGAAGTTGTTCTTTGTCCTTGTCTGAAGAAAAGGAATTATAAATTTGAGCACTGCTATTCATTGATATTCAGATTAAAAATTGTGACTACCTGGCTGTCCAATCTTTCTAAACAATATATAATATACTCTGTAGAAATGACTTAAAATTACATAATCTTAATTGCCTTCTTTTTCTAAGGTGTAATGTGTAGTACACAATTTTCAAAAAACAGCTTATTGGGAACTGTTATTGTGAATGGAATTTTTTTATGTTGTTAGGTAATAGTCTACGTGTAATGGAATATCTAAGACCGCAGTATCTCTATAGTGGTCTATACCCCACTCCCTGTCGAATGACCCCACTTTTTGCAACCAACGGGCTTTTGTCCCCACTTGTTGGAAACCTTGGCAGAACACTGCCTTCTACCCCCATCCCCACCCCCTTTGTTACGTCGGAGCAGTATGTGTCTTTCATGGCTGAAGTCGTTGAGGTTTGATGAGGGACAGGGCTCGAAATTAATGCCGTCGTGCGGTACATTTCATGGAATGTTAATGGAGGGTTTGCAGTAAATGGCATGACACAGCTTTTAGAAATTTTATACGGACATATGACCTGATATTTCTGTCTGAATGCTGGACAGACAAGGATTATGAATTACAAACAGATGGTTTCAAATCTTTTGATTTCCCTAGGCTAAAGGTAAAATCAAAACAGGGCGGAGAATCTATCATTTTGATTAGGGACGAGTTTATTCCTTTCATTTCCTTGTGTAATGTATATTTTGATACAATCATATGGCTAAAATTGGATCAAGTCTTGTGTCAAGATGCTAAGGATATTTTTGTGCATTTGTATATTTACCACCAATTGGCTCAACTTTCTAAAGGTATTATGATGGTGATATTTTCTATGAGCTTGAAAACCAACTTGCAACTTTTCAAACTTCTGGCAAGAAGTGTGTTTGTGTGTGTGTGTGCACATATGTATGGCTATGCGCAAACTTCACCAAGCGAGTAACTAAACAGAAAACCGTGACACATCGAATACAAAGTACGATTGCCACCACTTCCTACTTCATTACATGTAGTCGTGTTAGCCCCTATAAGTTCAAAGTCGGGGAAAACCTAACTTGTGGTATGATACCTAGAGTCAAAACAACAGGTACATCCACGTACAGACAAATACATATGAAAAGGGTATTTACTAGGTCTAATGCCTTTATTCTTCAAGTTGTTAAGTCGCTTTTGTATTCGCACCGCACTCCTCTATCAGAGATAGAGGGACTGTATTCGGACGTTACTGTAAATTATTTTGAATGCCGCATCATGATGAACGCATTGACGTTGGCTTTCAGATGTTTCAAGTTTCCCGTGAGTTTAAGTTTTTTGACCAAAAACTACATTTTTTGACCCAAAAATGGCTCTAAGTCGGAGAGTTTTTATTACTTCTTTGCCACACAGCAACACACACAATGTACATGTAGTGTGAATAAGTACTATTATTTACTTTCAAATGAAAAAATGACTTTGGGCATAATACATTGAATATGAATTAACAAATACAGTAGTTAATTAAAAAACTATTTAACCTTACAAGTATGACTCAAAACATACTATTTTCACAAAAATGTAATATTGAAATAATCTCAAAAAAGGTTTGAGTTCATTCAATCGGCATGTGGCAACCACTCTCATCTATAGGTAAACTGGGCATGCCATAATAATTTCATTTCTCTCAGTCCTTTCCCTTACTGCCACATATTTACTACATACTCTTTGTACAGATATGTATGTTGCTGGGCCTGTTTTTTTCCATTTGTCCTGCTTTCCAAACAGAGAGAGAAGGGGAATACTCAAAGGTAGTCTCCATTGGTTTATACCAATCTTCTCCAGCAATAATGTGAACTCCAGCAATTCACCACGCACTTCAACACAGTGAGTCATGTGGTACTTTACTTTACCAGGCCTGATAAACTTCTTACCATCCAATATTGTACAGTTTTCATTGGCCCACGAAGACATTACATAACTATACCGCAATGTATGCCTATTCAAAGCTGACCCATACAACTCTTGATCTATGTGAATAGTGCTCCACTTTTTGTATGTTTGGCTCACACAAGAATGTGGTAAAGCAGCACTGATATATTTTCTGATACATTCGTATGTTTCTATCACATGGGGCCAACAATGATAAGTGGGACTGATTCTTTGTTTTGGTAGCTGTATTATCAGACCAGATTTTATGATTAACAACACTTCTAAGTGGTTCAAGTGCAAATGTAATTAAATGGGGAATCAATGTTGGTGATGACAAGGTTTCAAAGAAAGATGTACATGGTTTGTCAAGGCATAGAGGTAGCAATTCATCTCTATACAGGTACGGTAATTTGAATTGTAGTTCATATGTGATATCTGTGACATTATGGTTCTTATGAACTGCGTCCCAATAGAATGTTTGTTTGTTTTTATGTCACTTATTGCTCCATTGCATAGAAAAACACCAAAACCCGTAGACAGGCCCATAGTCCTCTACACACTCTGCAAGATGCCCATGAATGTACATATCTGGTGTAACTGTCAAGGTGCCATATTATCACTCAAATGTACGACAGAACTTGGTCATATATATAAAAGTCAGCTTTACGAACGTCACCTTTACTTACATATGATCTGTACAGATACCGACAAGCTAATACAAAATTCTGCCAGCACTGTAAAAGAACTTTGTGAAGAATACCTTTCAGTGCAAACATACTGTAAAGAACGGTCCAATTTTTCCATTGATGCTATTTTAGTAGGTAATCTCCCTAAATCGTCTGTTGTATTTATCCTTTCTATTCTGTTTTCCATTTTCTTCAAGCAATTATCGACCCACGTTGTAAAATCCTTCCTTGCAGTGCCAGTAAAGAGATTGTGCATTAGATCAATAACACAAATCAAACATGAATGAAGTATTCCAATTCCAAAAGTGATATGTGTTTCTCTCCATACTTCCTTTCCATTGCTTTACTTTGTGATTTTGAAGTAGCCTTATTGATAAGTGTTGCATATTTCCTGTGAAGATGGTTTGACCTTGGCATCCATGCATTTCTTGCAAAACCACTATAATCAAGTTTTCTTTTGGGCTTACCATTCTTGTCATTTGATCCAGTGTAAACAGATGGGAACTCTTTAAAACACTTTGAACAACCATTGGTTGCACATTGGCCAACAAAACCAGAGAGTTTTCTGTTTTCTGGCAAATCAGAAGTGCAACACAGTAATGCTGCCTTGCATGACTCTCCTATACCTGGCTGCCTGTAGGTTTTTAACTTAACCCCTTTCAATAACAGCTGGAGTTCTTTCACTAATGTTTCAAGGAAAGGTTTCAATGGGTCAGACTCTTTGTGTAATGCTGGTATAATCCCAAATAGAACTATATTTTCTTTCTTGAAACGTATCTCCCGTGGTAGATTCATCACAATCATAAATAGGACTCCAACTGAAAAATTACACCTACGTTCATAAGGCTGAAACCAGTCAAAGTTTGACGTAAGGTCAAAATTACAATCACTATCCCAAGAGCTACCTCCTTCTTTCGTCTTAAAATCTTCCATACCTTTCCGTCGTAAACATCAGCCATATGGCCATGTACTTGTCTTTCTTTCCACCTACTACAATCACTTTGAAACTGTGGTCGCAACAGAAAAACCTTTCTAATGTGTCAATGATACTTTGATAACAGTATACTTCCAGAGTCATATACTTCCTAATGCCATTTGACAATATCACTTCTTTAGCTAACTGTGTACCACATGTTTTGATACACCGTCTTGTCTTGCGGATTACTGTATCAAATTTCTTTATGTGGAATTCTGGTTTCTAATAATGTAATCTTCAAAACTATACATTTAAGATACTTTGGACATACAGCAAATTTGACAAATTCATCTCTGTTCAAACCAAGGTACTGGCTCATGTACAGAGAAGAAGGGAATGCTGAATACATTGGTAACATTGCCTGATAATCATTTGCGATACACCTAATCCATATGCCAAGAAAATTCAAAAGTCTTTCCACAGCATTATTGCTTACATAATTTGTCACCTGCCATGTCAATAAAAAGTACATTAACCACACCAAAGGTTGAATACACCTAGATTTTCCGGATTCTGTAATTATTTCTCGATGGTCACTTGTGTATTTTGAGAAGTCAATCAAATCTCGTGGATCAAAGTTATCATAATCAGAGTTAGATTCATCCTCCTCGCTGAAAATGTCACTTTCGTCGTCAGTAGAACTGCTGCTTGTAGAGTTGTCATCACTGCTGGAACATATCATACTCTGGCGTTAAAACCTGGAATAATATGCCTGTTGAGATTCGGTCTATTGGCTCACGCACGAATTTTATAAAGACATTGAAAGAGTCGTTCTTCTCAAAATATGTATAACCATGATGGCATGTACAACTTTATATTTCTTTCGTGAACTGACTGTGGTGATTGTATGTGTATCAATTTTACTGTTCCACTGTTGATTGTTGTGCCTTGTCATTTTGTTATGTTTCGTATTTGTTATATTTGCTATGGAAATCTTGAACATCGAATATATACACCTACAAGTACGAGTGTGCTTGTTAGTCACTAAGGGGATACAAGCTTGACTAGCTTTGCTATTTCTTGATCCCTTTTGCCTTTTATTCTGTATGTGTATCTTTTTTAAGATTGATTTTTATTATTATTATATTTGTGAATAAACTTATTATTAACATTGTTCATCACTTGAGCATGTTGAGTCATTATCTGTACACCGTTCATTTTCAGTAGTGCATGGAGTACTTTCTGCATATGCCTGTTTGCATGAAACACAAAAAAACGTAAATTATATTTTTTAAATTCATAAACACACAAAGCACATGTACAGACACATACATACATACAAGACTATCCAATATCAAGAGTCTGTTCATATGGCACATGGGCTCAATGCAACAGCAACAATCTGAGATCAACTGGTAGGAATTCTAATCTGTGAAAGATTGGAATATATCCCTACACCCATTATCCACATATACATTCTTTTGAAACCTATGACCTATTTGAAAATTGTTGGTCATGCATGCCTCATTTCCCCTACGCAAAACTGCACGTTCTCACAATAAAACTCTTGAGGAACTCTTAAAGAATATATAAAACCCGACATTTTCAGAGCAATATTATAGTAAACTTGAGAAGTTCTACAACAATTATTCAATGTGTAGCCATTTTTTTTTCAATGGCATAACTGACATGTATTTGTCTCTGCCGGTGTTATATTCTGGATCCCATGCATTCACAACAGTACCATTATACTACATTCCTTCCATACACAATTGCAATACCAGCATTTGGCTTAAAGAGGGAACTTTGAGTTCCATGGCCTAATGTGTTACAAATTATAAGGTGAACACTTGTAAAATTTCACAATCCGATACATAATAATTACTTTGAATTTAGTAATCCGATATATGATGTTACATGAAAGCAAAATACAAAATATGAACACTCAAGACTGTATCATGAACTATTAAATCATTCTAAATATTATCAAAACAAAGTAATCTTACACCAGATACATTGTAAAATTTGAGTATCAAAATTTGGATTGAATTTATTAATCTATTACATTCTGATCTTACATGAAAGCAAAATATATCTGCACCACGTATGTAATATGTTCCATTATTACACATGTACTAGAGACTACTTGCACTGGTATTTTAATTGCAATACAAATGATAATATTATGTAATAGGGACGCGATAGTTCGCTACACAGGAAATCGCGTGATCGCGCTATATCATTTTTATGGACATTTGCCATTTCAGATAAACATATGTAATAATAACAGAACTCTAATACCACATGAGTTCCAGTGTGGTTACTCAGCGGGATTTGCACTCATGCTTACATTGTTTTCTGCTGCACTTTCACTTGATACGCTCGTGAAAGTACGGGCGCAGAGAACACTGCAAACACTCATGCAAATACCGCGAGTAGGCCACACTTCATGAGGGCTGTCATATTATACCATGCACAAACCAGGTTCAACACAAAATATAGAATATATACACTGGTCGTTCTACGTCACTACAATGTGCGTCTGTGTCATGACAACGCGTGTATACATCAATGGTTCTGTTGTATTCGAAATATGAGTCAAAACGTTCAAAATGGTTATTTCCAAAATTTTTCTTTCATATTACTGGCACTGGTATAATTACGTTATTCTACAATTTACCTCTCTTCATTCAGCCGGAAAATACTCATGACCTAAGGGTTGTCACTACTCGTCTCGCGACTCATAGTTACAACCCCCCCCCCCCCCCACTGTATTTTCCTTGGCTGAACAAAGAAAAAAAAGAGGAATAACATTTAAAAGTACAGACAACTAAACAAATATCATCTGCATAAATACTTCACCATGTATGATGTGAAATTAGACATAAGTAAATTTATAAGGTAAAGGCCTGAAACTACTATCTTAATGTATCAATGTTGTATTCAATCCTTTTACTAAATTCCAAAATAAGTTCATAATCATAAACATCACAAAATACCAGGCACCACACACTTAAATGTTACCTTACCATGAAGTCGAAATAAAATCAATCATTTAATTCTAAACTAAACAGCAAACAATAGTCTTAATTTACCAATGTTATCTAAACGATTGACTGTGAAAGTTTCAGTCATAAAACAATAGTGATACGCATCTCCCGAAACAATACTAGTTTCAACGATCTATAAAACACATTTCTATATTAGTGCTAAAACCAGCTGGACATGGTTGGCCTGTAAATTCATTTGGCGTATAGTATGTTGGTCATTTTGTCTTTGGATTGTGGGTATACTTGTAATATGTGGTTTTTTAATTACTAGTTGTTCGGTTGTCTGGTCACTCTGAAGGTGATTTCTCTCTAATGTGTTTGTCATTTGTTGATTTTCCAAGTATTCCGACATGTTTTATTTTCAATACCGTGTTGAAATGTTGGCTGTGTCCTCTTCAAGGTTTGTGTTCCAAGGAGACATTTAGATTATCCCATCTTTTAGCTCCATGTCCTCTGATGTTATTTCCTGTGATGTGTTTATGTTCTCTGTTGACATTTCAGATGAATCTCCGTCACCTACATTGTATTCTTGAGTCTCACCAGGTACAGTGTCATCAGCATTTTCGTTTTTCGATGACATTTCAGGTTTTTCATCAATCTGTGACATTTCGGATCGTTCGTCATTACACGCGTAGTCTTCCTTGGGTACGTCAGGTGCGCTGTCGTTAGTATTTATGTCTGGCGACATTTTAGGATTGTTGTCAGTTTGTGATGGACACTTTGATGAAGTTGATGGTGTAGGTTCTTCATTATTTGTGTTATTAGTTTCCGGCGACGGGTTAGAAGCTCAACACTCTGGTTTATCATTATCTCCCGCTGATTTGGGATCTTTCGGCTGCACTGGTTTCTACACTGGTCCACGCATCTTATCTATCAAGAGGCATGCACCAAGACAACTCTCCTGAGAAGCGAAGTAAACAAATGTTTTAACATTCATTTTCATTATGCATATTAGAATTAAAACGCCTCATTTAAATGTACAAATTGGCATATAGTCAATATAGTTTTACTCTCACCGAAACTGAACAAATGTCAACAACTTAATGTTTATGTTTAGTACTGTTGAGCCGTAGGAATGCTAACTTTATGTGTAATTTTTTTCATGATACTTTGAAAAAGCACCCCCCCCCCCAAAAAAAAAAAAAAATCATATTCGGTGATATCATTATAAAAATTTATTAACGAAACCTTTTGTACTGGTCCCCCTATTTCATATGCCCCGTTTATTAATCCAAAGTGAAAGACTATGGAAATGTGGCTATGTACATAATTCAGGTAAAGGGATTTCGATTGCCTCAAATCTCTCGGATTTAATGTTTTCCGGGAGAAGAATTCGGAGAATATGCTTCGCTCATTAGGCAAGATTTAGTTTCTTGGTATTGCTCTGCATAGAATGTTGTTATCACAAACGTATGGCAATTATAACATTATGACTAGTCACAATATTGTATCATTTATATTACATTAAAGATATAACGAAACCTACATTGACAGTGTCAATCAAGATATGATCGCCATCTATAACTCCATGGTATAATTTGCAATCATGAAGAGTTTCAAGGGCAACGACCAGATCGTTTAACACATTTTTTTCAACTTCCTTGTTCAGTGACTGCCAGTCCATGAACTCTGACCTCCTGATAAGTGACATTTCTCTGATATCATTAAATAATGGCGACCAAAATAGTCTGCATTTCTGCAACATCCTGATTTGCTCACATTTAAATTCCTTGGGTAAATCTGCAAAACAGACCAGTATAAAACATTACTGAAATACATACCATGTTAATAATAATGATGTGATATATATATAACTGATATTTCTTCTAAAATGCTGCGAGTATGTTTTGGATTACGAAAGTCTTAAAAAATTCGCAAGTGTATTGTTTTATATTGTTGACAGCAGTAACAAATTCTGGAATGGTAATGGTAATGAATATGTAAATAGACAGGTTCCGGTAGGTAGTTTTTAGGTACTACATGGTGAAACTTACCTGTGTTGCCAGTCTTGTCAGGCATATGTAAAATAGTTTTCAGGATCAAGGTAACACCAATGAACTTGAATTCACTCGTCCATAAGTAATAGATACATGGGTTGGTAATAGAGTTCAATGGTAGGATAATAACCGCAATCACCGGATATATAATACTGTTCAACTCTACCCGAGCCACACCAACAAAACTTATTATGACGATTGGTATCCAGAAAACCAAGTTTGTGGTGATAATGACCATAACTCTAATCAGAATCGTATAGTCTTCTCGAGATTTACGGCTTGTCTGAAGAGCACCACGGGTTTTGTTTGTGGCTCTTAAAATAGCAATGTAACATGCAGTTATCAAGAGTATGAAAACTAAGTTTAAAATTGTAAACATTGCAATTGAGTATTCCCAACCCGGAGGTTGATCATGGCGAAAGTGTAATGGCAAACAAACTTTGTTTTTACCGTAAAACAAGCTTCCGAAATGTGATATTTCTGTAATAGGTAACGTGATGATGAACATTAAGAGAATGGACCAAATCGTAACAATAAGAAGTACCAATTTTCGGCTCACGCGAATCAGTTTCATTGGATTTGAAATGACTATTGATCGTATCATAGTCATAAGAGCCACAATAAACAAGGACATTTGATTAGAAAATGTAACCAGAATGCCAAGAGTAGTACAGAAAGGACTTGCCCGCCAGGATAAGTCATGTACAATGTAATCATTGATAAAGTACAGGTCAACACTCGCCAAGGTTATCACATATATACCCATCAACAGATCAGCAATTGATAAAATCAGAATCAAGAACACATCACATGACTTGAGAGCTTTTCTGTTCTGTTCCTGCAATCTCCAAATAACACAGGATAGGTTTAAACAAAATGACACTAGACCTATTATCCATCCTATAACACGTATAGCTGTATTTGATAGAATGTCGTCACATGATGACAATACGTCAGCTTCAGGCAGACAAGAGTGCTTACTATCTTCTTGTATCCCAGCGATACAACAAAACGAATAATGATCAGAGTACCTGTTGAGATAAACTTTGATCCATTAGAAACGTAAGCAACTGAGAGAATTGATCGGATTGTCAGAGTGAAATTAAATTTGATAACGGTACTTTCTTACGCATGGTAAATACTGACACCAATTACGAAGAATCACTTAAATTAACAAACGGACACTTTACACTGATGACAAACTTACTTAAAAACAACAACACAAATACAAAATTAGTGAAACTCTTCAAAGAATAGCTTTACAGTATGACTTACAAAATACGCAATGTTACCAATTCATCGAAAACGTCCTTTTCAAAATGAATGATTTCGTTCTGACGAATGTCCCTGTAAAGATTAAGACCTAACATTGGTGAAAACAGTACTGATTTCACGTAAGAAATATTGTCGATGTAAGCTCATCTGTGTAGGCTAATGTATCTAAATAAAACTTCAACTTGAAACACTACACACAATTGATACTTTAAATTAGTGACAGCACAACTAAACATTACATTTACACGTTTGGGTTTGTTCATCAGTGTTATTCTGGTTTGGTCACAAGACTCATCGCAGGTGTGGACGAACGCATCAGTCACATGTAGTTAACATTAATTTCTTAAGTCTTAATGCTAAAGAATTGGGATAATGTTGTCTCTCTAAGTTCAAACTGGAACTAAAGTCATGTCTGTTCTGTCCTCTTGTTTACTAATGAATATAGTTCACAGCAGCTAAGAAGGAATCCAAATTACAGGGTAAAAGATATAACTTAAAAAAGCATGGTTTTAAAACGTTAACATAAAAACAATTGAAGTCGTAACCCACTCTGACCTTTTTTTTGTAACTTCCAACAGCAGACGAGGAAATTTGTGAACTTCAACTCCTTGAAAAATACGTGGTCATGACACAGGGAAAAGGGTGTGTGAGCAATGTTTTTGCCTTCTGGATTATTAATATAACCAATATTATACGTCACCTGTCACCAATCTAGCATTCTGATTGGTCGAGAGCCCTGCAGATACACAGGCGTATTTTTCACCAACAGCCGTATTTTTGCTTGTTGTATCACCTGATCACTGCACGTCCCCTTGTAAACAAATCTAGCAGACAACTAGAAATACAGCTATAACCAGCATTTCCAATGCCAAATTTGTTGTCAACCGAACAAAATATCACCGTTGTATAAATTTTAACAAGTCTTTGAACTGTACTTTTCATGTTACAGGGAAAAAGCCAAAAATTCCACACAGAACGGCGAAAGTCCAGTGACGGCGAACTCGCGGTCGTCACGCGATCGTACGATCGTAAACATGAATTCCTAAATTTATGAAGGATATGAAAATTACCACCACAGAGGGTGCAGTTTTTGCTTAACTAGAACAAGAAAGCATATCACGAACATTTGTGTACATTTAATGGAATACAGTACGCAAAACAAAGACGCACTCATTTTTCAGCTGATGGTTATAAGTTTGAATATATCGCTGAGTGATATGCAAATGGTAAACAATACGTCATACTACTGAGCAAACGCGCACTCTGATTGGATGAGAAAGTTAAGGCTGACATGTAAACAACCGCATTGCAGTTATCGGAGTGGTGCATGATACTACGCTCAACAGTATAACGCGGAAGTGATTTTATTTTAAAATGAAACAGCATTTTTAGACATTCAAAACTTAATTCATCGTCGCAGGTGAGTATAAGTATGTTATTTGCCAAATACTGTTCCACATCTTGCTGCTCGAGTTAATTTTTCCGGTATAACGGCTCGCCTCCGGCTCTCCGTTATTACCGGAAAAATTACCTCTCGCAGCAAGATATGGAACGGTATTTGGCAAATAACATATACATATTAACAACATTATGTTGCAAAGATTCTTACTTACAATATCTGTAATCTCTTTAATCCAGTGAACAGATCTTTTCTCAGGACATTCAAATTATTTTCTGACAGATTTCTATGATGATAATGATGACTTGTCATAACAAATATGCATCAACAACATAACAGTAAATACAGCTACTCCAGGAAATGAATTCATTTTCAAAAAATATGATTTCTTGTGAGTCAGAATTTGCATCACCTGAAATAACTTGCGATTTCAATGGAACATCAAGTTGACTTTTGTCCCTTTATAGGGTATCTTTGATGCGGACATTGCATCATGGGAGTCGGCAGAAATATATTCGTGGTTGCACAATGAATATTGCTGAGTTATGTTTTACGATGAACGAAAGAGGCACTTATGGCTCATAAATATTGTGAATTCATGAAAATACTATTTCTGCAGACCCCTATCATGACTGCAAAGATACACTATAAACGCACAAGATCAACTGTATCCTTCTCGGAAATCTCCGAAACGTAAAATCATAAATGACTCTCAAGAACCCATAGTTTATAAACATGTGTCGGCATTGCCCTTTCACGTAGCATATTCGGAATCATTCAAAGAACCACCTTAAATTCCAAATTTACATTCCATCTTCTACTCACAATGACTCGTGCACAAATTAATGTTGTATGTGTTAAAGCAGAATTAAAATTGTGTAGAAATGGGATAACTATAAACGACTTACAGGTGAAGTAAATTTCTTAAGTTTTGAAATAGATGCCTTGGTAGGATCATCAATTCATTTGCAGAGAGGTCTCTGTGAACAAATACAAATGAAATCAGAAAGAAGGGAAGGACAGTTTATGACCACAGCAAAATGAAAGAAAAGAGAGAAAAACGTAACTGTTTACACCTTAAAGTCATGCAGCTACAATTTTAAGATCACATATTACTCTCCATGTTACAATCTAAATATTATTACACATAATACAAGAGATTACTTGCACCAGTGTGCGCATATAGAAGTGGTATTTGAACTGCAGTTGATTGCCCCCCCCCCCCAATTATTGCAAATCTACATGCAAATGATATGCAAATAAGGACTCGAACGTTCGTTCTATACAATAGTGCATGGTCGCACTGTCAAGTTTACGGAAAGTTGTTGTTTTGGATACACATGTAAGAATAACAGGAGTGCCAGTGTGGGTACTCGGGAGTAGTTTTCTTCGTGCTTGCAGTGTTTCCTTCTTCGTTTTCACGAGCGTACTACGACACACCTGCACTAGCGCCTCATAAGGTTCTGTCATAATATGCAAATAGTTATTTTGTATCAAGTACATGGTAACCGGTCAATTGGATGTTATATAATTATAAGGGTTATGACTAAAACGAGCAATGCAGGTTTACATTTCAAGAAGGAGTTCCTTATGTTTTGAAGAGTATCATTTTACTATTAAAACTAAATTTTGCTCTAGAACCAGCAATCATATACTCACAAGTATCCAAGAAATCCAAGGTTCTTTAGAAGTATCTCAATCAGAGTAACGTTGACATTCAATGCGAGATATTTCATCGTCCTGGATTGAAGAAATTGAAAAACAATATCGAGATTATAAGGTTATTTACTATCGGTCAACCAGACTGTGTATTTTTATATTTATTGATATGCACTTATGATAACGGCATTTCTCTTATTTATAAAGTATCAGACCAAACTCATTTGACTATCCCCATACCATTAAAATGTTTTTGGACATTGTTGTCGTCTTGTTAATACTCAAAATATCGGAATAAAAATACAGAAATAAATGTTGAGGTGTACTCACAGACTCCGTATAGAATTAGGAACTTGAAATAAAGATGACGATAGATTGGTACAAATCATTTCTAAGTCTCTGAATTGACAACCATTGAAACGAACAACTTCTATAATAATTAAGAGAACATACAGAAAAATATCATTGTTCATTTTAGAACAAGAGTTGAATAACACAATACTATTATTTACCTAGTTTTGTAGTATTATTTTGGACGTGCTAAGAAGGTTGCCGAATAAAAGTCGGGGCTTGTAGTAACTCTGGGGAAGAGCTCAAATTGTTAAAGGTAGTTACATATTCCACACTAAATAGACTTCAATGGTATAAGGCCATTGGACTTGATTTGACAAGTACAGAGTAATGGAGGATTTGTGCCTGCATGTTGAATTTAAGGAGGACTTTAGAGAAAAAAAAATAGAATTTCTCATTGATACTGATGAACACAGTGTCTATGAGAACAATCATTTTCAATTTGTGGTTACCTTATCAGAATACGACAGACATGAGCAAAATGAAATACATTCAAGCTATTACATAAATTACGCAAAAGTAAGACAAACAACAGCTACACAAAAGAAACAACTGATACTTTACGCAATAACAAACGGGGTGAACGGAAATGACCATACTTACTACCGTTTCTTTTGATTTGATTTATGATACAAATTGCTATCAAGGAATTCTTAATGTATCTGTTCTGTACACATTACAAGGAAATTGGACATGGAGACTATACTCACGAGTAAATATATTGCACTAAGTTTTATCAATTCTTTAGCATGTGGCCTACACATTTTTGCAGATACAGGAAAAATAGTGGTCATAATTTGTCACCGATTTAATTATTGTCCATTGTCATGATCTCGATGCGTGCGCACTCACCACAGTATAATTCGTCATCGCCATAAGGACATTGTGGAACACCATCGCATGTATACTTTTGACCAATACACAGTTTACCACCTCTGCATTTGTAGGATCCCTCTGGGCACTTGAAACTTTCTATAGGACCAAAATATCGAACAACATATTATTCATCAGAATTGTCTTTATTAAATACTTTACCAAGAAGATATTCAAAACTGACCAATTAAACCCTTTAACTACCAAAGTACTATATAAGACAACGAGTAACAGATTCATAAAATATTTATTATAGGTACCTTTCTTAACAGTAACGTTTAAACATGATTTTAACGCAAACAATGATATAAAAATGGCCAGGGTCGAACACATAGTGAGATTCTCCAAACAACAGTGGTTAGCTCATGTAATGTTTGACACCATAGCAGTCTGGGATCGAATGCACTGAGTGTCGGACTGGTTGATTCTAAACAAAAAGACTCAAGACTAAAGTCAAATGGGTGATGCCCAGTTTCGAAAAACACAGGTTGTCAGTTGGTACACCAGCTTTATACTTTGGTATTTTGGTCTCAGCACAAATGTTTACAGTATTTGAGTTTCCGAATATTACTTGAGATTTATTAACTATGTTGTGTATGCGAAAACAACAGAATGTTTCAATTATTACCACAGACGAGAACATCTTCGTCATCTTCTAACGGACAATCTGCGACATTATTACAGTATCTGTGCAAAGGGATGCAATAACTATCTTGACACTTGTAGTGAAATGGTTCACATCCTAGGTGCTCTGTGGAGTGAATGTGAATTTTCATTTACATTTAGTAACATATAAAATATATTATTCAAAAGACGAATTCTTTCTGTAACTATGTTGTGAGAAATATTTTCCGTATGCGTGATAGTTGCTTCTTGACGAAAGACTTCTGAAAAATGGCTTTCGTCATCCCCATCATTCATCACATTACTGACGCAAGATTCACGCTTACAAGTTAACAAAAAATGAAACAAATCCGGTGTTCCACAACCACCGATATGCAACAATAACACTGAATACATTATCAGTTAGTAATTAATTTATTTATTATTAAAATCACAAATCGTTTTCCTTAAATTACATAGAATATGTTATCAATTGATAATTTCATACCACAAAAAAATGAAACAAATCCGGTGTTCCACAACCACCGATATGCAACAATAACACTGAATACATTATCAGTTAGTAATTAATTAATTTATTATTAAAATCACAAATCTTTTTCCTTAAATTACATAGAATATGTTATCAATTGATAATTTCATACCACAAAAAATATGTGTGCCAATGGCATTATAACAACCATATTTGTCTTTTGCTATGGGAGTAGTTGTGTTGCTACGGATATTTGCATACACTTTTGGAATCTTTATTAATTTGCCTACCCTTCCCAGCTTTCATCTTTGCAATATAAACCAACATTTAGCTGTTGCTATGGGCTTGGTCCTGTTGCCAGGCATATTTGTATACATTTCTTAGCTTTATTCACTTACCAACCCATGCCTGTTGTTATCTTTGTATTGAAATATGCATCGTCATTTCATTGTTGCTTAGGATGTGGTGATGGTTGCCAAGTTTCAAGCCCATTCACTATACACTTACAAGATATGTTTTTTATACAGAAATTGAGATTTTGTTTACCCAATTTGCATATCACTAATGGGATCATCATGTCATGAACAATTCTTAATCTAAACAGCAATAATAACGTTCCCATCACATTTCGGCTCAATAATATTGGAATTAGATTTTTTACCAAAAACATACATTGTTTGCTAATTTGCATATTACTGACAGGGTCATCATGTCATGAACAATTCTTAATATAAACACCATGAAGAATGTTCCAACGAAAGTTCAGTCAGTGGTTTTGAAATTAAAAGATTTTTGACCAAACAGACACATTTATATACCTAATTTGTATATTACTGATGGGACCATCACGTTGTAGACAATTTCATTTACACATCCCCAGATGCACCCCCATTAAATTTCAGTCCAACCTGCTCAGCTGTTTTGGAGTTATAGATTTTTGACCAAAATACACTTTTTAGACTTAATTTCCATACCACTGATGGGATCATCATATCATGAATACTTCTTAGTCTAAGCAGCACTAAGAATATTCCCATCAAGTATGAACCCAATCGGTTCAGTAATTTTATAATTGTAGATTTTTGACCAAAAGGACAAATTTTTAGCCCTAATTTGCATATCATTGATGGGATCATCATGTCATGAAAAATTCTTAATATAAAACCCTCAAGAACTTTCGAATCGAATTTCATAATCTGCTGAGGTTTTTCGTCGTTTAAGTTTTTTAACCAAAAATCACATTTTGTTTTATCCAAATCACACATCGGTGATAAGATCATTATGATTTCAACAGTTTCCCAACTAGAAACACAAGTAATATATCCACCAAATATCATGCCAGTCGGTCAAGTGTTTTTTGACTTTATGATGTTTACACATACACATCCAACCATCCAACCCCCACATACACATACAAACAGACACTTTGCCATGCCTATAGCACGACTGAACCTTATCAGTTCAATTGTGCTAAAAAGGAGTCATTCAGTCCCGAGGGTAGGTACTCCAATTGAAACATATACAGATATGTGCAACCCAAATTGGCCGCTTTTTCACAACAAGAACGTTAACCCTAAATATAAGTTCACTTTTCATCTGGAAATTCCCTTATCATGTATTCATTAAAATGAGAATGATTTTCATACTTTAGAAATACGTTCAGAGCGTCAGAATAAAGGTATTTGACTGGGTGATTTTCAATGGGTCTGTTTTTATATACTTGAAGTAGGTTGAAGTTTCATTTGGGCCACCTGTCTGAAAATGTGTGGAGTACCTCCTCCCCCTGTACTCAATTAGGTAAGTTTAATTCGTGTACCACATTCAATCAAATGTGAAGCATCTCTGCAGCCAATAGGATAGCCATACTCATCAACGTCATATATACACCAGTGATCACTGTCAACACAAGCTCCATTGTTGCATGGTATCATATGTGCAGGACATTTAGAATCCTCAGTCAGAGACACTGTACATGACAAACATATTATCGTGAGCAGCTCAACAAATTAAATGATATGCTAATATAGATATGAATTGAAAATGGAAAAGCAAAACAACTTCCACATAGTATGTATGTATGTATGTATGTATGTATGTATGTATGTATGTATGTATGTATGTATATATGTGCGTCTGTCTGTCTGTTTGCATTTATACAACATATAGGCTTAACAATTCATTTTTTTGTACAGAAAACAATTACATACCACAATGCTGTTCATCGGCTGCCAGTCCGCCTTCACAATAAACACAGTCACTTATCCCATCACATGCTAATGATGGCGCCAAACAAGAACCATCTAAACATTCTATGGCATTACATGTTTCTGTTAGAAATACAATTTAGGGTGATACATTTCTTAATTTGTAATGAAGATGTTTGTTATTTGCACAATGTGTATTAGATGAACTAAGCTCGAAATATTATGAATATGTTCAGGATAACAAAAGATCGTGTCGTTAATGGCAAGTGGCCTTACTATTAATGTACATGTGCGAAAATTAGACAATATTGTCAAGATTTCGTTAAGCCTGTACAATACTATTGCTTCACAAATACTACCCGAAGACATGGATTAGTGCTCTTTAGTACAGACGACCGTACCAGTGTTTTCAACAGTGTTCCCTAAAGTATGTGATCAATCGTCAAGTCGATCTTAGTCAAATCTATTCATATGAGGCAACCATTTCAGGAGATATATATAATGGCCTATCCTCCTGCCAACCAATACTTCAAGAGCAAAGAGTTTTTGTTCGGTAGTTTGCATCTTACCCAATTCATCACAATCTAACTCGTCAGTCCTGTCCAAACAGTCAAACTTAAGATCACACACTTCATTGTTGGGAATACATTGTTTGTTTTCACATGCAACTGTCTCTGTTGCACCACTACATGGTGGGTAATCTAAATGTGGGATAAGGTAATACAGTTACTTTTATACCTTACTTTGTCAATATTTCCATATCTCATCAGAAAATGGGTTATTTTGCCAAACACACTTATAATAGGTATGTGAAGCACTGTATGACAGTAACTTAACCCTAAAATATGTATGCTAACAATATTTATAGTAATTACGGATGATGAAATGTACAGTGCGCTATGTCTATATATGTGACTATGTCTGGAATTAAATGTTGGGTGAATAAATCGGTTAAACCATCGAAATCAAACAAAAGTAATAACAATTCTAGTTCTAATGTTCAATGCATGATAATCTTAAATATCGATTGACGCACCACAGTGAAGTTCATCTGATGAATCTGTGCAATCTTCCTGAAAATCACAGTATTTTGAGATTGGTATGGTTAGTCCATTATCGCATTCGAACCATTTCGAAGATGAATTATCTTTAGAGAGAAACACGATATTAAAAATGATGTTCCATATCAAAGAACCCACAGGCACATTGTTCCCAGATTAGAAGCCTCCACAAAACTTTCAAAGATACCTAACCCATCAACATGACGAGTATTGCCCAAGCACTGTCAACCAATAGCATGCATGTCTCAGTTTTACCAGAATAAGTTTAACAAGGTGAAATCCCAAGACTCGCAGAAGATGGGAAGTATCCAAGCTTACCACACAGAAGGGGGTCCTCGAGGCTGTAACACGTGATGGTATTATCGCACAGATCACTGTAGTGAACACATTCTCCACTGGAACACTGGTGTAAACGAATAGGACAGCTGTTTGACACTGTGTAAAGGTAGAACATGCGTTATGGTAATTATTCTAATAATACAACCTCCCAAATAATAATGTAATGCTTACAGACGTCAGTTGAGATGCGATACTTTCCACGACAGCATATTCAATTCCAAGAGCGTTGGTGAGCTAAAATACGAGCGATACACCGCATTACAATGCATAGTAAACAGTTTATTTTTAACAAACTGATTCTCAATTTAGTTAACCCTCTCTTTGTTCATAATGTCGAAATATGTATTGGAAACGACGTCATTCGAAAGATGATCGCATGTACACTTGATTGTCAGGATAGACATACAGACATAAGGACGGGATAGATAGAGAGAGAGAGAGAGAGAGAGAGAGAGAGAGAGAGAGAGAGAGAGAGAGAGAGAGAGAGAGAGAGAGAGAGGTAGGTAGACAGGCAGGCAGGCAGGCAGGCAGACAGACAGACAGACAGACAGACAGACAGACAGACAGACAGACAGACAGACAGAGAATCCTACCATTATATGTCAATGTTGATGTCCAGTTTTCATTTCCTGGAAAACAATTCAATGTATTGTTTGAATTAAGCTTAACACTTTATACGATAATGTTCACAAGTTTTGGAAATAAAATAGAAATCCGACAGAATTTGCAATGCCTATAGGATTCATTAGAAATATCATAAAAATGCTGTTTTGAAGGTTCTGGACACACACAATAATACCCTGATTGATCTTACAAACAGAAACGGCGTGCAAATTATCTAATCTCTTGAAAAGTACAATATTGCTTTATGCTCGTAGAAAGTTTCATTATCTACGTGTTTTTAATGGATTTCTTTGTCTATCACATGGTTTCTTCATACAGACTAACCACTGGATTACTATCATGATTAATTGACTTTTGAGTGAAAGTATGTACATGTACATTGAAGTAAGATGAACTTGTATCTATAAACAGGTGATTATGAACTAGAAATAAGTCAATGAGGCAAAACATGATTTGCAGCAAGTAATAATTTTCTTTCCTGATTGATCTAGCGGAAAACGAAAACAACGTGCTCGTTTCTGTGGATCAAGTATTTAAACTCACGTGTTCCCCCTGTCTCTTGTTCAACGTCTACTTGTTGTCTACAAACAAAGCTATTAGTCAAGGCAACATCACATAGTACATCGTTCCAGTGATTTGTGTTGTAGAGGTTCGTTAGATAAAGAGCAACACAGTTTTTATAAACACTACCATCTGGTTGTAACCTTCAATAGGAAAGGAATATTTTGTTCAAAGTTAATCGATCCTTTTTAGAACATTTGGGATTCACTAAATGCTATTTTTAAAGGTTCACCCACTTTCCCGTACTGTTAAATACAACGACGACGACGCAGATTGTTACTCTCAATACTCACTCACTCTCACTCTCACTCTCACTCTCACTCACTCACTCACTCACTCACTCACTCACTCACCCACCCACCCACCCACTCACTCACTCACTCACTCATCCATCAAACAATCAAACAACATGATTTCATAAGCATATAAGCCACAAATACATATTGACATCACTGTGTTTTACCTGTCGTTACTCCAATCGCTATACAAGAAGCGACGCCCATCAGTCCATTCATACAGTCCTTCTAGATTGATGTCTGATAACCCTTTTAGAATTAGTAAATACAAATAATCAGACGAATTTGTAATTATAATAATTTGAATATCCTCATGTGACACGATTGAAGATCACTAGTAATATTTAATTTCACACAGGTGTATCATGTGACATCAATGTGAGGTTTCTGGTCCTACAGTTTGGGGAGACTTTTATATTGAATAGTTAATATAATTGCCACTGTACTACCAAACCAGAAAAAGTATCGCGTTTCAATTAGCCAGCACGGTTATTAATGTGACATAAACATTGCTAGCGTGCACACGTAAACACTGACACATTTTATGTCGGTGTGAACACAAATCTACATCATCGTCGGATGAAACAAGGAATATTCAAATACACAATTGTTTCTTTGTGTTGACAGTGTGATACAATGTAACATTTCATGTGCGTTCGCTCTATCAGTACTTGTAATTTGTGTGTGTATGTGTAATTCGTCACAAGGAAAAAAACGTTATGAGATGTATAAAATATCTCAAGTTGACAACCATGTAGTGGCTTTGGTTTGATAGTAGGTTATCTTGATGCAGAAACGAGCTCAGTGGAAAATATTGTTGAATTTATTCATATTTGAGAGTTTAAAAACGAAGTAGATGCAACAGAAACACTTTTCTGTCACTAATTTGTTAAACACAATAACTCTCACATAATGCTGTACACCCGGAATATAAAAGAGAAAATATCGGGAAAATGTCACCAGGGCTGTTGATAAATATGTCATTTTTAGAAATTAGCAAGAACACATCTTTTTCAATAGTCACATTTGACTCAAAGCTGACTTTCATTCACGTTCCACCTAGTTATCCTTCAGGGTAAAGATTTGTGTTTTCTTAGGCCACAAAACCACGATACATGAACACAACGAGGAATTTGTTAAAAATAAAGAATTCATGTATTACAAAAACGGGACTAGGCCTTTCTTTGAACATATTCAAATTTTCCAAACTCACCTATGTAAATCCATTCCAAGGGGTTCTCAGATGCAAGATAATGAACAAACCGTGCTTCAGATTGAGACGTTATACTTGCTAGGGACCCGTTTTCAGCTGTGCAATTCTGTTCTGCTTCCAACCACGTGATGCTATTGGGTAATTCAAACAACCTATAACAGCCATCATTGAAGAATTCCCAACCAGAACTGCAATTGTGAGCTGTAGTAAGAATATTAAGAGTTATGGTACTAATTTAATAATAATGATCACAGTAATCACAATGTTATGTCCATGTTGTGATAATTCATAATACAATTGACATAATTTACTGGTAGTGTTAATATTTCAAAATGTTGGCCAACAGTTCAATGCACAGTTGAAAGTTTTTCTAATACTGTATCAATGTAGAGTTTTCGTAGCGAGTTGTAATTATTTTACTAATAAACTTTATATAGTGATATAAATAGGGTATAGATATAGTGTTGAAATAATCTATCTCTTTCTCTCACCATCTCTCATTATCTCTAGCTAGCTAGCTACCTGTCTGTCTGTCTGTCTGTCTGTCTGTCTGTCTGTCTGTCTGTCTGTCTATCTATCTATCTATCTATCTATCTATCTATCTATCTATCTATATATGCGTGCATCCATCCATCCATGCATCCATGCATGCATACATACGCGTACTTATCTTACAATTTCATATGTTCGCTAAACTTATGTCATGAACCAACTGAACTATAAAATAACCTTTCGAATATATATCACTAGAGAATAGAGAAATAGTGAAAAATATAGACATACCTAAAGTATTGGTTATTGCTTGATATATTGACCATTGGCATATATAATTTACCTGTTATATTTTCCGAATAAATCATTCGCTTGTTAACTGCAATGACTTTATAGTCGGCATAAAATCCGATGCTACCGTCAACTTTCTCATCAGATGTGAAGATAACGAGCATCTCACTGAAATCAGAATATATTATTTCAGGTGGTCTGTTGCGATTGCAAAATCTCTTCCTGTGTTTATCATCAATATGTCGTCCACTGTAAACCTCTACCATGTCTGATAGACAGTCTCTTGCTTCCCGCCCGACATCAAAGTGTCCAAAGATTAAAGTGATATATGAACCGATGTCTGCTTTCAAAATCCAGGAACATCGCATTGCCTTTGGATATGGCACAGGATAATCTCTTGTGGTGAGAATCCCGGATGTGAAATTTGAGCACATCATCTTATTCAAACAAATTCGTGCTATATCTTGACAGTTTATGAGATCTATGTAAATACAAAAAGGTATTGTGTCAAATTAAATGTTAGTGCTCTCTTTTTTTAAAGTACTCTGTTGTCAAACTTAACTTACTTCATTCCTGTTATGCACACGCTATGTTCATGAGATATGAAGCTATAAACGCCAATTAACCATGCACTAATACACAAATGCAGAGAGACACACTCGCACTTACAGGATTAGAGTATGACATTGGTGGCGCAATACCCTAATATAAAAAAGCAACACCCACAATGTAATTCAACGTAATGACAAGAGTACGGATAAGAGTCAGATTAAGGTGAGAATCAATAGTTCAATGTGGGATAAATATTTATATTCCGTTATTTCGGACGAGAGAGGGGAGTTGATAAGATATGATGATTTGCATTTTTGTCGTCGATAATATGAAGTGTCCGAAATAAGAAGCATGTAATGCGTATTAACCCCTTCATACTGAATGGTATAACAATTGAGATTAACTTCTTTATAAACTATGTATAAAGATTACCATTTGGGAATTTTCAACTTTTGCCCCAAAGAATAATATGAGTGAGGCATTGCTTGTGAAACATCTGAGTATTAACATAACATGTTCTGTAACTAAGTGTAGTAGGTATTACATCTAGTGATTCTTGAACCAATGGAGGAAGAAACACAGAGTAGAAAACTAACATTTGTCAGATAAAGTTCTTCGGAAGCTTTGATGTCATGGGATATTACACACTGTACAATATTTTATTCCCAACTCTCTCTCTCTCTGCATTGTGTTATCGAACATCATCCCCTTGAAGTGAGACAAATTTCAGTCGTAGTCAGGGTTTTGTAAACACATTTGTGACATTTGCGATACATAGAATTGCCACTGATTAGTTTCAGAATATGCATTTGCATCGGTTAATATATATATATATATATATATATATATATATATATATATATATATATATATATATATATAACTCGGTGAGTATCAATCTGCTAAGACAGTGCTCTATACCGCAGTATATATATATATATATATATATATATATATATATATATATATATATATATATATATATATATATATATATATCAATGACTTATTGTAGGAGGAACTGAAAGTTTGGCAATGTGTTAACATACTTTCTTGAAAAACATGTACAATGTTTGCAAGAGAGAGTTATCGGTAATGTATTGTATAATGTATGAATAGTCAAAGATTTACTAAGATCAAAACAAAACAGTCAAAAAGAAAGTATGGCTCAGATCGAGTGTTGCCACTTGAGAGCTGCTTATTAACATTATGATATTATTACCATTTGTTATGTATATGTGATATTCCCATGACAACGATGGCATTGCAATAACATTATCTTCATCACCAATCGTCATCCAGTGTGGTTTTCGTCCAACATAGCATTCTCTCCTTACTTCATTGTAAAGTATAAGGTAACATGAAGCCGATGTCACACGTAACATGTTTACGCAAATTTGAGCACAGGAGTCACGACTGGATGGCGAGTAACTAATACCAAACACTCTTGATGTGAAATATCTATTTGTTGAGTACATGTTTTCCCAAAGGAAAGTTACATCTAGAAACAAATACGATTACCAATAATTAAAACATTTACTCCATATATCCCGACACACATTATTTCTAAAGTTCCGATATACTGACTTTACATTTAATACCATATAAAACATTTATCACTGCCAAACCTGTAGGTAAAGAATGTGTTTATATTATAAACTGTACGCCATATACTGTATTAACTAGACCTTGCTATATTTTTTATATTTATAAGCACCCTCTTCCTGAATGAAATATATCATTTATTGGCTACGATTATACCTTACCTTGGTCAAACACATTTGTTGCATATACATGAATGGCTGCTCCACCACGATATTGATGGCAAGACAATCCAAGAAAAAAAATGTAGTTGGCTTTTTGTGGTGGGTAGATAGTATCGAGACTATTTCGTGTCAGGTACATCTGAGACATAAACGTGATAATATGATTTAAATATTGTCAGTAAATCAACTATAACAGTTAATGGTCAAACTACAGAGTAAGCAGCATATAATAAGTATATGTTCATATATATAGGTGTCACATGTCACCAATATCGCATTCTTAATGGTCGACAGCTCTATATATACAGGGTTAATATTTAACGAAACAACAATTACTGTATGTATTTGTGTACTTGTTCTATCACATGGTCACTGCATTTCCCTTGTAAACAAACCAGACAGACAGCAGCATTCATTTTTGAAGGTGAATAACATTTGTTAGAACCTCAATTTGGGTGATACGCAAATAGAAAACACTACATCATAGCTAAAGAGGAATAGTACACCCTGATTTAAATGACAAAGTTAACGATGATGAGATATAAACAACCACATTGCAGTCACTAGAGAGATGCGAGATATTAGGCGTGACGACAGCTAAACACGGAAGTAATTTTATTATGAAATGAAACAGCATTTTCGGACATTAAAAATTTAATTTGGAGTTGTTGGTGACGTATAAATATATCATTCGTCAAATACTATCCCACACCATGCTACCCGAGGTGATGTTTCTGCTATAGCGAAAAAATTGACATCTCGCAACAGGATATGGAATGGTATTTGACAAAATACATGTATTAGTATTTACCTGGCTTTCATCAGCATCACTAGGGTAACTCCAATCACGTGGATCCTTTAGACTTAACAATATCTTGTATGCTATGAATGTAAATATTTCACTTATGGCAAGGTCCTCCATATGTACTCCACTGACAGTTAGCACTTCCTCAAATAGTATTAAACAGAATGGTTGAACATCATGCAATTCTGGAACCCACACAATCGCAGGAATTCCTATATGTCCGTCGGTTGAATACATTCTTACTTCTTGTCCAAGAAATCCAACCTGGATACTATACTTGGAAACATCGCTATCTCTACTACTTGTTTGAGTTGTACGTACGATAAAGTTTAATACATGGTGAACATATGTCGTGTTGTATATCTGCTCAGCATCTGTAACAAAACAATACACGCCTTTATCAATTAATATAATACCAATTAACAAAACTGATAAGTAAACCGACTTCTTGAGGCTGATGGGTAACCAACATGAGAAGCATTACCATTTCATTAAGGTATGCTTTCATTTGAACAATCAGTCGAGCACTAAGGAAAAATCATTTTTAATTCAGTAATGGGTTCCAAATATCAAGTAATATATACCTAATATATTGTGAACAAGACTGAGTTTGCAGTCTAAAGCTCTAAGCTTATCAAATACATATTGTGTGTTTTAGTTAATCTTTTAGTACGTATGAGTCTACCACAGCAGTTGAATTTCCATCAGTGTAAATCATGTACAATTGAATAAAAAGTAGCAATAATAATAAGTGATATAGGATGGCTACGTGGGAGTTTTTTTTTTCTTTTAATCAAATTGTGATCCATAATCATAACAAAATAATTCATATTGATATTGTGTATTATTATGATCACTTTACAAATTGATAAGTTCTATATTGATATGATGCAATCTTTATCATAGAAAGGCAATAGAATATGGTTAGTATGTAGCTAATCTCACCTGATGAAAATATGCAGAATACACCAGGTCGTGCTCTCAAATCTAGGTTTGTGGTATGCTGGTATGCAATGAAATTGCCCTTTACACGCTCTTTGAAAGGCATATTTAATATTATTAGGTGGTACTTTGTCCAGTATTGCCTGTAGTCACTTTCAAAGAAAACTTGGAATTTAACAGCAACCTCGATATCATCTACAGTTGCTATGGTAGCACCAACCCCTTTACAACCAGCTTCAGCGTCGTCGATGGTTAAAAACTTGCCCTTGACGACGAATGCAACCGCTGAAAAAAAATAGGAATAGTACTGATTGTGTAGACAGTTGTAAGGAAGAGCACCTTTTGCGGACCAAAACATTAAAGTAATTCGATTCTGCCGAAACTTTGCTAATGAAAGTGGGGTCTTGGTCCAGGTGTATCATTATAGAAATGTGCTATATGTAGTTGACCAAAGAAATATAGGGCGCATGCTGTATTAAGTGAAAGGTATACACTTTAAGAAAATCATTCATTCCAATAAAAACAAGGCAAATGCATTGATATAATCTAATGACAAAGTATCTTTAAAGGTTGAAAGAAGAGGATAATTAATTGTATAGAAATAATTTTGAAAAAAAAATCATTCTTCATTTTTCTCGCTTTCTCATGTAGATAGTGAGATGTGCATATTTCTGAGTATGGGCAATCATTATGAAAAGTGAATACTTGATCGATTGAATTGCTCCCATTATTATATAGATTTAGGACATTCTTGCCAATTCGTAGAATTTATCACATATAAAACGTGTATTAATTTCATGTGCTTTATGTATTACTTAATGAACTCCGAACTCAGAGTAGTATAAAAAACAGTGATACGTCATAGAATGAGAACTGATGTATTTACATGCATTATTCATGTTATAAATTGTGCCATTGAACATGATAACATAATGAAAAACGTGTAGAGCTATCCAATGATATGTATGTTGCATAACAGTTTCTTACCGACTTCACATCTGGATCCAGTAAAACCTATTGGACACACACACGTGTAACCATACAACGGTATACAGGTTCCTCCATTCAAACATTTATTTGAATTGCATGCTTCAAAACGAGGTTCATCTAAAGAGATAACCATAATATAAATTCTATGTTTAACATCCTTCTGCCTTCCTGCAATTAATAATTCTTTGTCCTATAACACAAATTTGTTAAATCCTATAAGTTGGCGATAATTGCTATTTACAATCAGTAAATAGTGCTAATTCAAACATTAAATCGAATTGACTCTTGAAGTATACAAACATCCACACACAATGACACGTTCTATAATAATGAGAGGTTAACTCAAAGACAAAATAACTTGTATTTATACCATTGATTACATAACCATCTGTATACATTTTAACTGTATTTTAATTTCAGACTTGCATTACATCTATTGTACCCTCTAGTCGTTATTCTGAGATTTGTGACATCACACCATCCTGTCGTTGAACTTGACATTCCCAATAAACTAAATCGCTCGTGCATATGTTTCTTTCACTGGTCAAAACCTTCACCAGTGGTGGTTGATCGGTATTATATTATACCAGTATAATATTGAAAATATCGGAAACAAGATAAGAACTAACGTTTTCTGGTTTCATTTGCGGCCCCTCCCCTTAATAATTTGCTTAACAATAACACTGTTGTCAAGACAGCTGATCTGATATGACGGACGCCTTGATCATGAGCGTCGTGCATCGACTCGATTTATTTTATCTGCTCCTCGTTTCTAGGGATAATCTGTACATTGATCGGCTCATTAAAAGTATACAATAATGAATAGACAGCCTGTTTGACTCTAGGTATAAACTTGAAGTGGTTTATTGAATACAGCATGCTTCGCGCCCGGCTGGCTTTGCGACTCGGTGCAGTGAGAAGATAGACATGGCAGCAGGCTGATATTTACAATTTTATACTGCAAGTTACATCAGTAGATTTTCGGGTTTTGGGCTTTCCCTGTCGGATTGATGACTCATTCTCTAGGATAGGATCTCAGACAAATTTCTATTTAGATTAATGGTAAGTCGGTCAGTGTAAGCTATTACACTTGTTTCATTTTTATGACACATGTGACAGGACACCCTCAACTGTTTCCATTCCAGCCGAGGCTAGAAGTAGAACCGATCCGTGTGCCTGCCTTAACCTTAGTAATCGATTATTTGTACAAATACGCGATAAAACGACTGCTTTGATTTCGAAATTCCCTTCATAATTTCACATAAACTATTGTCTCATTGAGGTAATCCTCCTCTGAAAATCCGCAGAGTTCACTATCACCACGGACTACAACGTTCGTAGCAGACGACAAACAGTGAACATCAAAATTTGGATGCGTGCCAACTGTTCAGTCAAACGGCCACTTCCAGTAACTAGTGATTAATAAAAAGATGAGCAATAAATAAATGGAAGCTTTTTGCATACGTGTAGATAAAATGTATACAATAGAGAGAGTAAAAGATTTTAGAGTCATTTAGCAACACATATCAATACGAACATCGAAGAGTAAAATATCATGCTAAAATCAGGAAAAGAAAGTCAATTGTCGTCGGATGTTCTGACAGACTAAAATGCAATGACTTCACTGTACGTCAAAAATACTTGATCAAATGATGTAGTACGTATTTCCAGAAGTACTTAGTGGCTGAAATGTCACAAACTAGAAGTTCATTATTATCGATGTTATCGATCGATGTCATTCGAAATTCATTGGTAGGAACTTGACATTTAGCGTGGGAATTAATTGGCGCTTTATTCGTTCTTAGGATATCAGCAGGGGAATAAATGAATTAAATTATTTAAATATGTATATGCTATGGTACTTTCACTATGACTTCACATGTTAGATTCTCGATTGCTCCTATACATAACTTGCAAATGTTATATTAATGAAATTCAAATATTGATTCTAATCACTTGAGCACCACAAAATCTGTAGTCACTTACGGATTTATGGTTCCCATATTTGCATGGTTACAAACACAAATACATACATACATACATACATACATACATACATACATACATACATACATAGAGAGAGAGAGAGAGAGAGAAAAGAGAGAGAGAGAGAGAGAGAGAGAGAGAGAGAGAGAGAGAGAGAGAGAGAGAGATTTTTACCGTATGATGTATACACTTCCAACTCATATATGGAGAACGAATATACAACCATTGCCAGAATCAATTGTGATGTTGCATGGGAAGTTGGTGAAAATGTTTGTATCCACAAATACTTGTCTTCGTAGTTTTCTAATGTCATCCAATCATTAAACCCTGTTCGCAGTGTTTGGTAATCAAGTACACCATTCCAGAAATATGTTGAGTTTGTGGTAATCGTTAAATATTGCATTCCAAGCAGTGAAATTGCTGTAACATTAAAGGAAAGTATAGAATTGGCTTAATCATTTGCTAACTCGTTCCATTAATTGATTTGACAAGTAAATAATGAAGTTTAAATGAAAAAAGTGTAACACATAGTACATGCTTATTGAGAACAGTATGGACCCCTATAATAAAACAAATGCGCATTACCCAATACCAGGATATGTCTTAACAGTTGAAGCTCGATTGTCCGAGTAATCCAAGCTGTGTCGATATTTGTACTATGATGTTGACCTGTTTCTAATATTAACTACATTCTATCTTAATCAGGTCTTGGCACAATTATAATTATTTGTTTCGAATTGTTTCTAATCGTTTGCACCGCAGATCATTATTGCTGATGGGAAACTACGAATTCATTTCATCAGAATACGAAGGGAAGCATCCTAATAATCATAATCATACATTTAAAGAGTTGCTACATTAGAGGGTCACATAATATAAGTAATCACGAATTCATAAATAGGATTATATCGTACAGATTTCACCTTTATGAATATGACCAAAATAACGCCATTGTCTCATGTACAAAGTATTGTGTTTTTCGTTAGTCTAATGGGGAAATTGTACTTCATTGTACTGTACCAGTCTGTTAATTGCAGGACCCATTATTCCCGTTGGAATTGTTATTATGGGCCATTTTATCTGCTTTTGCAAGTTGTGAGCAATGTATTATGGACACAGATATTGACTCTCTGAAATAGAGTTATTCATGCACTCTAGTTTTCCAGCTTCACTTTAAATAAAACTGTCAAAAAATTTGTAGAACAAGAGGTGGTTTTACTTACCATTTACATTTTGCAAAAGCAGCCTTAAACTGTAAACTGAAGTGGGCTTCGGAAAGAATACAGCTAACTGGTTATAGCGTTCCACATCTCGAACAAGGCAGTAGTTTAAGTATAACAATGGCTTCAATGTTGTGTGGTGAGGTTCTAGAGCTCGGATTTTAAAGGGAACTTCCGAGATCGGTAGCATATTGAAATTAAAATATTCTGAATGTACATCCGAAAGTAAGTCTGAAGGTGTTATTAGCCTTCCATCATTCAATGAGTCCACAAAGAAATATCCTGTAGCAATTTTTGTTTTCTGAGCAACATTGTAGACATCTGATTCAAAGAACAAACACAGAAAAACAAACAAGATAAACTAAGAACAATCAGGAGGCAAGTACGTTGGCTGAAACAGACATTCGACGCTGTCATGTTTTCAACCCAATATGTCAAAGGTTTTAAAGTTAGCATGTTTGTTGTTGAATCACACTTCTTTTTCTAACGTCCTGTCTAGATTACCGTGCCTGGAATATTCATATACGAGGCTAATCTGACTGTGCCGTATATACTACTAGACTCTGAATCATGGTAGATATCTCACTAATTTATCAATTTTGAGTCTTTTCTATCCTGCTTTCATTCAAAAGGGCTCTTTTGCTTAATTTTCGGAGGGATTGCATTCCAAATGTGAATATTTGATAACACCACACACAGCATACACTAGTATCATACTTTGTTATGCAAATGATCAGTGAAAGTATTTTAGTTGAGAAGTTTTACTTCTTTTTACTTTCAATCAAATCCCGTGCAAATGTCCATCTACATATTAATTAACCATGATTTAAAGTATGTATTCATCAGATGTAAACTGTTTGCTTTCGTAAGGGCCGAACGCCTTCAGGTTTTTTATGATGTGTCACATGTGACAAGTTATACTGAATTTGCAGCGTGGATTCTTAAGATATAGCCTGAATATTGAAACCGTTAATTATGTAAATAGCTCACTAATATTTATGAAATTCCCCAAAACGAAATCAGTTTTAGCAATTATCCTGAATAATATGTGCACCGAATTTCATTTGTCCCAACCCCTTTTGGGAAAACGATGATATAGACAGACAGACAGACAGACAGACAGACGTTTCACCACTAATATATATATAACTTTAAAACCCGTGATTATTAAGACTTCAGTGATCATGTCATGTTATTAAATCATTACCTCTTGTTAACTTCTCATAGCAGATCTTTTGATGAACATCCCAACAGCAATTCGATAACTCACATCTCTCTTGTGTTAATTGAGACAGGGGGCATGTAGTTCTTTTGACTGGCGCTACCCAGCAACGGGAACCTAAAATTAGACGGAATTATACTAAATTATAGAAGTGTGATACTGTAATAATGTGTGAAATATCTTCCTCTGCTGCTGTGTTGCTGTTGTGTTGCATCGAAGAAGAAAATATTCGGATAAAGATCTAGTAATGCACGACTGTAGTGTTTTCAGCAAATTAATGTATACAGGCAACATCATTATTGTTGAAACATGAAACTGCTGCCAAGCACACCACAATGTTGACACTTACTTGTGTCATAACATGTTTGAAGATTATGAATATTAATGAGTATTTTGAGTTAAAAATCACTGTGCGTTGGCAAAGGGAATTCCCGATTTTGTATGTTATCTATATAGTTCCTGTAGAATTCCTAGGTTTCGATGGTTGTCCATCAACAGACTTAGAAAGTATTTGTACCAACTTATCGTCATCTTTATTTCAAATTCCTAATTATTTATGAAGTCTGTGAGTACCTCAAGATTTGTTTCTGTATTTTCAATCCCCATGTTATCAGCATTAACAAGACGATAACAACTATTTCAACTACCAGATATACCCTAGATTGAAATATAACTTCTAAATACACATTGAGCACTCCATGTGAACACAGACAGACAGACAGACAGCCCCCCCCCCCACACACACACACACACACTTACACATTTAAAGTACTAAACGTACGAATGTAGAAGTGCTTCTTATGACAGAATCTTAAATTATATTGCAAGTTATTATATAAAGATGAAAAGTTTGAACCTGATGATATTTTTGTTCTGAACAGGTTGTTTGCATCGAAAGTTTGTCAGATTTCCCTGAAGTAGCAATACAAGTTACCGCGCTATCTTTGCCCGATTATTAATCTTCGCTTAGGCTAATTTGTTTTCATATACATAATATTTTGATTTTAAATGTCAAAACAGAGACCAAAGGCATGTTGTAAAGATTTGTTCCACTCAGATTTTTGATATAGTATCTGAAGGTTTATGGTATCACTAACGCTAGGAGAAAGTTATTGTGACTGACACTTTTTACTATGTACCACCTGTTGATATAAAGGCCTCTAGATCTAGTACCATCATTCTGTATTACAGATAATACAATACAAAAGCAAGCTGATGCATATTCACGTTCGCATACTATGTATATTGGCTTGCAATATTATTTCATATCAGTACAATGTTATTCGACTTTACTGAATGCTAACATTAGGGTGACTTTTGGGAATTCTTCCATGAACTTGCAGTATAGATTTTTACAGTGTAAAATAAAGGATAATAAAGGAACCGCTATCACCCTTGTCAACCAGCAAGAGTCACTCCATCTTAGTATGCTGAAAGCATGGTGTCCGCAATAGTATTTCAAGCACAATGACACAGTTGATACAATCATTCTAATCCAGTCAAATTTTCAATTGGGTAATTACCTTTATGTTGAATGCTCTCAACACATCTGCAGACTGCAAGTATGAAGCAAACGTTAACAAACACGGTCATTCCAATCGATTTAATAGCCATAGTGTTGTACCAAACTTCGTTTTATGAATACCTGTTACAAAAAAACCCACATAAAGACAAGTGAACATTTTATGAAAGGAAAAGACCAGAAATTGTGCAAAACCAAAGGAACGATGCTCTTTAGAACGTTTTATCAAATGGAACTCTAAACATTTTGACAGAACCCCATGACACGTGAGTGCAAGTTTAGCATACTCGGGGTATTTGTACGAGTGCTTGCAGTGTTCTCTGCGCCCGTACTTTGACGAGTGTAGCAAGTGAAACTAATAAAGCGCAATAGAAAACATTGCAAGCACGAGTGCAGATACCCCAGAGTACCCACACTGCAACTCACATGGCATGGGATTCTGTAATTATTACATATGTTTATCTGAAACGTCAAATTCCATAAAAATCATAAAAATTACACAGGGCGATCACGCGATTTCGTATGTAGCAAACGATCACATCCTCATTTGAATATCATTAGCATGCAGATATGTGTAATAATGTTTTCGGTATTACACTAAACTGCAGTGAAAATACTATTAGGATGAGCGCTCACCAGTGCAAGTAATCTCAGGTACATATGTATATATGGAACACAGTGTTCACCAAATTGAGTATATGGTCGAACTGCATCTCATGATCATAATAGTCTTCGAACAATATCATGTGATGTATTCACTTAAAATCGTAACGCATAATATATACATGACACCTTAAGATCAGTCAAGCATTTGTGTGTATATGTACATCACTGTTTGTAGCCCCACTGTGTTTATCACTTTCACTTTATTTGAATGATTTCAAAGAATATGTGTTATCATTTTCCCTCAATGTTGCCACAGAAGAAAAACAAATACTTACACAATAACATTGTTGTACTTGTAGAGCATAAAGAAACAGTTGGTTCGATACATTCTGCTATAAAGACAACTCCAGGAGACAAGGAGTTTACGTTGCTAATATGAGAGAGTCATTGCAACATATGTGTATACATGTATGTATATATGTACGTTTTCATTTCGTTATGTCCGTAAGGTAAACAAACTACTTAAAATCGGTTTCTTCCGAATTTCGAACTTCTATCGAAGCCGACAACCACACTCAAAGAGCTTAGAAAAACTTGCATAAACATCGCAACTCATTTCCTCATAGATCACGGACTTAAATTCATGATAAATTTGCAATTTTATAGTTTTGTTTTGATAGAGAGTCTCAATAACACCAGCATAATCGTTTAAATACAATGCAGTAAGGAACATCAAAGAATATGCCGATAGTCTTCCGCTAGAGGGTTCGGAACAGTCAAATAGCTAACTAAGGTCATAATGTTGATACTAAAGTGACATCGCTTATATGTCGGGGACATCAAAAGTTCAGTACAAGATTTTATCTTAATATATCTTTAGAACAGATGTTGTTTGGATCTATCGACACAATCAGCTAGCATTTATGTACTCTGCATGAACAATGAGAATTATTACAATTGTGCACCTTGATATACAAACAGAAATAAAACCAATATTTTCACTGTTGATTATGCAAAGTAGTTAAATTGAGATAAAGTAGTTCCATATTCAAAATCATTACTATGGAAAATATAGAAATGAATTCAATTGTTGTTGTTGTTGTTGTTGTTGTCGCTGTTGTTGTTGTTGTTGTTGTCGTGCACATACGCATCGTTCAGGTCGATACACACTTTTTGAACTATAATTGTTTTTGTTGTCTATCACAAGTATATCACAATTTTTGACCATCGCATGGTCTGACTTGTCAACTAACTATGCAAATTAGTCGCTTACCTATAACATAACCATTCAGATTAGTTATGTATTTTCATTACAAACAAGTAAACAGCAACTTGAACTGTTGTCATAATTTTATCGTTTCTATTGCACCAGTTCGTAGCCATCCTACTGTATTTGATAATCTCGTTCCAACTACCATCTTGGAAACTTGTTTGTTAGAACTTGTGCTTGAAAATTACACAATGCAATCGGAACCTAACTGTAGCCAAGATGGCGTCACACGATAATGGTCTATAGAAACGGTAGTGAGTAACGTGTCCTGACCTAGGAGACATGTCTTAATGTTCATAAATTTTAGAATTCAAGTTCAGTCACGCTGATCTTAGGAATAGGTTAGCTAGGATATATAAAGTGAGATTTAGACGATGTTCAGGGTTGACTAATCGATGGCGTCATAGTTGCGGACAGTTTTGGTTTTTATGCTTGAAGATTCATGAAATGCTGGAATGCTGCAGAACTGTTCAACCAGATACTGTAACTTAGGTATGAATTAAAGAAAGTACCGTCTATCAGATTTAATATGACTCTGACAATCTGATAAATTCTCTCAGTTGATTACGTTTCTAATGGATCAAAGTTTAAATCAACAGGTACTCGGATCACTATTCGTTTTGTTGTATCGCTGGGATACAAGAAGATAGTAAACACTCTTGTCTGCCTAAAGCTGACGTATTGTCATCATGTGACGACATTCTATTAAATACAGCAATACGTGTTATAGGATGGATAATAGGTCTGGTGTCATTTTGTTTAAACCTGTGCTGCATCATTTGGAGATTGCAGGAACAGAACAGAAAAGCTCTCAAGTCATGTGATGTGTTCTTGATTCTTATTTTATCAATTGCTGATCTGTTGATGGGTATATATGTGATAACCTTGGCGAGTGTTGACCTGTACTTTATCAATAATTACATTGTACATGACTTATCCTGGCGGGCAAGTCCTTTTTGTACTGCTGTTGGCATTCTGGTTACATTTTCTAATCAAATATCCTTGTTTATTGTGGCGCTTATGACTATGATACGATCAATAGTCATTTCAAATCCAATGAAACTGATTCGCGTGAGCCGAAAATTGGCACTTCTTATTGTTACGATTTGGTTCATTCTCTTAATGTTCATCATCACGTTACCTATTACAGGAATATCACATTTCGGAAGCTTGTTTTACGGTAAAAACAAAGTTTGTTTGCCATTACACTTTCGCCATGATCGACCTCCGGGTTGGGAATACTCAATTGCAATGTTTACACTTTTAAACTTAGTTTTCATACTCTTGATAACTGCATGTTACATTGCTATTTTAAGAGCCACAAACAAAACCCGTGGTGGTCTTCAGACAAACCGTAAATCACGAGACGACTATAAGATTCTAATTAGGGTTATGGTCATTATCATCACAAACCTGGTTTTCTGGATACCAATCGTCATAATCAGTTTTGTTGGTGTGGCTGGAGTTGAGTTAGACAGTGTTGTCTATCCAGTGATTGCGGTTATTATACTACCATTGAACTCTGTTACCAACCCATGTATATATTACTTCTGGACGAGTGAATTCAAGTTCTTTGATGTTGCCCTGCTCGTGAGAACTCTTTTAAATATTCCTGAAAAGACTGAAAGCAAAGGTAAGTTTCACCCAGTAGTAGAAAATTATATTCGTAAGCTTCCGCTTGCAGTAGAATGTTTTGATAAAAATGTTAGCAGTAGTGATCATATTGGATATGACAATGTTGTGGACAAAATTCACACAAGTGCAAATTACGTTTTAAATATAAGCCAAGTCATATGCATAACGTTTGAGAAGGAATAATTATATATATAGAATTTACATCGCTCTATATACAGTTTACTCCTGTATAGACATTTTACTTATGAGCTTATATATATATATATATATATATATATATATATATATATATATATATATATATATATATATATATTCATGTAAGTGTAAATGTCTCACTGTTGAGAATAGTGCTCGATGCAATATTAGTAGCAGCGAACACATGTAAACATCTAAACACCATTTCTAAAACCACAAATCGAAATTTACTCATAAGAGGCTTCAGTACAGCACAGAGCTAATTGGAATTTGAAGGAATAGAACCAACCATATAATATTGAGTGGGATATCATCACACAAGCGGCTGCTTACACAAATGAGACAGCACGTTGTAATCTAATGAGAAACTATGTATAATCAATGCTGAAAAGACCATGCTACTGAAAATCTGAATTCGTCTCGAAATGTCGCCATCAAAGTAAATATTCTCTCGCCAACTATAGAAGTAAACCCCCGTAAGGAATAGTTAGTCTGGCTTACGCAATATATACACAACTGTATATATCGACCTTGAAAAATCCCAATTTTACCAATCGTCTGATGAAAGCTGCTGAAGCGTGAAAGTCCGAGTAACGTCATATAACTCCCTTATTCTTTTGAATTAAGTTATATATATATATATATATATATATATATATATATATATATATATATATATATATATATATATATATATATATATATATATAAGCCCATATATATATTGTGTACATGGTATATATTCCTCGAATGTTTTATACCTTACTTTTGCAGATTTAACCAAGGAGTATAAACTTGAGCAAATAACGCTGTTGCAGAAATCCAGATTATGTTGGTCTGCTTTGTTTAAAGATATTAGTGAAATGTCACTAATCAGGAGTCCAGAGTTCAAGGACTGGGAGTTATTAAACAAGGAAGCTGAACGCAATATGATACAAGATCTGTCAGTTGCTGTTGAAACTCTTCATGGTTGCAAATGTTACCATGGTGATATAGATGGTGATCACGTCTTGATTGACATTGTCAATGTACGTTTAATCATGTTCTTAATATAAATAATATTGAAAATGAAAAAATGATACTTATTCAAAATGTTGTAATTGTCATTTGTTAACGACAACAACATTCTGTACTGGGCAACAACAATGAAATGAATCCTGCCTAAACGTATTCCCATGAATTTTACTTCTGGAATTTTCAAGTTGTAGAGTTTGAGAGACTTTTAATTCCATGATGTACATAATTACATTTTCAGCATGTTTCGCGTTGAATCCATAAACGGGGTATATTAAATGTTGTTGTTTTTACTGTTTTTGTAAGTATTATAAGAAAACATTGCAAATGAAATTGGCACCTCTACGGCTGTACATCACTAAACGTAGACATTAAGTAGTTGACACCCGTTCAGTTTTGGTGAGAGTAGAATTGTATTGAATCATTTTAAACATTTAATATTTATGCATTTAAACAGCCGGTTTTAATTCATATGCAAATATACAATATATTCTAAGACTTATTATGCAAATAGAGTTTGACGAATTTGTTTCTAATTATTTACGTCCGCAGGAGAGTTGTTTTGGTGCATTCCTCTTGATAGATACGATGCGTGGACCAGTGGAAAAACCAGTGCAGCCGAAAGATCCCAAATCAGCGGGAGATAATGTTAAACCAGAGTGTGGAGCGTCTAACACGTCGCCGGAAACTAATAACACAAATAATGAAGAACCTACAACACCAGCTACATCGAACAATCCTGAAATGGCGCCAGAAAAAAATACTAACGACAACACACCTGACGTGCCCAAAGAAAACTACGAGCGCAATGAGGAAAGATCCCAAAAGTCACACATTGACGAAAGTCCTGAAATGTCATCGGCGAACAAAAATGCTGATGGTATTGCACCTGGTGAGACTCAAAAAGAAGAAACAAATAATGGTGAAGAACCTACAACATCAGCTACATCAGATTGTCCATCACAAATTCTTAAAAAACCTAAAATGTCGTCACCGAACGACCAAAATACGAGCGACTGCACACCTGACGTACCCAATGATGACGTACCCAATGATGAGTATTGACGGAAGACCGAAAAGACAAATATTTAGCGAAAGTCCTGAAATGTCTTCAAAGAGCAAAGATACTGATGACATTGCATGTGGTGAGACAAAAGAAGATAACGTGGGGGGCGGCGAATCATCTAAAATGTCAGTAAAGGTCATAAATTATAAAGATAAATCACAAGAAGAGAACATGGCGCCTACAGATGGGACAAAAGAAGAGTCTTCTGGAAACCCAAGCAATAAAGAAGACACAACCAAAATTTCGATGCGGAATAAAGAAACAGATGTCCAAAAACTTGGAAAATCAAAACTTGGCAGAAAAATTACAAAGAAATCACCTGCAAAGTAAATTCACCAGACAACCAAAACACTAGTAATTGAAAACCCTACATATCAGAAGTATATCCAAAATCCTATCACCATTTCAACTGATTATCACGCTACTTTAGGAAACATAAATCTGAATCTTTGTTTTTTTGTTTTTAAGTTACAGGCCTAGAAATGGATGAGACTGCTACAACTACTGATATGTTAACGTGTCTAAATAGAACATTTGAACAACATTGAGGGATAAGTGTTAATTGCTCAAAGACTCAAATTAAATATTATCATCATAATATCATTATTGTTAGTAAATTATGTTACATAATTAGACAAAATTATTGTAGTATATTTAATTTAAATGAGTTAGAATTGGAATCGCATTGTAACTTATAACACAGTTCATTGCTTTCAGCAGAAAATCACCAACAATGTGATCATTACTAATGATTATTTGTATAATCGAACGTAATAGCCTGAAATTTAAATTTAAAGAATTACATTTTTATAAGCAAAATATCATAAGTGTAAGAAAATAAAATAGATCAAAAGGCGTCATGAGTTACTTTCAAAGTGAATACTATAAACATTGGTAAATTAAGATTCTTGTCAGGTGTATATCTAATATTTAAGTGTTTAAATTTAAATAAGACTTTATAGTAAAGGTATATATTCATATTGTAATATGTAGGGTGTGGTGCCTGGGATTATGTGCTCATTTTGAAATTTATTATAAGTATTATATGTAACATTGATACATTAAGTTAATCGTTTCAGATATCATTATTTTAAACATTTACTACACGTGTGTTTCTGTTTGCAATGAAGTTTGGTTTCACATCACACAGGGGTAAAGAGTGTTGTAAATGGTATGTGTTTGGTTGTCTGTCTGTCTGTTTGTCTGTCTGTCTGTCTGTACATTTCAAAGTATTGCATATGGTGCAAAAATACTTTGCTTTAATGAAAGATCAGAATGAAATATTAGTAAATTCAATAAAAGTTTAGACATTCACATTTGAAATTCTACTAATATTCAATTGAGATTGATTACACATCTGGTGTAAAATGGCTTTGTTTTCATACTATTAAGAATGATTTGATAGTTAATGATAGAGTCTTGGATGTTCACACTTTGTGTTTTGCTTTTATATGTAACATTGCATATTGGATTAGTAAATTCAAAGCAAGTATTCTTTAAATATCCGCTTTGGAAATTTTATGTGTTCACTTTGAGATTTATAACACATTAGGTGTAAGATATGCTTTGCTTTCATAACATGTAATAATGATTATATAATGAATTATACAGATTTGGGTGTCCATACATTATTGCATGTGTGGTACACATATATTTGATTTCATGAACAATTGGATATGTTTTTAGATATTACTTTAAAATTATCAAATAAGTGTAAGTTAGTTGTAGCTGTGTAAACCTGCAACAAGGGTACAGTTTTCATCAAATAACCGAAGTCATACTCACTATAAATATTCAAGATATATTCATAATAATCACATAAAAGAGATATTCAATACAAAATACATTCTATCTGTTAATTAGTGGTCAATATTATATGTAGGTAGTGTAGTGTCAAGTTTGCATATTAGCTTCAACTTGGTTTTGAATCAGTCACCATGTTAACACTATACTGGTGTAACTGGAATATCATTTTTCGATCAGACAACCAAATATGTTCATTGAAAATGTTTACATTTTTGTTAAAATACAAATTATTAGAACATGTTAACCAGTGTTCGAACAGCACACAACAGGTCGAAATCGTGATCGCCGTTTAGGGCGCTGATTGTTGAGTGCAGACCAAAAATCTATTTTATTTTATTTATCATGTAAAAACAGATACACAAATACACAATACTATCCACGGTACTAATAAGCCATTATGACACTCAATGCCTTGGAACACATACATGTATCATGGCATGTGTTTCTAGTGTTTGGTAATATGAAATCAGGGTCTAGTAACATATAGAACTAAATGTATGGCATGACATGACCATATAAAAAACAATTATGATTGTAAACCCACACAATAACTTGTACTTTATGGCTATAAGAACCCCAATCTAAGTAACTCATAGAATGACATACACAGAGTGATAATTTGAAATTGCACATGACTATTTCCCTAGGGAAATAGTTCCATCAACTATTACATGGTCACGTGACCACCGCGAGTTCACATCAGGTCAAAATGGCAACTTCTGACGATGTCGTCTGCCACCGCGAGTTCACAGCATGAGGTATATTATAAAACACATATTGCCTGGCCTATATTCGGGCTATAGCACCCGTTCATTACCCCCTCGTGACTGTGAGTTACCAGAATCACATGCTATTTCCCTCGGTCTTTGGCCAATAGCATGTGATTTCGGTAACTCACAGTCCAGTGGGAATAATAAACGGGTGCTATAGCCCTCATGTCCAGGCAATATGTGTTCAATATAACCCTCTTGGCCCAGTAACCCTTAGAATGTGTACTGTATGGCTATATAACCCTCTCGGCATTATAACCCTTAGAATTAATGTCATGTACCATGTAGTGAATGGTACTCTAATCCTAGAAACATATACAATGATACGTACTGCAGGGCTAAATGTCACGCTTGGCTCAGTATACTCAAAGCAATGTAATAAATAATATTGTTACATGACAGGCTATGCCAAATATTTATTTACAAAAACACCATACACTGTGAGGCTATATGACATTCATGTCCAGTACCCAGTAGATGAAAGGTGATATATGGCAATATATATATGACAGTCAAGGGCCAATGACAAATAGAGTATTACGTCATGCATGACTGTATGACACTCTGGTAATCCATTGAATGTCATGTAAAGTATGGAAATGATGTCTGTATGATGTTCATAGTTGAAATACGTTTTGATAGTAGAGAAGCCACAATTGTGTATGCCTAAGCATAGCATTCTAAAGGTCAATACTAATTTTATATTAAGGGTACGGTGTTCATATATTCGAATACACGGTGTAATATGTACTTTTCTTTTGTCATTATTATTGCAAATCACTTGACCGTGTAACCAATAAAGCTCACATTAAAAACCTACTTCTTCAGTGGCATAACTTCATTTTGACCACTTGGTAACGAATATGACTCACACATCCATCTGGTTTAACAGTGTGTAAAATACTAGACTACAATGTCCACGAAAGCCTGTAATGTGGTTGAGGAACCTGGCCGCCGATGAGCGTGAATTCAGTTCGTTTAGATTATGGTGCTGGGGCAGAATCCGCACCATGTGTAAAACAGGGTCAACATTCAGGATTTACGCTATATCTGAATGGCGTCAAATTGTTGGGCATATCCCAAAGCATCCTGTATACATGGCTGGGTTTATGATTCTACTGTGATTCTTTCTATTCCATATACTTCTTTCCCAATCCCCAGGTATACGTCGCTAAATAGAATTTGAAAATATCCGCGTAAGTTTATTGATTGCTATGGAAAATAATTACATTACATCGGAATGTTGTCTTTATTATTTTTAAAGTAATATGTAAATGTTGAATTCCTAACTCTAAAAACACGTTGAACTTAGCATTTTCAAAATATCTATCAACTTCATAAGTACTATACAAATTACATTTAACTTAATATGTGTTGGTCAAATCTATGGTAAAAGGAAAGACGAACATCTAACATCAAACAGCTCCAGACATTGACAAATTAATATTCGGATGACCTGTTCAAAATTATCACCATCTCTTATCACTATCTATGATAAAGTCCCAACTAGAGAGCGGCTTTTCAGACATTGTATTCACAGGCAGGCAGACAGATGGACGGACAGACGGGTGGGTGGGTGGGCAGACAGACAGACAGACAGACAGACAGACAGACAGACAGACAGACAGACACCAATATACATATAACATATTCATCGACAAAGTTCAAAATATATATATTACATCCCTGCTTCTCCTTCAGGACACACCTAAGGCAGGGTTGTTACAAAGAGGTTATTTCAACAGTTTGTTCCTGTAAATGCATAGTTCTTAGATGCAATGGCCTATTTCATTATATCTCACACAAACATGACACATGTAAAAGCCAAATGTGTCACACACACACACACACATACATACATACATACATACATACATACATACATACATACATACATACATACATACATACATATATATGCAGTTACCAGTCAAGATCAGTTAAGTTTGAAGGACAGCGGGGTCACAAACACATTCAGTATACATGCTTCCGAGTCGGTATGCAATTATATAAGGTCATGGGTCTATTTCTTGAGACAGTCTAAAGGTTGACGGAAAGGTGCTAAGGTGTAGCCTAGCTAGTGATAATTTCCTCTATGAGTAATTCGACAGTTTGCAAGAGTAAGGGGGGTCATTTTGGTTGTAGCCACTCAAATTAACGAGCACTTTATTCTTTTCTTTCAAAATTTGCAAAAGGTACATACGCCATATTTACTACGATAACCAATCTAGCGCATTCACATTAAAGAACCAGACAGTACGTAATATTGCTGATCAAGATAGTTTATTCAAGACGGAATTAAAAGTTATAACAAGTTTGTAAGTCATACTTCTAACATTTCGATATTAAACACATTTTAAATCAAGAAGACCAATATTTCAATATAGCTTCAATACATAGGAGACGACTTGCATGCTGTATTAAAAGATTGTTGACTCTGATACTTTCTTCTAAATAAAGGGTATAATTCATGATAAATCAACACAAATTTGAACGTTACTTTATGTTTCACTTATCTAAAACTGCCAGTATTGTTAGATCCATGGTTAAACGCAATTCATGGCAGTCTAACTAGATGGTTAACATTCTTTGATTTGTTATTTCTTGACTCTATTTGTCATTTTTTTCAAAATATTTATCTAAACCTAATACCCACCTACCCAAGAAATTGATATTGATAATAATAGTCAAGAAGAAATGACAGGTATGTCATCTATACCTGTCTATTTTTTTAATGGTATATAATAATTTAAGCTGTTGCGACTTCAATTTCATAAATGGTCACAGCACGTTTCCTGTCGGTAAGTATGGCAGCTGATTTACTTTTTCCGGCATCGATACTTCACATCCATATCTGATTACAAATTGGGTCGTTTCGTGTAATCTGCCGAATAACAAAATGCGCAACATTAATATAAGAGGAGACGATAACCGTCAGAAACAAAATAGAAAACTGACAAAGTCCATAACTGATTCACTAAATTAGGAATGTTGTCGATTGAAATTCTGTCGCTTTGCCAGTATGAAACAAAAAGAGGGAAACTGCATGTATGCAACCGAAACTATAACGATATGATTATACATTTGACTGTTTCATTAGAGAAGCTGGATTGCCACAAACTGTGAATGGATGACACCGAGGTACATATCTTGTAAAATAAAAATATATACTGCTGGGACATTCGATTTAGGGGTGAGATCAATAGTTATATAAAAAACTAAATTCTTATACTTAGGCTTCAGACCACCCCACCCCCCACCACCCCCCTTTTAACTAAATTTGGCAAAAATTGAAAATTGCTTCAAACCACACAACCTATTTCAAATCAGTACATGTATTTAGTGTTGTGTAGTGCTATGTATATAAAGCCAGTATGTAGCGAGTTCAAAAATGTTTTATTGCTGACACTTTATTTTATTTTAGTGCGATGCATTTACTATAGAAAAAATTCTTCCATTTCTCAATTTGCCAATATTAAAAGAAATATTTGTATTTAGGGGTACAAAACATCCATTACAAGTAAAATCAATTTTGTAGCATTAGAACTAAAATGCCCCCACCCCCTCCAAAGTAAAAGCTTTTTTTAAACTTACACTGGACTATTCATCTCGCCCCTTAGAAATACAACATTTGGTATGCCTGTCTGATGTTTATGAAAACGCTGTATTGTCAAGAACCTGTTTCTTAATCGTAATCCAGGAATATGATAAATGAATCACTACCAAACTGCAGGAAAACCAAATTAAATTTGCTGCAACGCTGTTTTAATCCAATAACCCAAAATCAAACACAACCCCGGTTATGGTTTACATTTAATGATTCTTACATGAAATTATTTACATACAACTTTCAAGCTTCTTTTACTTTCACATAGACAATTTTCCAATTCATTTACACTAAAACATCCAGATTTACTTTAGACAAATATGAAATATGAAGGTTATTACATTTGTTAAATATTCGAGCACACGCTGCTGTTAAAATTATTCTGATCTGTGTCGTTATAGTAAATTTAGACTTCATGCGGATTAAAACAAACAATCGTTATCAGAGCTGTCAGAATGACGAGGCACTATAACATTAATGTTCATTGAAAGTTTGTCAAAGTTTTAGATCGGTATTCCTTACTGCTATTGTTTTATATGTGGCCATAAATTAAAAAGAAATGAATTAATGGGGAACATCTCAATAGTTCATTCTTACTTATAGTAACTACTAGACAATTTCAATTAATCTCAAGAGGATTCTTGTTAATCAGACGAATTGAAATAATGGAAGTCTAAGAGTTCCAAAACGATTGACAAAACATTCTACAATCCATTTATTGTAATAGATATCTCACCTTTTAATAAACTGACATTTCGCAAAGATAAATAGAAGTTGGTCTGTTCTTGTATTTGGTTATAATTACGTAACGGCCACGGATTGGACCATTTTCACATGGGTATGTTATAGATCGTCCCCCGTCATGTCTGCGCTTAGGTGGACGGTAAAACAAACACTGTTACTAACATCATCAGGATTTGTAGAGTTGCCAACTTTAACAGTAGTCTGCTTGTAGCCACCTAGTACAAATATAATAGTGCATAGATTAGGGAGTCATCAATGAATGTGCCGGGGGGGGGGGCAGCAAGAATGGGGTTAGTCACCTTGTTCCAGTAATGCAAACAATAGAATGTTTTTTTACCTTGTGTTATGGTGTCACACACCACATATTGTATCATTTTATAGAGATAGCGCCAACCCTTGGGCCTTGGTTTTGGCAAAATCAACACAAATTCGCCAATGGTATGTACAAGGTAAAGTATGGTTGAATTATTTTAATTTTTTCTAATTTTTTTCCATTTAATACTCCATCCCCAATTTGGATAGAGACATTATGCTAATAAATATAATCAAAGTGTAATTAAGGTTTACAGCTGGCGAAGTAAAATGTCACGTGCATTTCTAATTAACCGTCGAATAAAGTAACTTTTTTACCGTTCAACAAAACATTACAAATCCAGAATATAGGACAACCCAATTGCGATTTGTTGAAATATATTTTTTACCAAAAATATTGAAAAAATAGTAAATAATCGATATTTACAACAATTGTTTTATATTCTCATGCATCCATATATATATATATATATATATATATATATATATATATATATATATATATATATATATATATATATATATATATATATATATATTCATTGGTGTATATTAAACGAAAACCGACAAACAGTTGTTTAAAAAAGAATGACATTATTAATCAAAGTCCTAAAACAAATCCTAAGAAGAAGAGGAAAATTAATCTTCATATGAGCATTATTAATAGACTGCAGCTCACTTTTATACCCATTAAACAATATCACAGCAGCTGATCATTGGTTTCATTCAAAAAAAAACATCACCATATGACAAATGACATCTAGCCATGAATGATTCTGGAAACAATCAAGCCTACATTCATGCATATCAAATTTAAAGAAAATTGAAGAGTAGTTTCAGAATATAAGTCAGAGGTAGAAAGAGTTTCTGAATATGTTTGCCCCTACTATAGAAAAATGACTCAAAGTATCGATAGTAAAAATAATTGTTATAAGTGACACATCAATCAATATCATCGCAGGTCAAATAACTAAACCCCTCCCACACCCATCCACACACGCATACATACATACATACATACATACATACATACATACATACACACACACACAGAGAGGTACACACAGACACACAGGCACACACACACATACATACATACATACATACATACATACATACATACATACATACATACATACATACATACATACATACATACATGCATACATGCACAGAAAGAGACAGACAGACAGACAGACAGACATACATACATACATACAGACATACAGACAGACACACACACACACAACACACACACACACACACACACACACACACACACACACACACACCCGCCCTACCTATTAGATATTACTATGGGCTGCTATGACGGAGCAGAAACTTGCGAGGCACCTACTTACTTAGTAAAGTCAAACATATGTTTGATAATGAGGTAGGATTATACAGGGATGATGGCCTAGCTGTACTCCGTAACCATTCACCATCGAAAGCCAACAAAGTAGCCAAGCAGCTAACTTCAGAATTTAAGAAACTCGGCCTTAGAATCACCACCGACCAAGGTATCAAAATTGTCAACTTCCATGATGTCACTTTCAACTTGCGTGACGAGTCATACCGACCGTACACAAAACCAAATAACACCACCCACTACGTCAACAAGAAATCAAACCATCCTAAAGCCATAATTAAGACCATACCCAGCTCGGTAAACCAACGACTATCCAACATTTCCAGTGATGAACAACTATTCGACGCCACTACATCATCCTACCAAGATGCACTCAATGAAGCAGGATATAATCACACCCTCAAATTTGACCAAACAAGACACACTCAACGCAAGCGGAATCGCAGCCGTAATATAACTTGGTTCAACCCACCTTACAGTAAACACGTTTCAACAAACATCGGTAGAAAATTTCTCAACCTCATCGACAAGCATTTCCCCATATCCAGTGTACTGCATAAAATCTTCAACCGTAATAATACTAAAGTGAGCTATAGTTGCATGGACAACATGGGTAAATTAATCAGCGGTCATAATAAATCCATACTTTCAAAAGCTAAGCAAACACAACAAAATACCTGTAACTGCAGAAAACCAAAGGAGTGCCCTCCCGCAGGAAAATGCCTCATAAAAAGCGTTGTTTACAAAGCAACAGTCACCACTAACCAAGATCACAAATCATACATAGGCGTTAGTGACACAGAATTCAAAAGCAGGTTTAACAACCACAAGTCTTCATTTAAACTTGATCACAAGAAGAAAGACACTGCACTCAGTAAATACATTTGGCACCTAAAAGACAGCAACATTAATTACGACGTACACTGGTCAGTTCTCAAGCAGGCTTCCTCATACTCTAACGTTACCAAACGATGTCAACTATGCCTCTGGGAAAAATATTTTATTCATGATAACTGCCGACAAATCAACGAACTTAAACAGCAGAACAGAATTAATCAGTAAATGCCGGCACTCTAACAAGTTCTTACTTAATAATACGTAACCTTTGTTGTCAATCTTTTTGTGTACACACAGCCGTCAGTGAACACACAAGTTATGTACATAAAGCAGGATGTTAGCTAACGAATACTATTAAACCACACTATTACACCTGACGATCCTTCGGGTGAAACGGTCCGTAGTGTAATTCCACTATGTAATATCAGACTCGTCTTCTTTCATTTTTATGTATATATATATATATATATATATATATATATATATATATATATATATATATATATATATATATATATATATATATATATATATATATATATATATATATATATATTCATACTCAAATGATATATCCATAAAAATGAAACTTCTGAAGTAAAGGACTATACGTTCATCAATGCTACCACTGCTACGTCATTACTTCAATATCATCATTGTCACAATCCTCGTTATCGTTTCTGAACTCTTCTTAATTCATATATTCTAATTACATAATATGATGTACTTACATCCTCCTTGGATGGTTTCCGTGTCACAAGCCCCAAGCATCGGATAGTGAAGGATTACTTTATCGACTTGTCGATTTCCTCCTAAATCTATGATGAAGGAAGGCACAGTTGTCTCTTCGCCCGTGTAAGCACATGTAGCGCTATTACCATCAACTAGAAATGGATATGTGTCCTTATTACCAGCACTATTAACACTCGTAACATCTTTATTGTATGCCAAATTGACTGGTGAAAGAAATACAGAAAAATCATTGTTTTCCTTTTACTACAAAAGTGAAAACAAATAACATGCAGTATTATCACACCTATGTTCGAACACTTGCTGAACAGTACAAGTAGAAAGCTACTAAAAATTGAACACGATCAGGATATTAATTGTCCAAAGGACCTATACCATTAGTCTCATGTACAATATTCCTATTTTACATCATTTGTCACTATCATCAAGGAATAAGAAAAAGAAATGATTATAAAAGCCCCCTCAAACCAAACACAAATCTCCTACAATAACATAGTTTTGTTGCGTTCCCAAGTGAAAGTTTGAAAGTGCAATCAGCTTTATTGTTTAAATTTGTCATGTTACATTAAACTCCCATTTACTAAGGAGGAATTTGCTTTCCATATCAATGGTGACACTTGACGTACATATTGTCTGTTGACATAGATATTGTCATCGGGAGCGCATTTACAGGCTCTATTGTACAGAACTAATGGTCCCTCCATGTAAGTGCTTACCCTACAATATCCAACGTTCTTACATTTGAAGTAAATGTTCGTATACACTCTAAACAAACATGAAATATTAACGGATTTTACTTTCATATATATATATATATATATATATATATATATATATATATATATATATATATATATATATATATATATATATATATATATATATATATGCCAGCACACATTACTGTTAGTATTTACAGAGGTCTAAGCAGTACGTGTGATGTTTAAATATTTTAAAGGATTGTTATTTGTAGTGTATATTTAATTGTGTTATTGGGAGTCCTTTAAAGTTCGTATTTCGTTTTTAAGACACAAACCATCTGTACATTAGTATATTGTATCTTAACTTTTATTTCAATAAGTTTAATGTATGAAACATATCACCATAATTTCTCTTACGAGTGACAATAAAGTTTTATTGTATCTTGTATCTTGTGTTTATTCTGATCAGTGTTATTACACCATTTTCAGACTTCGTGTCGACAGAATCTCTAGTCAGTGCTTTGAAAATGATAATGAGGCACTATAACTTTAAATGGGGCTTTGTCAAACCTTTAAGTTAATTTGCTTATAGGTTATTTTAAACATACAGCCATGAATTAAATGAAAATAGATGAAAGAAAACAGAACGTTATGCCGAACATTATTTATGATTTTTTTTTTCAATTATTTGAACAAGCTACAGGTTAATCAGACAAATTGAAATC
>NC_135565.1:7736741-7836741 GCF_964340395.1 Glandiceps talaboti
AATAGTGACTTCCATATCAACAGCACGTTATTTATTACAACATCTTACAACAAGCATGCCTTATATTGACATTCAATAATTAAATTTGAAAGAGGGAGGGGTTATTCGTCATCATAATTAGTTTGCCCAATTTAAGGAAATGTAACACACAGTGCCTATTATGAAAATAAGATAAACACAATAATTATCTTGAATTACGTCTCGAGAATTTTGAAGTTTTGTTTACCTTCACATTGTCAATACACCATGTACTGGAGGAAGTCACTATACTGCCATCAGTAGTACAGCTGACGTGTCACTGCGAGAGACATAAATTATCTAACATCCGCATCAAGCAAACTATCAAAGTACAGGTCAAACTATGGTCGCCATGTTACCATCCGGTATTAACATGGTTACTTATTAGTCACCAAATAGTTGTTTTGCTAGTAACAATAAACTACACTATGTCAAATGTCTCGGTAAAATGAGCTGCTGTGTATCCATATTATCTAAGTATAGGGTTCGTGTTGATGAAAATGCTGGTATTTAGAACCCATTTTAAGAATCATTGTGTTTTTAATTTCGTGTTCTTATTTACCAGCAATATGTTACTCTAATTGCGTCGTTCAATTACTGTTCAAAATATGTCTCTCTTGTTTATAATGAGACACCTTTAAGTTATTAACACAATCGAAGTGTTTGTGAACTCAAACTCGTCTGTAACCATCATAAAGAAAGTGTGCAGCAAGTATTAAAGCAATTCAATAATATACTTGTTGTCATGCCTAGAACTCTACATTTACCTTCCGTAAGCGAGGTTTACAGTATGGATGGATGGATGGATGGATGGATGGATGGATGGATGGAATGACGGATATACATACGCAGGTAGCAAGGCACCTAGGTAGGTGGGTAGGGAGGACGAGAGGCAGGGTGTGTATGTATGTATGTATGTATGTATGTATGTATGTATGTATGTATGTATTATTATTGTTATTATTATTATTATTATTATCATTTAAACTTTATTACAGACCCATAGTCTAGAAAAGAAGAAAAACATACCACAAGACAGCTTAATGTTTACATAACAGACAAATACAAACAGAAAAATATTACAAACGGTATTATTTTAAAAGAAAAAAATCAATGTAAAATCTTCCACCAGTGGGCCTGAAGCCCACCAAACCGTACATCACATGTAACAACACGATTAATCAGAACATTTTGACTGTCAATACTGACATAACATATACCTAAATGCCGCCATTCTTCTCAAAACAGAGAGAGAATTAACTGAATTGAAAACAAACATTCTAGATGCACAGGCAGAACTGTATGTATGTATGTATGTATGTATGTATGTATGTATGTATGTATGTATGTATTTATTTATGTATGTATGTATGTATGTATTTATGTATGTATGTATGTATGTATGTATGTATGTATGTATGTATGTATTTATGTATGTATGTATGTATTTATGTATGTATGTATGTATGTATGTATGTATTTATTTATTTATGTATGTATTTATGTATGTATGTATGTATGTATGTATGTATGTATGTATGTATGTATGTATTTATTTATTTATGTATGTATGTATGTATGTATGTATGTATGTCTCTTTGTCCATATGTCTGTCTGTCTGCCTGTCTGTCGACATGATATACTTTTCAACATTATCCAGTGAACATGATATTGGATTCTAAAATGATTACATTTTTTGTATCATTTTGACCTCCGTTTCAGCAATACTGCCCCCACCTGATTACTTTTCTTCCATTTTAACTGACAATCTATATTTAGTTGAACAAACACTATACGAAAAGTTATATTTTGACTATCATGTATTTCAACCCGGGGTAAATCCTGATCAGTAGATTTGTAAATTTGGTTTGAGACGAAGTTCCACTTTTGACTTATTCTACCCACGGTGATCTCTCCCGTGGGAGCCGTAAACAGTCAGAAGTGGAATACTAAAATTTAATCAAACTAAGGGTTTCTTCTAAATTCAATCAAGTTAAGGAGTTTCTCCGTTACTTGATTGTTTTTTTCTATGAGTGAGTTGTGTCAATATAAGGATTAATAGTAATGAGTTGTCACAAGGTGTGTTTACACACAATACGCTTACAAAGCCTGGCAACGTAATCGTTTCTTATACCTCACCATCTTAAGAAAACAGGGAGAAGATACTTCAAGACCCGACTGTAAGAAAATATGAAGGCGATTTGTAATGTCAAGATTACCATCCTTTCTGCTGTTTATGTGTACCTACTTTCGGACGGAGTTGCAGCTCGGGGTAAAGTCAAACTCGTATTTTCTTCTTAAGGGTTGCATGTATGGATTATATATGCCTCTAAATGTTTCTACTCCCTTTTTCAGTTTTCTATTTCAGATAATTTGTTTTGTAAAATAACCAGACAGTGTGTCATGTGCCTATACGTAATTAATTATGACTCGATTTTGGATTGCTATTGTACATATGAAGATGAATATTAGTGTTATAACTATTTGTGAATTGAGTATAAGATAAAGCTGGTATGTCTGTCAGAAAATGTATATGTACGAGATTGGTTATCAAATCAACAACAAAAATCGTGTGGTTTTTTTGGGTGGTTTTCAAAACTTGTAATTGCCGTATTTGAATGTAAGTTTCCCTCACAGCGTTTCCTTTAAGATAAAGTGTTTAGTTCTCCGAGTCATAGAGGTAGTAACTATCTCGAAGTCGTTGGCAAGTCATACGCAAACAATGTTTTATTGTACCTCTTCATACGCCATCGATATGAGAAACAAGTTAAAGGTCATAATAAAAGTAAAATATTAAATTATATTAAATTATATTAAATTATACATTACATTGTATTGTATTGTTTTGTATTGCATTGCATTGCATTGTAATGTATTGTATTATATTATATTATATTATATTATATTATATTATATTATATTATATTATATTATATTATAGTTATTACTTTACATTACAGTATAGTATAGTATAGTATAGTATAGTATAGTATAGTATAGTATAGTATAGTATAGTATAGTATAGTATAGTATAGTATACTATAGTATAGTATAGTATAGTATACTATAGTATAGTATAGTATAGTATAGTTTATCAAATCATTCACATTTCAACGTCTATCCTACCAGATCCCTAATGAAATAGCTGGTGTTAAACACAAAACGCTGTGGTCATGGTATCATTGTTATTGGACTTTGACTAAGACTCTTTTGTGAATTAGATACGGAGTATTACAAATCTGTCCATTCTGTTTGACTAACCTACTAGTTGGAATATGACTTGTGTTAAATACTACTATCGTAGGTACTTCTAGTGCTTAGACTTTGAATTATCCTGGATGTATCTGTATGGCAAATTATTCAAGGCGTGGCATGATGTGGTATGTTTTCCGTATTTGGATGGTTAAACCTTGAGATTCAGCTTATACAGTCATTTAATTAGACGACATTTTCCTTGAATGCTTAAGTAATTAAAATCTCCTTTTGGTCAGTGACCTTTTGCAATGATGAAACAATTTTGAGATGCCACATCCACATTATCACGTGACCATACTGGATTCGAAAATGATTAGACTAAATTTCCGTTTCAACAATATGTGCTGTCCCCACCTGATTGCGTTTCTTCATTGTAACTGTCAATCTATGTTTCAGTTGAGCGAACGCTAAACGAAAAGTCATACTTGACTATCATGTCTTCCTATCCTTGGTAAAGCTTGACCACGGGATGCGTAAATTTGTTGTCAGATGAAGTTCCGCCTTTGACTTTATTTACAAACGGTGATCTCTCCCCTGGGGGCTGTCGACGGTTAAATGTGGAATACTAAAATGTAATCATGTTAAGAGGTTTGTCCATTGGTTGATTGTTTTTCGATCAGGATTACCATGATTAAATTAATAGTGATGAGTTGTCAATTACAATTATGTCGTTACAATTATTACCCATAGCACAAATCTATAGCGGTACTATAACCCGTTACTTCCTTATCTCCCCGGGACCATATCATTCATTGTAGCTTTTATAAGCACATAGGATTAACACATTCACATTGCAACTCTACCTTATCACGTCCTCGTGTATACAGCTGCATTGACCGGGTCACAATCGTGGTTCTAATCTTACCCAAGGACGTATATAATATAATGCATTATAATATAATATACTGAAATATAATATAATATAATATAATATAATATAATGTAATATAATGCAATACAATGCAATATAATATAATATAATATAATATAATATAATATAATATAATATAATAATGCATTTTCATACACTATAATTGGATATATTAGTCATTGGTCTTTCAGTCGTTTCCATGTCTAATTTGAAAACACTAAAGGGGTTACGCAATAAATGTTTAACACATAACACAGGACAGGAATGACCTTGTCAGGAAATTCAAATACCCGGGAATCGGCGTTGCCGTTGCATGCAATTAGAATGTACATTTGCATGGAGAAATATTCTTTTCTAATGAATCATCTTCTAACGACAAGGTCATGTGCATATGACTTGGAATATGACTTGTGTTAAATACTACTATCGTAGGTACTTCTAGTGCTTAGACTTTGAATTATCCTGGATGTATCTGTATGGCAAATTATTCAAGGCGTGGCATGATGTGGTATGTTTTCCGTATTTGGATGGTTAAACCTTGAGACTCAGCTTATACAGTCATTTAATTAGACGACATTTTCCTTGAATGCTTAAGTAATTAAAATCTCCTTTTGGTCAGTGACCTTTTGCAATGATGAAACAATTTTGAGATGCCACATCCACATTATCACGTGACCATACTGGATTCGAAAATGATTAGACTAAATTTCCGTTTCAACAATATGTGCTGTCCCCCACCTGATTGCGTTTCTTCATTGTAACTGTCAATCTATGTTTCAGTTGAGCAAACACTATACGAAAAGTCATACTTGACTATCATGTCTTCCTATCCTTGGTAAAGCTTGACCACGGGATGCGTAAATTTGTTGTCAGATGAAGTTCCGCCTTTGACTTTATTTACAAACGGTGATCTCTCCCCTGGGGGCTGTCGACGGTTAAATGTGGAATACTAAAATGTAATCATGTTAAGAGGTTTGTCCATTGGTTGATTGTTTTTCGATCAGGATTACCAGGATTAAATTAATAGTGATGAGTTGTCAATTACAATTATGTCGTTACAATTATTACCCATAGCACAAATCTATAGCGGTACTATAACCCGTTACTTCCTTATCTCCCCGGGACCATATCATTCATTGTAGCTTTTATAAGCACATAGGATTAACACATTCACATTGCAACTCTACCTTATCACGTCCTCGTGTATACAGCTGCATTGACCGGGTCACAATCGTGGTTCTAATCTTACCCAAGGACGTATATAATATAATGCATTATAATATAATATACTGAAATATAATATAATATAATATAATATAATATAATGTAATATAATGCAATACAATGCAATATAATATAATATAATATAATATAATATAATATAATATAATAATGCATTTTCATACACTATAATTGGATATATTAGTCATTGGTCTTTCAGTCGTTTCCATGTCTAATTTGAAAACACTAAAGGGGTTACGCAATAAATGTTTAACACATAACACAGGACAGGAATGACCTTGTCAGGAAATACAAATACCCGGGAATCGGCGTTGCCGTTGCATGCAATTAGAATGTACATTTGCATGGAGAAATATTCTTTTCTAATGAATCATCTTCTAACGACAAGGTCATGTGCATATGACTTGGAATATGACTTGTGTTAAATACTACTATCGTAGGTACTTCTAGTGCTTAGACTTTGAATTATCCTGGATGTATCTGTATGGCAAATTATTCAAGGCGTGGCATGATGTGGTATGTTTTCCGTATTTGGATGGTTAAACCTTGAGACTCAGCTTATACAGTCATTTAATTAGACGACATTTTCCTTGAATGCTTAAGTAATTAAAATCTCCTTTTGGTCAGTGACCTTTTGCAATGATGAAACAATTTTGAGATGCCACATCCACATTATCACGTGACCATACTGGATTCGAAAATGATTAGACTAAATTTCCGTTTCAACAATATGTGCTGTCCCCCACCTGATTGCGTTTCTTCATTGTAACTGTCAATCTATGTTTCAGTTGAGCGAACGCTAAACGAAAAGTCATACTTGACTATCATGTCTTCCTATCCTTGGTAAAGCTTGACCAGGGGATGCGTAAATTTGTTGTCAGATGAAGTTCCGCCTTTGACTTTATTTACAAACGGTGATCTCTCCCCTGGGGGCTGTCGACGGTTAAATGTGGAATACTAAAATGTAATCATGTTAAGAGGTTTGTCCATTGGTTGATTGTTTTTCGATCAGGATTACCAGGATTAAATTAATAGTGATGAGTTGTCAATTACAATTATGTCGTTACAATTATTACCCATGGCACAAATCTATAGCGGTACTATAACCCGTTACTTCCTTATCTCCCCGGGACCATATCATTCATTGTAGCTTCTATAAGCACATAGGATTAACACATTCACATTGCAACTCTACCTTATCACGTCCTCGTGTATACAGCTGCATTGACCGGGTCACAATCGTGGTTCTAATCTTACCCAAGGACGTATATAATATAATGCATTATAATATAATATACTGAAATATAATATAATATAATATAATATAATATAATGTAATATAATGCAATACAATGCAATATAATATAATATAATATAATATAATATAATATAATATAATATAATATAATATAATAATGCATTTTCATACAGTATAATTGGATATATTAGTCATTGGTCTTTCAGTCGTTTCCATGTCGAACTTGAAAACACTAAAGGGGTTGGTTACGCAATAAATGTTTAACACATAACACAGGACAGGCATGACCTTGTCAGGAAATGCTAATACCTGGGAATCGGCGTTGCCGTTGCATGCAATTAGAATGTACATTTGCAAGGAGAAATATTCTTTTCTAATGAATCATCTTCTAACGACAAGGTCATGTGCATATGACTTGGAATATGACTTGTGTTAAATACTACTATCGTAGGTACTTCTAGTGCTTAGACTTTGAATTATCCTGGATGTATCTGTATGGCAAGTTTTTCAAGGCGTGGCATGATGTCGTATGTTTTCCGTATTTGGATGGTTAAACCTTGAGACTCAGCTTATACAGTCATTTAATTAAACGACATTTTCCTTGAATGCTTAAGTAATTAAAATCTCCTTTTGGTCAGTGACCTTTTGCAATGATGAAACAATTTTGAGATGCCACATCCACATTATCACGTGACCATACTGGATTCGAAAATGATTAGACTAAATTTCCGTTTCAACAATATGTGCTGTCCCCCACCTGATTGCGTTTCTTCATTGTAACTGTCAATCTATGTTTCAGTTGAGCAAACACTATACGAAAAGTCATACTTGACTATCATGTCTTCCTATCCTTGGTAAAGCTTGACCACGGGATGCGTAAATTTGTTGTCAGATGAAGTTCCGCCTTTGACTTTATTTACAAACGGTGATCTCTCCCCTGGGGGCTGTCGACGGTTAAATGTGGAATACTAAAATGTAATCATGTTAAGAGGTTTGTCCATTGGTTGATTGTTTTTCGATCAGGATTACCAGGATTAAATTAATAGTGATGAGTTGTCAATTACAATTATGTCGTTACAATTATTACCCATAGCACAAATCTATAGCGGTACTATAACCCGTTACTTCCTTATCTCCCCGGGACCATATCATTCATTGTAGCTTTTATAAGCACATAGGATTAACACATTCACATTGCAACTCTACTTTTTCACGTCCCCATGTATACAACTGCATTGACCGGGGCACAATCGTGGTTCTAATCTTACCCAAGGACGTATATAATATAATATACTGAAATATAATATAATATAATATAATATAATATAATATAATATAATATAATATAATATAATGTAATATAATGCAATACAATGCAATATAATATAATATAATATAATATAATATAATATAATATAATAATGCATTTTCATACACTATAATTGGATATATTAGTCATTGGTCTTTCAGTCGTTTCCATGTCTAATTTGAAAACACTAAAGGGGTTACGCAATAAATGTTTAACACATAACACAGGACAGGAATGACCTTGTCAGGAAATACAAATACCCGGGAATCGGCGTTGCCGTTGCATGCAATTAGAATGTACATTTGCATGGAGAAATATTCTTTTCTAATGAATCATCTTCTAACGACAAGGTCATGTGCATGGAGTTGAAATATTGTTGACCTTGTCTGTGAAATTGTCCAATTCATGAAATGAGGAGGTAACTTTACCCAGTTCATGAAATAGGCAATCGTGTTGCCCAGGTTATGAAGTAGGTATTTTAAGATATGCCCAGTACATGAAATGAGCATCTTTTATAGGACACACAAAAAAAGAATAAGAATCAAACAACTTTATTATCATGTATTTACAAACATCACTTCACAATTCTTATTTTATTATAATTCAGTGTAGCGTGTGTTTTTAGTAAAGTTCATTGTACACCGGCGTGGGCGTTACTTGTCAAGCGACAGTGACTAATCGGGCGATCAGCCAATCAGGTATCCACAAACTTCCCGCTTCAAAATCCAGGGAGCTGAGAATATGACAAATACCATCCGGGTAATGAAAAGTCCATACCCGGAGTATATTAGACAGACATGGTAATAAAAAGTCAACATCCGGAGTATATTAGACAGTCATTGACCGTGTGCACAATAGACTCCAACAGGAAGATGTTTGTAATTAAAAGTATCGAGTTTGTTATCAACCAGAAAGAGCTGTCAAAATGAATGATTGATGATGGCGAAAGCCCAACCAAATAAACTTCAATAGCTTGGTAAGCATGTCTTGTCGAAAGCGACGTTTCGCTCAGTTTACATTTAAGAACATGGAGAGTATAGAGAGTATCCAACTTCATTGATGTATGTCTTCTAACTCCAATGTAAAAAATATCCTCTGAGAAAATGCACAGTACAGCAGACACTGTATTTGAGAACTTGTAGTGTGAAGTGAGTGTCTAATTTTGTTGGTGTATGTGTATTACTATAGCTAGAGTGTATAAATAGCCCGGAAGATATGCAGACATGCACGATGGCGCAGGCACTGTTATCATTATTGTTGTGATGGTATGATAGCAGTGTATGAGTTATCTCCGAAGTATATTGGATTTCGAAACTCAATACACAACAAAGGAAATTAGCCGGTGTACAAAACAGATACAATCCGACCAATATGCGCCTCGCTACCGCTCGACGCATATTGGTCGGATTGTATCTGTTACTAGTACTCGTATTATTTTTCGATTTTTTCTGGAATTCTCCCCGCCACTTTCTTGAGCAAATTGAGCAAATGCTGAGCGCGTGGAGGTTGAATTTTCAAATTCCAGTGTTTTCCATGGCAGTCATTCGAGTTCGCGATCGCGCGACAAGAGAGAGAAGTAAATTCTACGGCCGTCGGGGCGCTATTCAATCGGTACACTCCACAGCCCAGCGTCCGGTGTATTCTATTTATATTCTAGCACGATTCGATCGAGTTAAATATATGTATTTCTCTCTATATTATAACTAGATATTAAATATCATTCAAGATAGTGAAATAATTATAAACAATAACTTGACGGAACTTTTTGATGTTGTCTTTATTCATGTTATTCAATATTGTTATAGACACCAGAAGTGTTGCCTCGTGCCCTTGCTTTGACCATAGCAAATCGAAGTTTCGCAACTTTCTTCATGTTTATATAGTTACACGGCTAGTAGTTGCATCACTGGGCTACTAACATAACATAACATAACATAACATAATATAATATAATATAATATAATATAATATAATATAATATAATACAATATAATATAATATAATATAATATAATATAATTGAACAATAATGTACGCCCTCCCAGCCCATAATGGACGAAAGCAAACTTTGAACGACATAATGGGCGAGGCGACAGCCGAGCATCGTCTGCCATGTTCGGCCCGGAAGCTGAATACTAATCATAGCGACACACGTACGTACACGTACATACACATATACACTTCAATGAACTGCTGTGAACACAAATTTGTTTCATTTTAATTTCAATCTTTTAAAAAAAATTCTTATGGTGTTTACCCCATAATTTCCCTGTTCTTAAATACCCACACCGTTATTGCCTTACGGACATAAGCGTGTATTGTTATGCTCGTTCCGGGGCCGCGATGCCCAATAACGGAGTACATTATCAGTAATAATGTACAGCGATGACGTCACAAAATTCACTGGAATTGGTAATGCTATAATATAATATAATATAATATAATATAATATAATATAATATAATATAATAATGCATTTTCATACACTATAATTGGATATATTAGTCATTGGTCTTTCAATCGTTTCTATGTCTAATTTGAAAACACTAAAGGGGGTTACGTAATAAATGTTTAACACATAACACAGGACAGGCATGACCTTGTCATAGGAAATAATAATACCTGGGAATCGGCGTTGCCGTTGCATGCAATTAGAATGTACATTTGCATGGAGAAATATTCTTTTCTAATGAATCATTTTCTAACGACAAGGTCATTTGCCTGGTGTTGAAATATTGTTGACCTTGTATATGTTACACCCAATCTGTGAAATTGTCCAATTCCTGAAATGGGGAGGTCACTTTACCCAGTTCATGAAATAGGCAATCGTGTTGCCCAGCTTATTAAGTGGGTATTTTAAGATATGCCTAGTACATGAAATGGGCATCTTTTATAGGACTCACTCACAAAACAGAATAAGAATCAACCAACTTTATTATCATGTATTTACAAACTCATCACTTCACAATTCTTATTTTATTATAATTCAGTGTAGCTTATGTTTTTAATAAAGTTCAGTAATCAAAACCCAGCCAGTTCAAAACTCTTGCCCCAAAATTTAGTTTGGACCCTTTTAGATCGTAATCTATACTCGCATAAGGTTGACCATTCCATGAACTGGGCAAAGTTACATGCACATTTCATGAATTTGGCAGATTCACGGATTGGGTGTAACATATACACCTTAATATCGAAGTTATACAAAAACCTGGCAACGCGTTGTCGAATCTAAATGCCATACAGATGAAAGTACATCACGGAATTTTGTATTTTAAATTGTCGTCATTTTAAAACTTGTTTATACACAATTTTCAGCAAACGAATGTAACCATCGTGTAATTATTATTATTAAAACTGTATTGAAGGACACACTCTCATATATATGCAAAAACACAGACATAATAGACATCTAGAAATCCAGCAATATTTTGATCTATACGCGTACGTTTCGTTTCACAGGAAATCGTCAAACATTCCACTACAGAGCGATAAATGTCCAGTGACGGCGAACGCACAGTCGTCAAGCGATCGTAAACATGAATTCCTAAATTTATGAACGATATCTAAATGCAATTTTGCTTAATTAGAACAAATAATAGATATCGTCCCCAGACATCATATTGGCATCGCTACCGCCATAACAGTATGACGTCATCAGAGGACGGTATCTATTTTGTTCCCAAGAGACAATCCGCGTAGCGTTTCTAATACAACTTTACCCATAGACTAATTAATGACCGCTGCATACACTCCAAAAATGTTTCTCTTTCAATAAGACTAGCTCGCCCATAGACAAAGTATTGGCCGTTTCCTATTCTATGTTCAATGTAGAAGTTGCGTTGTCTAAATCTCATAGACTCTGTGTTGACCGAAGAAAGAAAAAAAATGACACTTTGTAACTCATTTATGTAGTCTGACCCTGTTTTTGGAAGGTTGTTGACCTACATTGTTAATAATAGTATTATTACATCGATACTACATTGTAGTACTCGTATTATTTTTCGAGTTTTTCTGGAATTCTCTCCGTCACTTTCTTTTTAATTTCTTCTGCTTTGACCAGGGGCACGAGGCAACAATTCTGATGAAATCCGAAATTGATAATGATATACAGGTAATAAAGGCCCAAGTTAATGATGAGTCACATTTATACATACTCTTACTTCTTACCTTTATTTATAGTATATTTTAATTAACTCATTATACATGTCTACACATATTTGTTATTTTGGTTATAAGACCAGAAATGGGATGATTAAAAATTGATATTATATGTATGTATGTACTTGTACATTTTCTGGTCTTTCTGAAACATTTTTAATAATCGCAGAAACCTTGATATAAATATGGAAGACTCCAAAAAAGAATAAAAGAAAAAGAAAGTATACTGGGGAAACATGGTGCAAAATCGACGCTTCAAATCAAACATTGTGACCCATGAATTTTCTCTCGAAGCTTGATATCACCTGCTGCCCTCTTGTGGTGAGATATGTTTTTCGCATGTTGCAGTACATTGTGGCGTTTGCATTAAAACAGACTGCCGAAACAGCATATTATTTGAAATTAAGCTCCAAAATGTCGCGTCTTTTGCGAGGGAATCAATATTTGGAGCCGAAGAGTTGCGGTAAGCTCGAACACACAGTCGATTCCGGTCTATATTATTTTCATAAATTACGTAAATATAACCAGTAAGCAGTTGTCTTCGTATCTGTGTCTCTTCAAAATATACACTTTGAATGAAGGAGAAAACGTAACAACATCATTTGACTGATTGAACAAATACTCGGAAGTTTTCCCGAAACAGAAAGCGTCTGTGAACGAGACGAGAGAGAAGTAAATTCTACGGCCGTTGGGGCGCTATTCAATCGGTACACTCCACAGCCCAGCGTCCGGTGTATTCTATTTATATTCTAGCACGATTCAATCGAGTTAAATATATGTATTTCTCTCTATATTATAACTAGATATTGAATATCATTCAAGATAGTGAAATAATTGTAAACAAGAACTTGACAGAACTTTTTGATGTTGTCTTTATTCATGTTATTCAATATTGTTATAGACACCAGAAGTGTTGCCTCATGCCCTTGCTTTGACCATAGCAAATCAAAGTTTCGCTACTTTCTTCATGTTTATATAGTTACACGGCTAGTAGTTGCATCACTGGGCTACCAGTGTGTGACGTTGACCTGGTTCATACTGCTAGTCAACACATGGTTACATATTTGTTACAGTGTAGCGAAAGATTGAATAAACCTATACTACGGCTAGACCGACTTGGCCAATCAGAGGCCTTGATTTCGGTTGGTTATATGGAGCAGTAACCAACTCTTTCTTAGGGGTGTGATCTATATTACGCTCAGTATACTCAAATTTTGGAAAAGATCCGTTTTAAGCCAATCACGCTGTAGTATAAGTAATTAGATAGACAACTCGTTCGGTAGTGTTATGTGCCAAAAACGCAGGGCTACAACCCCTCGCCTCGTTTATTGGCACTTAACCCTCTCGAACTCGTTGACTATCTATTACTTGGTATCTTGCTTCCCTCTATCCTTTCCTATACCCGTATCACGACAATGACACAACTAGTGATAATCAATATAATGCTAAATGATAATAACATGAAATGTAATGATCATCTTTGTTTAAATTACAGTTAATATTGCACTGAATAAGCCTGTCACAGGACACATCGTCCCTGACAGACCATTTTACCAGCTTCTTGTGGATGGTGATACATCAACTTGTACCTATACTACTGATGATGTTCACGAAGCCGGTTTTATCGTCGATCTACAGGATCACTACATCATAGAAGGTGTGATGGTATATTTATCCCCAGATTGTCCATTTGGATGTAAGTTCATTATCATGATTGGCTTGGGGATGGGAATGCATGATTGTAAACTTTAAAGTTGCTTATATTATAACACCCATGTCAAGCACCCACACTTACCAGTGTTAAAACAACACCAGCTGTAACTGGAGTGCTGAATTTGTTAATAGAATATTTCAACCAACAATCCATTCACTGACAATTGTTAACAAACCAATAATCAAACATTGTACATGCTAATTTGGGATCGATTACATCCAGAGGTACTATAACAACGTTTTGAAATCGTCACAGCGGCACTGATTTGTGGGTGCAGACCTAAAACTATGTTGGATTTGATTTCTTGTTTCATATATTGTGCACAGATGCACATATATTAAACCACAGGTGATTCAACCCTGAACAGTATTAGTATGTTTTATTAAAAAGTGGCTTTATAAAAGTGACAATTCAAGTATAGCTATATATTGCATTTTGCTGTTGGTTTCCTACTTCACCAGAGAGGGCGCCCCTTCTTATTACATATTCAATGTTTGGAGTTTGAGAAGAGGTGGACGCAATCTGTCACGTATTTTGAATTGTTACTTTGTTAAAACGTCCAAATGCAAGTGCCACAAGCCTTAACCATCTTTCAGAGTGACCCATTACGTCCACCCTATATCAAATATTGTATTCGTTGTGTTTAATCATTTCATAAGCAATAACTACAACAAATCTCTCTTTATTTACAATTTAATTTCAACAGAAGCTAAGTGCCATGGTTAATTCCCACCAAAAAAAAATTAGAAATAATTATCATTTCCTCCATTGTCTCAAATTGTCAATACTTTCCCATTGTCTATGGCATTGATTACTACAAAAATATATGGTGCAACGTCAGTCAATCAAAACTCAGTTCTGTCAAAATCTTACACAATTCTCATTGGTTGATTATTGATTGACAACTGACATGTATTAGTGATTCATGGCTTTTGATAGGATGTGCCTCTGATCACTTGAGCAATCACCTCATCTGTTTTGGTCAACTGGTATTTTCACACTCAAGAAACACTTTAAAAGACGGTTTCGAAATAATTTACCGCTATGCATTGAAATTGTCTGGTAGAAAATCTGCAAGTGAAGCAAATGGTACATACATTTTATAAACTTTTAAAAATTCCCGATTGGATAATTAACGATATACAAATCAAGTATTTTGCCTTAGAATAACATTTGTATTCATATTTTTATTTTTTTTACATTTACATTTTTTCTTCGTTCTTTCCAAGGTGAGTTCTTGAATACCAATGTAATTGTTGGAGATGTATCAGATCCTTTTGCCGACAGTAGCACAACATGTTTTACTTTTGACGAGGAATTCCCAACTGGAGAACTGACTAAAAACTGTAGTATTGGTACTGTCGGAAGATACGTCATACTGGCAAAGCCGAGGTCTAAAGACTACAGGAAGTTGTACCTGTGTGAATTGCAAGTGTTTGGGAAAGGTCGGTGACTACACACACCCTAATGTATCATACAAGAACACTTGCACACGCTTGACGTACATACATACATACATACATACATACATACATACATACATACATACATACATACATACATACACACGCGCACGCATGCACGCACGCAAAGAAACAAGTAAACAAACAAAAACAAACAAAAACAAACAGACAGACAGACAGACTGACAGACAGACAGACAGTAAGACAGACAGACAGACAGACAGACAGACAGACAAACAAACAAACAAACAAACAAACAAACAAACAAACAAACACGACTAAAACAATTGAAGCACTAAACAGGAAATGTAGATATGTTTTCTAATTACTTGTATTGCTCCTGTTGTGATGTAGTATGTCATTGAAATGATAATCTTGCCTCATATATTCATAATTATTACCTTGGCATTACATACCCTATAGGGCAACGACTAAAGTGCATACTATAATATTATAGTAATATTTTATGTGTTCACTTTGAATATTTCCTTTTCCCTCCTTCACAGAAAGGGTCCAGCTAGATTATAACTTTTAATGGTTAATTACTGATATTGTTAAACGTTTCTGATGAAAAAAATGGCATTGTCAATGACCATATAATTTTTAGTACAATATTAATTTTGGCGATATATTTGGCCACTATGGTCCAATGAAAACGTCCCTTCCTGTGTCCATCTAGAGTAAATTTACTCAGAGCGAGGCTTTATAGAATAACTCAAGCCTTTGGGAAATCTCCGAAGGGAAACAACACTTACCAATGCAGTAGGACTTTCTTTCAAAGTGAATAAAACACCAAGGTGTTGTTTTATCACTGAAAATCATTTATGAGTTGATAGTAGTGATTGATTTTAAGTGTAATTAACTGGACCTTTTCTTTGATGGTATTGCAGAAGATGAAATTCAGCCATATTGCCCAACAAGTAAATATACATGACGAACTATCGGTTGTAAAACCTGAAAATTCCATTTGTAGACTAGTAAAACTATTATAGATTAGTTATCCTTTTTGTGAAGAGAAGATAATGTACCTAAAGATAAATGAATGCATACCCCGCCCCAGTAATTGAATACTTACTTAGTACACAAAATTAACACAAACAACAAAATGCCAGGTCTAAGTATAATTTCAAAAATATAAAGTAATGTTATTCAGCACTCGACGACAACTGCAGAAATTACCTCACTATATTATGACCCTATCTACTCGTGATCATGTTATGCATGTAACCAGCAGTGCGACTTCCTTCGGTATCACACTTGATCCTGAACTCAAATGGTCGAACAAAAATAACCTACCCTTGTTAAGGACTGCGGTTATCAATTAATCACACTAGCCAGACCCTTTATCCATAGTCAATTCATAAATATTCATGAACTTCACAACGGTTAGTAAGGACGTTGAAGTGTATATGCATATGGTCAGTCACTCCATCAAGTATGCCAAGCTATGGGACATTGAGTTCCCCACACACCCACCATTCGAGTGACATCAGTGAGTTCTTCGCTCAGAATAAGCCTTTGAGAAGCTCTCATCCCAATCATTAACAACAGACAATATTCTTGAGCGAAGTGATATGGCTTTAAATGTTACCTCCGTGTTGTGATTTCAGAACAACAAACGACAGAAGCGGCACCAATGGCGACTGAAGACGTGTCATCAGACATAAGTTTAGGACAAACAACAGAAGCGGAGCAAATGACGACTGAATACGTGTTATCAGAAATAAGTTTAGAACAAACAACAGAAGCGGAGCAAATGACGACTGAATACGTGTTATCAGAAATAAGTTTAGAACAAACAACAGAAGCGGAGCAAATGACGACTGAATACGTGTTATCAGAAATAAGTTTAGGACAAACAACAGAAGCGGAGCAAATGGCGACTGAAGAAATGTTATCAGAAATAATGAAAAAAATAAGTTTAATGTCATTGACATCGATCAATTCTACTGCAGCAGCCTCAACCCTCCAGGTACGATATATGTCTTCCACTCTTCTCCTAAACGTAGTCAAAGTTCCTAATTTAAGAAAACGTTCATCTTTATTCGGTTAGATAACATTGAAAACTCGTACAACTGAGTTTATTTTTAATAAATAGTATATTCAGAAGATTTGTAATGCTGTTTCATTTTTTAGGTCATTCAGCAATTTGCTGGCTTGTACAAGATCACTGAGAATCTGCAAGGGTTTGATGTATCATTGGAAGAAAGCAAAGAGATCGCTCAAGGTAAGATTCTGAAAGCAAGCACTTCTTTGAATAGAAATGTTATGTTTTGTTTGCAATAAAAACGATGTTCCCCTCTCATGAATTATCGCATCGAAATGTATCATTTTATAGGTTCCTGTTTTCGGCAAAATTCACCAACAGTATGCGTGTGTCACCGTGAGAAGACTGCTGTGCAGTATTACTCAATCGTCTTAAAGATTGTCGGTGACACAATAATTACATGCTGTTCCCCAATATATGTCTTCATTCAGCCAAGAAAAATACGAGTGACCTAGTCTAGCGACTCGTAGTGACAACCATTAGGTGACGAGTGTTTGCCGGCTCAGTGAAGAAAAATATTGGAGAATAAAATGATTACACCAGCGCCAGTAATATCAAAGACAATCGGGAAAAGTAATAGCAATTTTGAACGTTTTAACTCATTTTTCGAACATAGCAGAACCTGTGACGTACACGCGCGTCGTCGTGACGTAGAACGACCAGAGTATATATTCCATTTTTTTTTGTTCAACTTGGCTTGTACATGGTATGTCTTCTATACCCCAACTACTAAATAACCATAAGTGGCATGAAATCATTTTAATTGAGTATAGAACATCCCATGTCATAATATCATCCACTTTATGTGATAAAACTGAGTCACATTATTATATCTATGTTTATCAATTTCAGTCTGATAAACAACCTTTTCAAAGGTTTGATCGTTTTGTATTGTCATCATCAAATTGACAGTTATCATATAATATGGTCAGTCACACAATCAAATATAATATAATATGGTTCAGAATGTGACAATGTAATGCTTGACATCGAATTATGGAATAATTTGATTTGCTACTATCATATAATATTTCATATCTTTAAATATCCATGTATATATATATATATATATATATATATATATATATATATATATATATATATATATATATATATATTAAATCATATATATATATATATATATATATATATATATATATATATATATATATATATATATATATATATATATATATTACATTTATACAGCCCTAGTGTCAAGTGTTGGTAAAAGTATTGATGCCATGTCAACCACCGTGACGTCATCACTTAGTAACGACACTCAGGCTCGTGGCAACATCAGAGGTTTGACTGAGGAAACCATGAACATCCTGGAGAAGACAGCTTCGTTTGTTCTCAACAGTATGAAACATGAAAATAGCACCGTAGTCATCAACACTTCAAATGTCGTGCTGTACATGGAGTCCGGGTCAGTAGAAGATCTGATGAACAAAACCATTGATTTAGGTCATGGTAGTGGCTTTGAAATTCCAACTGCTGAAGCAATGTTCCCAATGCTTGGAAAGGGCGCACCAATTTATATCAAGGTAATTATCAAAATCCAAACAATAAATGTGATATAATTGTGAACATAGACGAAACCTGGATACAGCATATTTTAAAATTAAAATCACAAAACCTCAAACAACGCGTCGGCTGGCTCAACAAACTTTTTTTTACTTATACTGCTATATTTTATCACCTGGCGCCACAAAATCCTTACTAACACTGCTATACTTTTTAAACTCTTTTTTTTTTGACAAAGTATGCTGAACAAGATGGTGAAATGTAGTAGTATTAGGCAAAAAAAAATTATTGCTGGTCAGTGCGCGCATCAATTAAATACCCCCATGTCGGTCCTTTTTATGTGTTTTGTCCAGCTTGCAGTACACTTAAATAAAAAAATTAAATCGAAAATTCTTCCTCTATCACAAAGCTAGGGAAGATTGCATAACAAAGTGCAGCTACTGCTATCATAAACATTATTAGCCCTGGAGCAAAAATTTAATGAATTTCAACTGAACTCTTTCTATGCTATGTATATCTGATTCTTTTAACTTTATGGTGTCCAGATCACAGTAACGTGTTCTAAGATGCTTCTTACATATGCTGTATATAGAGTCCTGATAGAATCAAAGTTGTTGCCAATTCTTTTGATGAACCTTAACATTTTGATAGCAGTGCTGACTTCTTTTTTATTTACCTCACAGCCGTTTTATTATCCATTTTAGGGCGCGCTAACCTAATGAACAGTCAGTGTACACGCTAGTCATAGATAGCTATGTTTGTTTTTCGTTGTAAATATATTATGTATATTGATATTGCAGAACCATATTCTAATTCAGACAACATACGACTCGACTACATTCACTGACATAATTATAAATTAACATTAGTGCCTCTGTTGTATACTTTATTCAACATATGTTTACTGACAGTTGATAATAACAGTTTGAAAGTACAAAGGGAAGTTAGTGTATTATAAAGTCACTCTTGACGCTTTTACTGTATTGATTCATAAATTATTTCAATGACGTTGTAGCGAACTATATAATTAACTGCATGCCCCGTATAGTGACCAACCAAGTAAAATGCAAAACACTTCAAGAACGAACCAATATACTATAGCTTTCGCCATTGCAAGTGATCAAACAAATGCAAGATTTAGCTTAACATGAAGCATATGACGTTGTATACATAATAGTCTTACAGCATTGCTGACAACCCCTTACATGGAAATGATGAGACGGTCGCCTATGACATACTCGGTTTGACATTCACCTTCACCAATGGGACAAAGATATACGGTAAGCGAGTAGTCACTACTTTGTACAGTGATGGATGTGTTGCATAAAGTGTGGCATGGGTCTACATGAGTATTTCAAATTACCTAGTGTAGACGTTTAAGTGTTCAGAGATAATGACGATTTGATGCAGGTAAACAAATATTTCATTTGTTTTATTTGCATAACGGACTAGTATATTATCTCAACCAATCCTGCATGCATGGATCATGTGAGCATTCAAAAACAGGTGTATATATAAGCATGGGCCAATCTGCAATAGAAAAGGCTCACCGTTCATTTAGGCGAGGAATTGTTAGGGGAAGAATTAACGAAGCAGTTGTTCAAACATTTGCACATCTCTGTAACTATTGATCAGTGAAAATAACTTTAGATAAATTTAATTCAGCTTCACACTTGATTGCTTGTAAGGAAGCCAACAACAGGTGATGATGTACAAGCATGTTTATGTGTGTGCAATACAACAAGAAGAACTTTTATAATGATTTTATAGACAAGACTTAAGAAGTGTTCAATATCATTTATTATGTTAATACTACTCATTAAAATGCACAAACAAAATTATGTGATTGATAACAAATTGCCTTCCATTTACAGCAACTGACACAAAAGATGACATTGGAGTATGGATAAGAAGGCAGTCTTCTAGGATATTTCATGGTGAAAGTTTGATGACGACTCTCTCTGACGATTGGAGGAATTATACCTGGAATGGACAGGTAAATTTACTGACAGATGCGAACTTGAGTGTTTCTTGTTACTGTTGAAATAATTAAATCAAAATATCATTTCGTGTAACAATTCTTTCTTCTGATGTACATTGTCTTAGGTCTCCCAACCATTTTCTGCTTTGAAGTTGACTCTTGTCGGTTCAACGAACATTGTTACAAACACAACAGTTACCGTGGATTATGAGAACACACGTGGAAACACTAGTGAAAGGATATACTCGACTACCGTCAATATCAATGGCTCAACGTTCGATTTATTCGTCCCAGAACATCAGACCTGGTATAAAGGAAATTATACATTTAACTTTGTCTTGCCAGCAAGTAAGTAATAAAACAGTCACATGATCAGAAATGAAAATTTACTTCATTGCTACTGCAAAAACTTTGTCAAACAGCATAGTCTAAAACCATGGTTTTAACTCAATAACTTGCAAAGAAATATTTTGAAATGTGTACAAAGTTTGTTATTATATGTAAACGGAATAATTCGTGAAAAATCTAGATAATCACAAGTAATTTCAAATTCAACAACCATCAAAAATTCTTGTGTTGGTAATCCAATGTATAGCATTAAACCTGAACTTTTAGACTACATACTTCAGTCTATGTCAACAGATTGACCCATTATTCAAAACACGTGACCCTACGGACATGCAAGCTTAATGAGGGTTCATATGTGCTTGGAAGTTTATGTCGTCATCCATCTGTAAGGTCACTGGTTCCGAATAATGGGTCAATCTGTTGGCAAAACTTTAGGTAAGAATTTATAAGTCTATGTATTCAATAAAAACTTGTTATACAAGTTTAAAATTCCTGCAACGTGACATTTCAGTATATAGGAAGGCAGAGGATGTATGTGCAGACTAAAGAATATGTGTTAATTATATGTATTTACTGACTTTATTTACAAATCATTTGAAAGATATTTTACGCATGTGTACGTTGTACAAACCATAACTTTACATTTTAAGAAAGCATAGTACTGTTATAATTCATTATAAATCCAAAATATATAAATTCTCATTTCTTATCCATATGACCACTTTAAAAGTACACCCCTAACTTGTCATTTCAAACTCCACCTCCCCTTGTACAATTGAGACAGAATTGATTATTTAATAGTATTTCGCAATAAACAATCTAAAATACATATAACCATTATCTGTTTAATAAAAAAGGAATATTTGTTGCACATGACTCAAACTGTTTTCATTATTACAGGCATCCAAACAAACTTTACTGTGGGAATGACTCAGCATATATGTGACTATTGGAGTGATGATGAAGGACGATGGAGACATGATGTATGCCGGGTAAGATATGATGACGTATTTACGTCAGATAATTTAGTTGCGTTAAATATTTTTCGAGTTCAAAATGTAAAAGTAAAGATAAATGAAACATGTATAAACTTTCTCATTTTGAAATAGCTGTAGTATGTATGGGGAAATATATTGTATTTTTTTATATTAAAATCATGTCAAAGCATGCAAAAACACCCTATAATGTTTAAAAATTAAATATCCATATTGCATATTTATCCTGTAGGTGTCTCCGAGATCCAACAATAAAGCAACATTGTGTCTGTGTAATCGTCTGACGTAATGTGCAATACTCAATCCAATACAGATGACATCAAGAAATAACAATAATGATTGTAACTCATGTGTTGTGGGATGTATTTGAAAGAAACTATGCACTCTCCATAGACAAAGAAAAAAAAAACATCCACATCGGCCAATATATTAATTCTGCCATTGTATATATATATATATTATCCTACACATGCAAATTCTCATCCATCCAGCCACACAAACAGGCATACTACATACATACAGACGAACAGACGTACGTACCTACATACCTACATACATACATACATACATACTTGTTTGAGGTAATTACTTTTCAATTATCTACGTATTCAAACAATGCAAGACATAAAAATTTGAATAATCAAACTGCAGTGTTATACAACTTCATTTACATCATGAGAAATGTTAACACATATACTATTGGACTCAAACAAAAAATATATCCTAGGTTTAATAATACTTAACTAGCTAATAAATAGCACGAATTTGCTCCTTATGGTGTAAAGCTATAATTCTAACATTTCACAAAGAAGTTTTTTTAAACAATAGTTGTGTGGCTGTTGGTATTTTATTCTTTTTGCATGTCGAATGTCGTAGCAACATTTTAGTAATTTTAGAATCCAAAATGGCCGCCAAAAATTGCATGAAAGACTATCGATCTCTTGTACATAAGATGACGATCGTCCAGATTCTTGTTTATCATTTCAACTAAACAGGCAAAGCATGCCATATATGGCAAAGTATTGAGTGATCTGAATAACCCTAATTTCAGGAAAATTGATTTTGTATAGTATACTTCAATTACAGGATGAACAGCTTGTTAGAAAAACATATCACTTGAACAAACACATGATGTTCAATATTAGTCTAAAATAGAGATTCACAACGTGCTATAGGCCAAAACAGGCATTCAGTTAGGTCAGGCTGATCGGGAGGTTTGTCACCAAAACACGATTAAACTTTCCCATTTCATTGTTTTTTCTTTGATTAACTTTTGTATAATGTAATATCTATCATCAATAGATCACGTGACTATTTTCACATTTACAATGTGTATGTTTTTGTCCAATGAAATTGACAACATGAAGGAAATCTATATAGTTGTTTTTTCTCGTGTAAGTAATATGCCTTGCGAATAATGAACTTACCTATAATGCTTAAGTCATGAATTGGGTAATTTAATTTTTTTTTAAAACATCACGTGACCACACATTGCTTATGAAGTCACCGTTAAGATATTTAAAAGAAGTAACTTCAAGTTTATAAACCCGGTGTTATGGTAAGAATTCGCAAGATCGATTTTGATTTTTCACATAATATTAAAGTACATTACAAACCAGTCCATACCACTTCCACATAAATCATTTGTACATCCCTATTTTTGGAATATACTAAACTTCCAGTTCATATAACTGGAGTATTATTTTAATTTTCCAAACAAACAGACAACAACATATTTACTGAAAATTCTTAAAATAAGGTAATATTATAATTTGAAACTGTGTTCACTTAGGTGTTCTGAAGTTTGGATGTGGACCGAAATCAATTTGATTGGCTATATTGCACCATACTTTATGATTTGTTACACAAAATATGTTTACCCACAGGTGATTCAGTACATCTCATTGTGAAAAATGTTATAATTAAGTCGCTATATCTAATAACAGTTTTTTAAAAATGTACCAACTGTAACTGTCAAAATTTATTCATATTTCCTCGTTCAATATTTCTTATCAAAGGATCGACTTGAAATGAATTGTACAGGGTAGTCTAATCATGGGATAAGACATTATTCAGCATAGCACTTGACACTTTTTACTAGTACATAGAATGTATATAGATATACACACCCCACAATGTCATTCCTTCAAAACCCCGTGTGATTGCGACAACAAATCCATTTCCATTCATATATATGTCCAATCAGCGTGTAAGTTTAGTTTTGGTACACTTCTCCAGGACTCGAAACGCCAAACACAGTCCCATCGGCCAATGCGTCTATTGATATCATACAGCAGGAATTGTTGATTGGGGCCGACCAGCTAAAATATCGTGCAGGACTGGTTCTTAGTGTGTGATTTACGTCTAAACCTAGAAGTTCACCACTGCTCAGTACTATCAAATCGATGATGAGGTTGGCATCGTCAACTGGACCCTCTAACATTAGTTCTGAATTGATCCCAGTAACTCCGACGTATATATGTTATTGTCATCACATACAATATAAACTGCTTCTGTTGGATGTGGATAAACACGAAATCGCACAATTTGCAATGGTGTAAACAAATGCAGGATACAGAGAGACAGACGGACAATTAATGGTAAAGAATATTATTAACTTGTATTTAACGGTTGCAATGTTTTGTGATTATGGGCACCGCCACAATTACAAAGGCAGTCCAACCGCTGCTTAAAACCTAGTCTAGTTCCTATACCTGTCGTACGTTCTATACTTTCACTCCTCGGATCGTAGTGAGGTCGTAACGCTTATAGAAAACTACTTCTCTACTTTAAAAAAAGGCAATTCCTGGTTATGGTGTTTGAAGAGGAGTTGGTCCTACAGGCGTGAAGTGATATTGGTGACAACATAGTGAAGAAGGAATGTTGAAATGGGGCCAGACAATGCTGGCGGTGTGGTGACCTGTGCCAATCTAGTCTCCGAGAGTTCTGCTCTTGAGCTCTACAAAGCCTAGATGCAATCAAGGGAATTAACCAACTTTAACATATTTATCTACTTATAGCAGTGGAATACACCAAATGTTCTTAAAACTATATGGCAGTAGCAGTATTATCCTCACCGTCAACTCAAAGTCTCGTGTTCCTATTCACGCCCGATAGCATTAACCCAGTGGATATTTTTTTTAGAAATACCTGAAGATAAGGAGGGGGGGGGGTCATGACTTAGAGAAAAGAAATATTGAGGGAGGGCCATCTTTTAGACAATGGAATCGGGGTAACATAACATTTTACACAACAGAGCTTTAGCTTCATCATTGTTTTCCTTGTAACTACTAAAGGCTCCCTTATACGACAATTCTTTGGTAATATATCTGCAGCAAGCGAGCGCACAATGCATGTAATTTTTGTTACACGTGTAGTAATGAAATAAACACTTTTTTATTTACAATATGTCGTGCACATAATCTACATACAAACACTGTTTACATTCCATGGCCACATCCTTCTAACTTCGTTCACCTTACCTTGAATGTCTACGGCAATTATAGGGTCCACTCTAAAACGCATCGAGTTTAAATCTGTGTAGAACATTAATGAGATCATAATACTATATGACAAAAATTAACATTTGCAAAATAACACTATCAAGTCGAAAATGTATTGCCACGTATTGTACGTACTACGGTATATTGTTCGTCTGGTCATGGCGAGAATAGAGGTATTTTAGTTTTTAGCCAATAGAAAAAGTTCAATACTTGACGATTCACTGATAAATGTAAAGCTAACGTCAATCCATGAATAGTTCCCTAAATCCAGGGTCATTGGAGACAATCCAGTACCATCAGGGGTTTGCATGAAGATGTCATCGCCAAGAACCGTCAATGCCAGTAGTGAAGGAAAGAATACAAGTGTTCGCACTTTACCATACTTAAAGATGGGGTCAGACCAATCGCTGTTAATAGTAGCTCGAGTTACTAATATAGTTGTTAACATTAACACCATAAATTTGATCAAGTGAATCTGCTGTTGCGGATATTACACAGCAGCTTCCATCTATAACAATCCAGTTCAACATATCTATAGATTCCATCACCTGCAACTCATGACTTGAGCTGACACCGAGTAATGTACCGCCGTTCCAAATATCTATGTCTAACGTTACTATTGATGCTAACTGAAATGGGCCATACATTTGGAAAGTTCCTGCATATCCAACGTATATATCCTAGCCACTACTAGACAACATGGTAATATCAGTATCTCTCTGTATATCCCTTGGCAGTCTTGGTCTGTTAGGTAGACCTCGTTTAGGTATCTGAATTCTCGGATACCACGAATTGTTCTGTGAATAGAACAAGTCATTGTAAATGATAATCATTTCTCGACAACCCGGAGACATACTTTATTTTATAATACATGCATTTGTTGCGTCGTGATTCGTCAATACATTGTCACGTGGTATTACTCGTTGTAATGCTGTTGCAATCGAAATGACATCCCCGGTCAATGGTTCATTCATCCACTATCTGTAACTGCAATTTTATTTTTGCGATCAGACAACCAACAACATATTCACCAAAAATGATAAAATACCAATAATCGAACGTTATGTGTATAAATGGGGTCTATTTTAACTATAACTAGTTCAGTGTAAATCCTGCAGCTGCAAAGATTGTAACCAGTGTCTGCTCAATGGCAATTGCCTATCAACCACATTACATCAATTGAATGCATATGAGCAGCGTGAAAAGGAATAGACACAACTATGATTTTCAAGATAAATTCAATTGATAAGACCCCTGTATATAAACAACTACGTACTCTCTTTGAAAGCTGAATTCAAACAATCAACACCACATGTGGTATCTGATTACAGGAGGTCACAAAATACAACGACTCCTTACCTACATTGACTGAAGTTGATTTATTTAGAATAGCTGTACACATACCCTAATTACATCAACTTCAGTGTACCTAGTAAGGCATCGTCGTATTATACGTTGCCCTGTAATCAAATACCACACTTGGCTTTGAGTGTTTGAATTGAACAGTCTTATCAATTGAGTTTATTTTGACAATCACAAGTGTGTCTAATCCTTTCACACTGGTCATATGAATTCAATTGTAATATACAGTGCACAAGTCACAACAAATAACAATAAACAAAACTGTACTTCGGACTAATAGAGAACACATTCAAACAGTAAGTCTCAAACCATTAACATACATTTACTCATAAAAGTCTTTAGTTTAGCATATACATGTATATATTTACAAGAATGAATAGACGAACCAGCAAACTCTTTACAAATGATAAGTATACAGTGCTATATTTTGAACAACTGGTACGAATCCATTCCTCATTCGCTTCTTCCTTATCCATGATTTGATATTGTGGCACAACCCCAATGGTACAAGTTAAAGTAAACATTCCCTACTTTGTACGCTGTTTTCGCCATCGTCGCAAACCACGGCCTGTTTTACGGCAACGTTCTTAACGAGCCTCCTACTGGCCGTGGATGCATTCATCTACTATATCCATATTTATGGCATAGCTAATTTATTCGTTTTGTACGTAAACACTATAACCAATGAGATTGTCCCTTGCATACCACAAGAACTTGGTAAGTACATTGAAGACTGACTTGGCCAAGTTGGGTTCTTGTTGCTGAAATTTTATTTTTGCCATCCTACAAACAAGATTAGATTGATACATGTATGAACATAAAATAATGATCTATAAATCTTGCCTCGAACTGTCAAGTTGGGTTAGTGAGAGCATGGATTTGTTGTACCCTCAGAGTTTGTAGCAAGTAGGTCTTGCTGCTAGACGTTCGGGCTTTCTTTCCATACAATAAGAGAATGAAGTTCGCAGTGAGGGCTTGCCCGAACGTCTAGCTAATGTCATTTTCACTCTTGACATTCCATTGAGATGACATATGGTCGTGGGTTGGACCATGTATGCATAAATATATGATAATATATTCATGACCTCTATAATGCTAATGCTCTATAATACTAATGTCCAATATGACAAACTACTAACTATTATGTCTTATCAGTTTATGGTAATTGTGAGTGTGATTAGTGTGTGGACGTTGTCATTCACACATTGCATGGGTGGTTATTTTTACAAGTCTCCTGAATATGCATGAAAAAATAGCTATTGTCCTCTGTTTGTGCTTGTCGCCAATGCAGTTCTCTGATTGGCAGTTATTTATACCCCTGAACTGCAGAGATGACTTTTGCTAGACCTCGGATGTTCCATCTTCGATAGCGATGTTCGTTTGAACTCCGGGACGACTGCATTCATAACCCGTAATAGTATTAATACTCTGTACAGCACCAGTTTATCAGCCATTAATATAAATGTTCAACAAATCTTTCCCCGTTCTTATTTTATACTTTTTAACCCCGTCAAATATTGGTTATCCTAGTAGATTTAAATGAGACTAGTAACTTTTACTCGAGTATTTTGAATAGCTCGTTCACATTCATTCAATGCATGCAGCTGTACAACCTTTGCTGTTCACGCTAGCTGTGTTGGACTCAGTTGATCATCGTTGCTGACCACGGCCTCTTTTAATGCAGCGTCAAAAAATCGCCATGTGAAAAGTCCATCATTTCTGTTTCACTCCCCAAGTATTAATTTTATTTCGAAATATACTGGTAGAAATAATAACTCTGGTTTCCGAGAATGGTTTTCTTGGCCATTATCAAAGTCACCTTCAGGGATTACTTTAGCACAAGTGCGACAAAAGAATATTTCTCTACAACCATGTGAACTACATGCTACATAAGTAGCATAAATTAAAGATTACATATAGTAATCTCCACTCTCTTCCAATAAATTTCATCGACATGCACCTCCTCAATCAGAGGTTTTCCAATTGGGAGACCATACAACAAAGTACTACTTTTTACAGTTTGTTCTATTTTTCAACTGACAGCGTGGGTAAATGTTCATTCCTTTATCCCCATTTGACAGCTGGAACATTCTTTTGATTTGGGCATTCAATGATCCGACTAAGTAAGTGTACAACTACAATTTGTTTCCCCAGATTCTTTTATATGGTTTCAACTTTGGAAAGAAAATCCTAATTCACCTTGTCTCCCAGCAACCTTTTGTGTTAACCATTCTTGGATTGCAGACTTTTCAACTGTGTGAACGAATAGATAGACCTACTTAAAAGGTACATGTCACCATAGCGGCAAAGGAACACAATAGACAATAATCTGATTAGAAATGCAATCAAAATACAAAGTATGAAGGAAATAAATATACTGGAAATAATCACTGCGCTGTAATGATAAAATATAAAGTGATGAAATTCACTTAAAAACTATTGCCTGGAAGCCACGGGCCGAAAGCACGGACAACGGACTCCAAACAGTTTTCGTGTAAATAGACATTGAATTGCAGGTGTTCGTGTCCACATTCAATATAATAAGCAGTAAATGCTATCAGAACATGCCTTGTCAAAACCAGTAGTTTATTTAATAAAAGGCAACCATCTATTATGTAAGAAGTCAAGTACAGACATGTTTATTGTATTAAAGAGAATTCATATGTTTATCTACATTCTATTATTGAACTATATTGTTCTATATGATGAACAAAATTTCCATCTATGCCAAACAAAAAAAAACAATTCGTCTAAATCGTATCATTATAGGTATTATATAGGCTAAAAGACAATATACAATGCACAAATACGTATCACACTCGGAATACAACGAGAGATAACTTTTACATTCCAAAAGTAAATCTTACTTTGACGCAACACAATTTCCAGTATGCAGCTGCAAAACATTGGAACTCCTTACCTGAAGAATTGAAAAAAATACAATCCAGGACTACTTTTAAATCTCAGTTAAAACAGTATTTGTTACAAAATTAATTCAGCTTTTTCTACCTTACATTGCATTTAATGCCATTTGTTATTTTTTTTTTGATGAGAACGCGTTTTGTTTTGTTTGTTTTTTGTTTGTTTTTGTTTTAATTTCAAATTTGTTTTTGTTTTTGCTTTGATTATTTTGTTTAATCAATTGTAGTATGGGCCACAAACTTGACTAGTTTGTTTCAAACTATTTTTGTGGTCCAGCCATAAACTCTGTATTCATCCATCAGTTTATGTGTAATATTTATTCCACTGTCTTTTTTACTTTCTCTCTTGTTATGTTGATATGATTTTGAGTTTGTGGCAAATAAAATACTATACACACATACATAATCAAAACTATGCATTCAACAAAGGTTATATATCGACATATTGAATACCATTTTTTTCCGTTCATTGCATTCCCAAATGAAATGGAAACCATTTTGATGAATTAAAAAAGTATGAAATGAAGTATATCATATGAATTTGTTGGGAAGTGTAATGCTGAGCCCCAAACTTAGGTGATGAAGTAAATACGAATTTAAATGTGCAAGAAGTGATCAACTCTAGATTCTAATACAGACCTGTCAGTGACCCCACCAGGCGTATATACAATGCAGGTTAGATATTCATGGCTTTAAAATATATGTTATGATAATATGTGTTATTAAAATTTTTGAAGAGTTAGAAATGCCGTAAATCATATTGTTTATTCATAAATTGGTATCATTTTATTTCTGCTTGCGTAAATATTGCATTTATTTGACATGGATTATCAATCTCTATTTTGCAGACTCCCAAAATTTGATGTGTCTTCATCTATATCACTGGATTCCTTCAAGACGGTTTCCCTTTCACGGTCATTGTGCTTCGAGTGTCTTGTCCATTTGATGAGAGCGACTACGACAGAGCTGCATACTATGAGGACAGCTCCGATAATCTGTAAAACGTTTGGTTTCACAGAAAAAATTGTTACTTGATATATATACGATACAAATAATTGAAAGTTCAAAATCATGGAAATCGGAGCAGCTGCCTCGACTTGTAAGCTTCTGTAGAGCGGATAGAGCAAAAGCATGTCAAGTACAACACAGCCTGCGACTGTTGCGGTCAATCTTATTTCCATTGACCATATCGGACTAACTGGGGTAGAAAATAGAAATATAGTGGACAGGAATAGTCCTACAGATGCATCGTATATCAGTCGACATGGAATTGTAAAATTGTCCTTCAGAGATCTTGCTAAAGTTAAAAAAAACGCAAAAGAAACAGCACTGCCTACAGCCATCGAAAAGCCCATCACTCTGGAGTACACAGTACTATCTGTCCAAGGCTTTTTGAGATCTGAATCAGAGTTATCTTCTTCAGAAGTGTTTAAGACGGGAACGGCAACTAACGCCACAGCAACTACGTTCAAAAGCGTGACAAGTATTTCAACTAATGGCCACCTTTCATGCAAAAATACAAGGGCTGCCAACGCCGTCAGTATGGGTAAAATGCCTTGAACAACAGCCGTTACGTCACCTAATGGTAGTAACTTGTACGTATAAAACACTAAAGTTACTGTTAGCCACCTAAAAAGCCCAGCAAAGAGCAACGTCACAATACTCCGTATTCCTATAGTTAACACATTTTCCCTTTGTAGGAGGCAAATGAATAGTGTAATTGCCGTTAAAGGTAGGTAAATTAGGAAAAGGATCTGTATAGCTGGTATTCCTTGAAGTTCAGCAGCAGTTGTCAACATGGAGACAGTTGACATCAGAAAACTCGTAACCAAAGCCAATACAATGCCTTGCACAGCTTTCATCTTCCCCAGACACACAGAGCCAATGCCACGTTCTTCTAGATGTCCAACACTATTGGACGGTGGAACACAGTTTCCATTCGCTGACATGGTTGTTTGTAATCACTACACCTATAGGAGTGAACATAATATTTTGTATAACCTATTAGTAAGTGTTATCATGACAACCTAATCAAAGCATACGTTAGATAACTTGAAAGTAGTGTCCGTCTATCGTCTTGAATATAGCATAGATGAACAAGTATTCATAGTTTTCGACACAGGAAAGAGAAATAAAAAAAATCCTCTCTTCTAGCATGAAATCAGCTCATTTTCAAAACAAATCAAGGATGTAAGTTTCAAGGAATGCTCTATGCCACACTCAGGATACAACTAAAAAGTAAACATATAAAGCTCACGTGTCGCCGTGCGTACTATTTACCGAAAGAACCTATTCAAATCCCCTCGTTCAAGTCCCCGTTCCCCCACCAAATACCCCCCCCCCCTCAGGTTAAGTCTACGTATATCTGTTCAGTAAGTATGGAGCGATCGATGATGGCAGCAAGGTTAACGTCTCGCACTCCAATAAATTAACGAGCAGAACGGAAATGTAAAGGATGACACAAGACAGCAGTTTGGTATGTCAGGGATAGAAATCTAGTTTTGTATTTTCAAAGCCCAGTTTGTCACTATACAACTACATGTACTCACTACTCGTGCAGCATCTACCACAGTCACATTTACCGAACCAGGAAAATGGGCTAACCAGTGTAGCTTACTGGGTCAGTGAGCGTGGGGGCGTCGGCTACGAAATCGCGAGAGCACGGCGTACTCTCTCCCCGAAATTACAGCATCCAGTGAGTCCCCAGGATGACTGACGAAATCTCGGAAAATCTCCCCATTTTATACACTAGATCCCATCCAAAATTAAGCCATTTGACTACAAAAATATATTCATGATGTTTCAGGGTCGTATTAAAAGTTTGGGATTAGCTATAAAATATGCCCCATGTGACCTATCTACATGTCTGAACGTTACCGTGTGTTGCCGACTTCTAGTGCTACTCCCGGTCAACTCCACGAAGTCATTACTATAAGAAATAACGAAAAACAACCTAACACTAGATACTTGGCATATGATAATATCCGACCGCTACACATGTTACTTTTGCACTCCTAAACATAGATCATAACATGCTAGTACACTCACCATAGATGTGCTGCCGTACTGATCATCAAGGCCACAGCTATAAAGTGTCTTACAGCTGCTCTGCTAAGCACAAGTCTAACTGAAGAGTAACAATGTAACACAATTGTTTGCTTATGTTGTGGTAGGAGCCTTCAGTATTTACAGGGGGGGGGGGATCACACATGGTTTGTTTAAAAAAAAACATGACCCTCCCCCATTCACCATTCGTAAAAAGCGACCCTCCCCTTTGTCCCATTTTGTAAAACATGACCCTCCCATGACATTTGCATATACTGAAAGTTAATCAATATTCCCATTATATGTATGTATGTATACATACAAATTAAAAGCTTATATAATGCAACGTAATAGTCTGTCTGGTCCTAAAAATAAACTTTCAATGTATAGATTATATGTTGAGTTTTGGTCGAAAAATCTCCAACACACTTGACAATACAACAAAATATATAAACGGCATGCAAGTCTGCAATGAATACTTACAACAGATGTGATCGTGGAGTTTGTTCTTTAGCAACTCCATTTGTGTACGGTCCTTTTCAAAATCTGTTGAACGGATTTTGAAATCTAACCGACAGAAGTCGCCTGTCGACTGTTAGTTCTGACAGGATACTAGTCCTGCTTACAGGTACACGCGTTTCACTCAACACCGTGACGGAGAAGGAAGGGCCGACTTACTCCATATGCAAGCAGGACTAACAGCCTAAACAGGCTAATTGTTCATCACCGAAATGGGTACTAAAACTTTTCGTTTGACCATATCACTTTATGTAAGGAGGTCTATGTAATGAACGAACCGACTACCAATTCATTAATTAATGTTTAACTTTTTACAATTATTAATACAATTTTGATGATAATTTACAATATAGAGTGACTTTAATATTGAACCAAGGCTATTCGGACATCTAATGTGATTTTCTCACTGCTACTCCACACTTTATCATGTATGTACCTTCAAACCAATCGGTGATCTGACACCAACATGTAGGTCATATTAAATATGCAATCAGCCGGCTTTTCTGTAATACGGTAATGATGAAACCTTCAAATTGCAGTCGTCCATTTCAATATGGAAAAAGCCCAAATGAAGACTTTCGAGCGTCAACAAATAGTTACAGAATTGCAAGTCTGTGGATGTGACAAAACAACTGGTCAGGAGTGTGTTGGTAGTTTTTCAAGGGTAGCGGAGAAAATGTCCATGTCACTACAGGAAAGAGTATGTGGACAACATTTTGTGAAATTGGTGAATTCATAGACCATTAATGGACGGTCTATGTTAAAGCATATGAAAAATAGAATTCGACTTTTAGTGCAAAATTCAAAGTTAATCTATGAGCTTACACTCGAATTGTGTGTTACAACTTGACTAACATTCACAGACATAAACAAACTGACAAGAGAGTCGCGTGAACCTAGTGGACCTGGTGTTCATTTTTGTATCAGTGTTTGTCAGTTTGGTAGTGATAAGAAGTAAACTTTTTTAAGGCAACCTCAAAGAACTTTTCCATGGTACACCACTGATAAAATGACGTTCTGATCACAGGCGTTGCTATATAACTCCTGCAATGGTTGTAAAGTAACAAATTTTAAAAAAAACTGGCTAGTGAACTTTCTCTTCTAAACTTACACAATCTAGTTAGTATCTAAAACGTGCTTTCAATATTGTGCATACTCCGGTCACTTGTAACAGTTCCCTGATATCATTGTCATCATCATCATCACCATCATCATCATCGCCTTTACCTTCAGTATTGCCATTATCAGTGTTACTCTAATCTGACTCACTGTTACTACTTGCGTCATTACATGTATCACTGTCCGTGTTCCCTATGACATTCAAAACTAAATCATCATCATCATCATCATCATCATCATCATCACTGCTACCATCACCATCATATTTTAACAACAACATTCACGGACAGTGTGAGTGATAAGGTGAGATGGTACACTCAACAAAATGCATCATTTAATTAAACAATTTCTTACAATATGTGTATTTTTATTTTTGTATTTTGGCATGTAAAGTACTCGTTGAGTGCTTATCTCACGTTTACATTTCAAAACACACAAAATAAATTGACAATAATTGAATATTCAATTTGGTCACAAAACTACGGATTGTAAAATGTGACCCTCCCCTAAATATTGTAATGCAAAATATGACCCTCCCCCATGAACAGGTTCGTAAAACGTGCCCCCCCCCCTTTGTAAATACTGACGGCTCCCACGTTTTAATTGTAATAGTGGTATATGAATTGATAATAATAATTATTGAATATGATATAACAACCTTTTTATATTATAAAAGTTCAAGCCCACGCCTTTTAACCGACCAGAATTCCACACCCATAAAATACGTTCTTAGGCCCCTTGGGACATATGCAAGTCATTTTGTCTCATGGCATATGCAAATTAGACCGAATAGTGGCAATATTTATTGATAAAAATAAATGTTTACTGTATAAATATAAAATGTACTACAGAGAGACTCCATTCATGTGTCTACTTCCATACTATCAGGTTCCATAACATTTAACATTGAAATTGACTTCCAATGTCATTTATCAAAATAAAACTATAAATGTTTCTTGCAGATTGCAGACAGTTGTTTTGAAAGTGCTCATTACATAAAGAACAAAGGAAACACACATATGCATTTTTTTCATACATTGTTCACACAGATAAGGGAAGTTTGTTAGGGATTTGTGTCTAATCAGATCATTGTCTATTGTATATTGCTTTGCCTCGATGGTGACACATATAACTCGAATGCCTAAATCTAAAGGAAGTCCCAGCAGTCAAACGTGCACGTGGCAGTCAATCATTTAGCCACGCTGACGCCCATTAGGAAACCACTGGAAAAGGAGGTTGACTTCGATGAAGTTTATTGGAAAAGAGAGGAGATTAATGTAATGTAATCTTTAATTTATGCTACCAGTGTAGCAAGGATTTTACTTGGTTGTAAAGAAATATTCTTTTGTCCCGCTTGTGCTAAAGTAATCCTTGAAGGTAACTTTGATAATGCCTGAGAAAACAGCGTACAGAGTAGGGAATGTATAATTGGGGCTGTGCAACAGTGACAAATCACAGGAAACAAAGAAGCAAATGAGGAATGGATGCGTACCAGTTATTCAAAATAAAGCACTGCATAATTATCATTTGTAAAGAGTTTGCTGGTTCGTCTATTCATTCTTGTAAATATATACATGCATATGCTTAACTGAAGACTTTTATGAGTAAATGTACGTTTATGGTTTGAGACTTGCTGTTTGAATGTGTTCTCTGTTAGTCCGAAGTACAGTTTTGTTTATTGTTATTTGCTGTGACTTGTGCACTGTATATTACAATTGAATTCATATGACCAGTGTGAAAGGATTAGACACACCTATGATTTTCAAGATAAACTCAAATGATAAGACCCCTGTGTGTAAATAATTACACTCTTTGGAAAGTTCAATTCTTGAATTCTAGTATACATGTCTTCATCACATTTACCTTGCTTCTCTGAGTAATTAACAAACAAACAAACAAACAACTGTCAGGACGTCGTAAAATACCATGATGCCTTAGCTAGACTGAAGTTGATGTATTTAGGGTCTGTATACAGCTATTCTAATAAAATCAACTTCAGTTAGTCTCGCTAACACATATTTTACGACCTCCTGTAATCAGAAACCCCATGTGGCGTTGAATGTTTGAATTTAATTATTCAAAAAGAGTAGTTGTTTATATATACAGGGGTCTTATCAACTGAATTTATCTTGAAAATCATAGTTCTCTATTCCTTTCACGCTGCTCATATGCATTCAATTGATGTAATGTGGTTGATAGTCAATTGCCATTGAGCAGACACTGGTTACAATCTTTGCAGCTGCACGATTTATTAGGTTGTTCTGTCTGTATGGTTGATCTGCACTTACTTTGTTGTAACAAAGATAATTACTCGTTACTCTACTAGTTATAGATGAAATAGACCTCATTTATACACATGACATCCGTTTATTGATATTTTATCATTTTTTAGTGAATATGTTGTTGGTTGTCTGAATGAATGAATGAATGAATTAATAAATAAATGAAAAAGAAAAAATAAATGAATGAATGAATGAATGAAATTTAATGAATGAATGAATGAATGAATGAATGAATATGACAGTAAATTTGAATGTTTGATATTGAGTTTATTTCAGTATGTACCTTATGATACCTTTACAACTATACATTAAACGCGTAAGTAAGTTTTCCCTGTAATATTACATACTTATTGCAAAATAATAACGATAACAATTGCAACACTTCCGGAAGACATGAGTAGGCTGGCCAATTCAATATCATCAACGTTAATAAAATTCTTCTGAAATAAATTCTTAAGTCAAGATGTTTGTTTAAAAGTGATGGATATCATTGTGTTGTGATGAGGTAACCAAATGACATGAATTTACCGTGGGTCTGACAAATGCTCAGCAGTTGAGTTTGCGCTGATCACGAGTTTCCGATTTAGTGGTGTACATGGCTAGTGTTTGTAGACTCTCAGATGTGAAGGTGTGAGTGGTTTCAACGCATAAATTACTATATTTCATCTTAGATACATGTACTAATAAACTTTTCCTCCCTGAGTTCTAGTACATGTAAGAAGTAGAATTATCTATACATAGACCAAATTTCCTACCATCTGTTATCGAGTACTTGAAACATAACGTAGAATACACCTCATAAACAAAATCAATAACATTTGCTGTTAGCAAACTTAAACCATCCTTGTTAAATTAATGAAAAGAAATCTGGGGTCACCATAGACATATTTTGTTTTCTATAGATGTCAACATGTTATCAAAATTAAGTCATTTTTGAATCCAATATGGCCGCCATCCAATATGGGCACTGAATAGTGTTTATTCTATTAAAGGCAGATAAGCTGTGTTTATTATGCGTTTATGCAAATGAAAATACTTATATAAAACCTCAATTTAACTATTATAGTGTGATATTAATGTCAATTCATTCTTTCTATGATATTACAATTACCTTCTAATTTTCTTAAAACAGTTGATTGCCTGGCTTGGCTTCCTCAACATATTTTGGTATGTATCAAATATTATGTCACCAGAGTGTTTATATGATACCAGGTTTGAGTTCAACCAACTGCAAACAGGAAATTGAGAATACAGCGCCCTCACTCAAATTGGGGGTATCATCACCTCATAGTACTGTTTCTTAAGAGCTTGTTCTTTCAGAAGTGTAAATCAGGGATGTTTTTCGCATTCTTCAGATATCGAGGAAAACAGCAGTGCTCTATAATTAAATAAGTAACCTATACCATGTATACCCCCAAGGTTCACACACAGACAGGAAGTTGAGCACCACCATGGCGAATTTTGGAAAGGCCTATTGCAAGTGATAGTAATGTTTGCATCCGTACATACAATACTATGAAGGACTTTTAAATCTCATCCAAAAATCATTCAGCCGGTGACCAAAGGCCCCTTAGCTCACTTGTATTTTCCATGGCTGAATGAAGAAAAATATTGAGGAATAACATATATTTATGCAATTTTCAAAAACCTGAATTACCAAGTTCAAACTTAATTACAAATCAACTGCCCCATTAGCTGAGTCTACACATGTCTGATCAAAAGAACAGTGCAGCTGTTTCAACATGGTAACAATTTCAAGTTTAAGCTTATCACTGCACTATTTATGGATAATATTGACCACAAATTGACATATGTGTGTGTGTGTGTGTGTGTGTGTGTCTTTTTTATAAATAATGACCAATTTTCATCTTTTTGTGAAAAAATAGCCCAGTTGCAGCCAGTGCTGGTTAAAGACAATCTGTCAATTATAAGTGATTATTATTAATTTTTTTGGGGGTGTACTATCCATGTCAGTAACAACATGCATTGAATAAAACATTTCCCTATGAAATAATAGACATCTCGGACACAAAGTGTTTCAAAGATTGGGCAGACCGTTCTCTTACAAATAAAGAAACATGGGATAACCGTGACAACTATTTATAACATGATAAAATAATTATTTACACTCAAAAAGCAGACACCAAAATTATAGATCATCATTGTTTAAAAATAAAATATTCATCTCCTTGACACCACGGTATAGTTGCCATCCCTTTAATTTTTCATTAAAGACTTGGTAAGTTTCATCCGGTAGACATACTTGCATTTAAGCAGACATATTTGCCTTTGAGTTTTCGACATCATCACAGAAACAGGTACTCTATTTCTTGTTAAATTTGAATACATGCACATATACTTTGCTTCGTTGGTTTTGCAGTGTAGACATGGAGTGTTCCTCCTCCTTATATTCAATGTCTGTCCAAATTCTGAACTGTCTTCAGATTCAGTAAAATTCAATATCGCATATTTCGGTTACCACAAAAACGAAAGATTTTGTAGTTTAGCCACTAGGAGTGCTGTTCGGTAGTGAGGTTCATGACACTTTGAAAATGGCAGCTTCCTTTGAAAAATCATTTCCGAGTGTCATGCGATAAAACTTGACTCGGTGTTATTTTCAACCCATTAGAAAATTCCGCTTTGTTTCAGGTCAAGTAACTTTCAGAAACTTGAGGCGTTGCTATGGCTGCATATTGTTTAGTTTCATATATTGCCCTGTATACTATTTCAACTCTTGCTTTTTCCTCATCTAGAGCACTCTTCTTATTACACTGCATTTGAAATGACTGACAGGTGGGTTATCAGAGGATAACATTCGAAACTCTTTTCAGTTGTTTCTATGGTGACAGTGTTATTTCCGTGGTGATGGGTGAAAGTAGGCAGACCATGTTGCATCCTTCTTCACATTTACCTTGCTTCTCTGAGTAATTAACAAACAAACAAACAGCGGTCAGTGAGTAATTAATACACAAACAAACAACTGTCAGTGAATAATTAGTACACTAATAACTCAGCGAGTAATTAACACACGAACAAATAACTCACTGCAGGAAATCGTACTCTAATTTTAGTTTTCAGCTGGTATAGTGAAATGCCAGGCGTGGTAGGAAAAAAGCTAGAGCAAACCAGTGTGCCCTCTGAAGCCAATCTGACGCACCACTGATGCACACAATTTCTAGTGATGCAACAAAATTTAGTGTTCGCCTATCTCTTATTATGTGGTGACTCACAAGAAATTTCAGTTTTTTTCGTTTTGACTTACAACAACAACATTTAGCTATCTCTAGAGGGCGCACTGCTCCCTACACAATTGGATTCTCGGCTAGGTTTAAATCTGACTTAAGAATTCACTCACCTCCTGTGGACTAAAGTGTAAAATTGTCATAACTGCACTCAACATTCGTTGTTTACCTTGGTAGTCATCACTCATCATATAATTATACACAACGTTTTTTAAATATTCAAGATTTGCACTTTCCCTTGACCTAATAACAAGAAAATAAATATAATATTATATAGAAATATGAAAACAAAATTAACTGACTATACATGTACAGGTACATGACATCGTTAATAGTACGAGTTCTTAGGTTATGTATGTATGTATGTATGTATGTATGTATGTATGTATGTATGTAGGTAGGTAGGTAGGTAGGTAGGTAGGTAGGTGTGTGTGTGTGTGTGTGTGTGTGTGTGTGTGTGTGTGTGTGTGTGTGTGTATGTATGTATGTATGTATGTATGTATGTATGTATGTATGTATGTATGTACATGTACATTGTATGTAGGTAGGTAGGTAGGTAAGTAGCTATAGGCACAACAGTGAAATTTGGAATTTACTTCCAAAATATTTGTTCAACTCTGAGTAGAAATACTTTTTTGAAAGTAAATGTTACTATGCAGTTGTGCAGCGAGTCATTCATCAGTCAGTCACTCAGTCACTCAGTCAGATGTTGTCTGTTTTTGATCACAGCTGACCCTCTTAACAAAGCAATGCCAAAAAAGTTTGGTTCAGTGCCATTGTTCTGACACCTTTCAGCCAAATATTGGTTTCTTGTTGTCAGACCACCTCATCCATGGTCATCCTCCCCTTCAACCCATGCCTTCCATTATTATAGCTAAAATGATGCAGGCTTGGTGTATCACTCATGTGACATGACATAATTTTATTACACCCTCAGACAACTTCTAATGCAAATGAAACAATTACATAGGTGTTGTACACAGTGGGGATGTAGAAGTAGTCAAGTTGATATGTTGACTATGAGTTAGAAAATAAACAACTGCAGCCATTAAAAATCATCAAGTCCATGTGTAATGTTTTCATTAGCAACCTGTACTGTGAAAGAATAGCAATGCTTATCAGTGTTCAATGTGATTGGGCAAAGGATCCTGCTGTGTTTGTTGCGTTACTGTTATCGTTAGTCTAGAGTTAAAATATGTCAAGCCCTGTGTCAAAGATGTAATGTCCCATGAGTGAAACACCAAGCCTACATCATTTTAGGTGTAATGTCCCATGATTGAAACACCAAGCCTACATCATTTAGCTGTAATGTCTCATGAGTGAAACACCAAGCCTATATCATTTTAGCTGTAATGTCCCATGAGTGAAACACCAAGCCTACATCATTTTAGCTGTAAAGTCCCATGAGTGAAACACCAAGCCTACATCATTTTAGCTGTAACTTTCCCAAATGGTTTACTACCCTGTCACATACCAAAGTGGTCACAGCATAATTTTACTACCTACCTGCTTCGTTGAAGTCTTTGTACTTCTTCTTGTAAATTTTCCATTTGTTCCCCAAATTTGTGTTCTGTCATGACGCACTTATCTTGTAATTGTCGTAGTGCTGTCTCTATTTCATGTTTTTGTTTCCTAAGTGCTGTAATCTCCACGTCTTTCCTTGCTTGTAACTCTACGTAATGTAAAATGGCTGTGTCACCACCAGGTACCTAAGTTAGTAAGTAGGAACAAAAATACAGATATCAAAATGTGATATTTTCAAACAAGGGGAAATTGTGATATTTTCAAACTAGGGGATATTGTGATATTTTCAAACTAGGGGATATTGTGATATTTTCAAACTAGGGGATATTGTGATATTTTCAAACTAGGGGATATTGTGATATTTTCAAACTAGGGGATATTGTGATATTTTCAAACTAGGGGATATTGTAATATTTTCAAACTAGGAAAAAATGTGATATTTTCAAACTAGAGGATATTGTGATATTTTCAAACTAGGGGAAATTGTGATATTTTCAAACTAGGAAAAAATGTGATATTTTCAAACTAGGGGATATTGTAATATTTTCAAACTAGGAAAAAATGTGATATTTTCAAACTAGGGGATACTGTAATATTTTCAAACTAGGAAAAAATGTGATATTTTCAAACTAGGGGATACTGTGATATTTTCAAACTAGGAAAAATTGTGATATTTTCAAACTAGGGGATATTGTGATATTCTGAAACAAGGAAAATTGTGATATTTTCAAACTAGGGGATATTGTAATATTTTCAAACTAGGAAAAAATGTGATATATTCAAACTAGGAAAAATTGTGATATTTTCAAACTACGGGATATTGTGATATTCTGAAACAAGGAAAATTGTGATATTTTCAGACTAGGGAATATTGTGATATTTTTAAACTAGGGGAAATGTGATATTTTCAAACTAGGGGAAATTGTGATATTTTCAAGGTTATTGCAGTCATTACAACCATTGCTTCCTGATCAAAGACAGTTTCCAAACATTGCCATCAGTGTCCAAGCTACACAATATTTTGTCTTTCTGCTAACCAAAATATACTATATATTAAACAAGCTAGCATGCATGTACATACGCACACTCACACAAGGTCATGTATAATATGCATCCAGGGATGTGGGATTGGGTACGTTACTCCCACAGAAAGGTTTGCAGGTATGTGCCGCCCAAATGGGTCACTTTTTCATGAAAAAATCTCTGAGCATGGGGTCGATAAATATGTGTACCTCTGCGTAAGAAATTTCTAAAATTCCAAAGTAAAGGGTAAAATCGCCTTAAAAATTCATAGACGTAAAGTCTGTGGTATGTTTAGCATGCATCCACGATGTCCAGCATTAAGTGTACATGTACATACAATACTAATGTGATTGTTTCCTGCTCATGACTTGCATAGCGCCCTCAACAGTCAAACTATCATTATTTTGCTGAATGAAGTCCTTAGAAATACACGCACACATACACCACTACAAAAGTCTTGAAACTCTACAGAACATAAACAAACATAAATACCAACACACATAATGCACACACATATATAACGTGTTCCTACATACATTACAGGATACACCAATAGGGAACTTGCAAACCCGCCATGTTGAATGTTGCATCATGGGAAGTGTGACAATAAATACTAATCAAATTGTGTGAGGTTTTTTTATTGGTAGCTCCAGGTTAGGCATTTTATGAGGATAATCCCATAGTCCTTTGCATCTGAGCATGCTCAGTCTGGATTGCAAGTTCTCTATTAACTAATGATAGTACTGGCAGTACATTAATGAGATCAAAAACATAATTTAGTCTTACCATAGACAGGTGTGTTTTTGACAATAATTCTGCTATGGATTCTTCACTTTCTGATGTTTTCATTTCTTGACCATCCTCAGCTTGCTGCACTCTCATTTGGTAATCACTGTGAGAGAATTGAAATAGTGCAATCAAAACACTGTAAGTGTGTATGTGTTAGATGTTATTTCATGTAACAAAATAACAAACTCTAATGATTGCATACACTGTACTTGTACGCTCTTCAAGTGAAAATCACTTGAGTTAGCGTAAACTGTATAAAAAAAATAAAAAAAATTGAAAAACTCTATCAATCCACAAGAAGGATGTAGTCTGAAAAGCAACCAGCTACTCTGCAATTTCCTGTTGATTACTATTTCAGGATTTGTGTTGAAAAATTATTTGTTTCAACATTATATATTCATTATAGGGAAGATCCATTGTAGGTACAACTTAAGCCATCAGACCATGGACAAACGAAACCTGTTACAACTGTTGACATCAGACCATGGACAAACGGAACCTGTTACAACTGTTGACATCAGACCATGGACAAACGAAACCTGTTACAACTGTTGACATCAGACCATGGACAAACGGAACCTGTTACAACTGTTGACATCAGACCATGGACAACAGAAACTGTTACAAACAGGAAAGTAAACAATTGAATTGGATTACTAATACTTGGCTCAGCATGTTAGAAGTACCAAGACTTGTATTACACTCCATCATTTGATAAGAACACTTTTATGCCAACATTGCATAATAGTTCACATTCACAAACAAATTTCATGTTCCCCTGGCATTTCATGCACACATAAAGAGGCCATAAAACTGTTCTTATCAAACCATGGTGTGTAATACAAGTCTCTGTTGTTCTAACATGCTGAGCCAAGTGTTATTAATCCAATTCAGTTGTTTACCTTCGCTGTTTGTCACAGGTTCCATTTGTTAAAGTCTGATGTCAACAGTTGTGCAGAGCCAAACTCGATTAGCAGAAAGCTATTTTTTTGGATCCAAAATTGCTATTTTGCTTCTCCTTTTGTCTTATGTGGTCATCATTGACATGTACATATTGACTTTCAAATTGGCAATAAATGAATGAATAAATGTATTACCACCTACTTAGCAAATTTTACCTGCTGCTTTTAAATCAGCTGCGATGCTGAATAATTTATTCATTTATTCATTTATTCATTTATTTATTTCTGAGGATGACCTATGGGACGAGTTCCAGAAAAATGATAATATTGATTTTCATGCAGTACACCAACCTTCCATATGACCCAAAAGTCTGTTGTATTTGTTGTTTTAATATTTCTACTTCTTTATCTTTTTCTTCTATCAATCCCAGAGTCCTGTCTCTCTGTCGGTGCACTTGTTCTTCTAGTTCTCCTACTCTATGCTATGAATAAATCAATGTATAAAGCAATGGTTAGATTGTGTGCTATGCTAATGACTGACATGATATTTCTTTGACAATGTAACATACAAAACACATGATGTACATGTAAGTGTGCAAAAAGTAATGAGTAGAACAATCAATACATTCAATCATTGATGTTTCAAATGATGGATACAAGGCGAGATATAAGTAGGTTACTAGCTGACATTATATCTTTATGTTCTGACATGAATGACACACCACATACATTATTTCATATACATACATACATACATACATACATACATACATACATAGATACATACATACATACATACATACATAGATACATACATACATACATACATACACACACACATGTACATACATACATACATACATACACACACATACATACATACACACATACATACATACATACACACACACATACATACATACATACATACATACATACATACATACATACATACATACACACACACACACACACACACACACACACACACACACACACATACATACATACATACATACATACATACATACATACATACATACATACCGGTACACACATACAAAGGTACAACCAAAGACACACATACACAAAGAATCACATACACTCATACACATTACATGTATAAGTGTTTTTGAAAAGAGCAAAATGTATGTAAAATCTAACCAAGTTTCTCGGTCAATTTACTACCACTACAAGTACAATGCATTTTTAGGTATTACCTTACTTTCCCCTGTGTGTTACTGGAGTTCCCAAATTTTAGCAAAACACTACAGACTCAGTTTACACATACAAAATGTACCAGGGACAATACCAATCAGCCACTACAATAACACACTGACTATCATACCTTGAATTCTGCTTCAGCAATTGCTAATTCTTCTTTGTGTTTGTCTTGCAGTGATTGCAAACCAGATTGTAAATCTAAAACCTGCAATGAAAATAAACTCTTAAGACTTGTAAATCATTATACTGAATAACTGTCATTATACCATGCATAAGACAAGTTGAACAAAAAATATGGAATATATACATCGCTCTACATCATTACAACATGTGTCTATACCACCACAACATGTGCCTACATCACTGGTTCTGCTGTGTTCGAAATGTGAATCAAAACATTCAAAAGTGACATTACTTTCCTTGATTTTTCTTTGATATTACTGGCGATGGTATGATTATGTTATTTTCCAATACTTTACTTCATTCAGCTGAAAAAATACTCATGACCTACGGGTTGTCACTTCTCGTCTAGCAACTCGTAGCGACAAAGGCCCCTTAGGTCACTTGTATTTTCATTGGTGGAACGAAGACAAAAATTGGGGACTTACATCTAAATAACAACGTGACTGAATTTAACCCATCCCATGTTGTGTGCCGTAACCTGTATGTGGGTTTACAATGCACACACATGCACATGAATTTGAACCCTAGCCCACCATGTACCTCACATGACCATGTACCATGCCCACAGTGTACATGTACCTCATCCTGTACCCTACCCCCACCATGTACCCTACCCCCACAATGTACCCTAGCCCACCATGTACCCTAGCCCACCATGTACCCCACTCCACAATGTACCCTAGCCCACCACGTACCCTTGCCCACCATGTACCCCACCCCACAATGTACCCTAGCCCACCATGTACCCCACTCCACAATGTACCCTTGCCCACCATGTACCCCACTCCACAATGTACCCTAGCCCACCATGTACCCTAGCCCACCATGTACCCCACTCCACAATGTACCCTAGCCCACCATGTACCCCACTCCACAATGTACCCTAGCCCACCATGTACCCTACTCCACAATGTACCCTAGCCCACCATGTACCCTACTCCACAATGTACCCTAGCCCATAATGTACCCTTGCCCACCATGTACCCCACTCCACAATGTACCCTAGCCCACCATGTACCCCACTCCACAATGTACCCTAGCCCACCATGTACCCTAGCCCACCATGTACCCCACTCCACAATGTACCCTAGCCCACCATGTACCCTACTCCACAATGTACCCTAGCCCACCATGTACCCCACTCCACCATGTACCCCACTCCCCAATGTACCCTAGCCCACCAAATACCCCACTCCACAATGTACCCTAGCCCACCATGTACCCTAGCCCACAATGTGCCCTACCCTGCTCTACCATTTAACCATGTCCCAATATTCAATCTTTTAGGTTCTCATTCTAGTTGTTCCTGTATTAAAAAGAAACTATATATTAACACCCTGTATTAGAGTAGTTCTAATAATCTCTAAAGTCCAATAGTTCAGTTTTTCAACACACCTTCATTTGATGTTGTTTCTCTTCATCATCTAATTGTAATCTAAGTGTAGAAACTCTTTCTCTTAGCTCTGTCACCTGATTCTTTAATGACTCCAACTCTTTAGTACTTGTGTTGTCCTGGAAATAAAGGTCAAAGGTCAGATGAGTCATTTAGAAAAGGCTGAATTGCTATGGTTACCCTTCTTACCTATGGCAGACATCTTGTTTGGGTGTGAATGCTATATTATTATAATTACTAAGACAGATTTGGATACTATGATCTCAATGGAGTGGACATACAGAAGTTAACGGATTTGTGCGAAATATCATGATTCTGTACAAGAGAGTTCAACATCTACTGAATTTGGCTAATGAAAATGAAAATTACAATTACAGAAAAAATTATTATATTGTTTGATAAAAATTATGTCAATGATACACTAATTGTTTGATAAACGACAGCAAAGCTCGAGGTTTCAGCTAAAAGATAGAGTAAGACCCAATTTACATTAAGGATTGTTGTGACATGTTGATATAAGCTATTGAATGGACATTCATCTAATTGTTCTCACAGCAGGGTGGTGTTTCTGATGACTTCCAAGATCTTGCAGTACACTGTATTATATTTTTGGTGACTTCCAAGGATGACAGGGTTACCTTATCCACACAACAAATACACCCCTATCAGGCGTAAAAAATAAAATTTGTGTGGTTCTGATTACATTCAATTTTAAAATAGGTGGAGTAGGTAGATTTTTTATTTTATTGTATTATATTTTTTTCATGTGTGAGTGTCTAGTTCTGGTTTTCCATTGTTTTCCAAATGTTCTCTGTGTTTGTTTATTTCTTCCTATCAGATGTACAGCCATTTCAGATTGGAAGAATAGTTTTATATTGTCTTTTTAAGTTGATGTCAGTTTCTGCACCCACTATTTCTTGCAAGACTGCACGATTTTCACAATTTTATAAATATTTTTCTTGAATCCATAAAAAAATGTTTAGGGTCAGCGTGATAAACTAGTTGGGGTCAGTTAACTGGAACCCAACAACTTTTTTTTATTTGGCCTCACCAAATTATGTAATATACGACATCAAACATCATAGTTTTAGTTTGTGTCTACCTGTATCTCTGTAAGCTGATAGCCTGGCTTCCACAGTAGTATATGTAGTTTTAAAACCTTACCTTCACATTTTTATTTTTCAAGACATTTTGAGCCCTCAATTTATATCTCTCAAATTCATCCTTGAGTTGTTTAAGTTCTTGTTGACAAGCTTTGTGTGCAGGGTCACTTTCCATACTGCTACAGTCTTCCATATTACACACTTCTAGTAAAACACAAACAGATATTTGCAAATATTATTTGACAACACGAATCTACTCTGAATCTTTATGTAGTATAGTTCCTGACCTATTGTTCAATTTAGTGGATTTTTACACCAAATGTGATGGCTATTTATTCAAGGTTTTTGAAGAGGTTTGTGTAACTAAAGAAAATTAAGCATATGCCAAGTATGGACTCTCACTTTTGTGCTAGGTTTGAATGAATGCCAAGTATGGACTATCACTTTTGTGCTAGGTTTGAATGAATGCCAAGTATGGACTATCACTTTTGTGCTAGGTTTGAATGAATGCCAAGTATGGACTATCACTTTTGTGCTAGATTTGAATGAATGCCAAGTATGGACTATCACTTTTGTGCTAGATTTGAATGAATGCCAAGTATGGACTATCACTTTTGTGCTAGATTTGAATGAATGCCAAGTATGGACTATCACTTTTGTGCTAGGATTGAATGAATGCCAAGTATGGACTATTACTTTTGTGCTAGGTTTGAATGAATGCCAAGTATGGACTATCACTTTTGTGCTAGGTTTGAATGAATGCCAAGTATGGACTATCACTTTTGTGCTAGATTTGAATGAATGCCAAGTATGGATTATTACTTTTGTGCTAGGTTTGAATGAATGCCAAGTATGGACTATCACTTCTGTGCTAGATTTGAATGAATGCCAAGTATGGACTATCACTTTTGTGCTAGGTTTGAATGAATGCCAAGTATGGACTATCGCGTTTGTGCTGGGTTTGAATGCCAAGTATGGACTATCACTTTTGTGCTAGGTTTGAAAGAAATAAGACCATATTTGTCAGAGATACAGCTGCAATCAGACAGACATGAACATTGTTTTCGATGTCAGTGTTGTATTTTGCTCCTTAAAAGTGGACATATGGATGAGGATTCGGTATTTATTTTGGATTTCTAATTTATAAAACAACTTAACTATATTTCCTTACATGTACTTGTAAAATCGATGCGGAACAACACTGATCAAGTCTGTATTTGTATCTCAATATAGTGCAAAATGCTAAAGAATGTATAAAATGTTTGTTATTGTATCTTTTACACATTTGTTAAGATTTGCAATTTGTTGAGTTACAAACAAGGACTTTGCATATGTTGTTTTACGTTGATTTTTCAAGTAGGAAACCATGATAAAATTAGTTAACAAATTTAAAAAATCCAAAATAAATACCCAATCCTCATCCATATGGCCACTTTAAAATACCCAACACAACATACAGCTGCAATGGACGAACAGTATGAATTTTTAGCTTTATAAAATTTGCTTTTTAAAATATTATTTTATTAGTTTTGTTACAAACAAGTAAACATAAACACTGAACAACACATTTTTGTATGCATATTAATCAAAACCTCACATACATGTACAATCCTCATGAATGATGCATGATAATCAGTCAAACTAAGAGATTCCAACCATTACTTACCATCAATATCTAATGGTTTCTCTGCTCTCTGATTGGCTAATTTCAGAAGACCCTTTAACTTGGTGATTTTTTCGACAAGAGTTGTGATGTCTACGTTACTCTCATCTTCATCATTGATATCTGGTATTGGTGTTTTATTTGCTGCTCTAGCCAGTGCTGTGTTTTCTAAATCTAACTGAGATACTCTCTCCTTCAAACGCCTAAAATAGTAAAATACACAGACAACAAAAAATGGTAAGATTGTAGACTTTGGGCAACAATTGATGTCAGTAATATTTGGAATGGTCATTATTCAGTCTTGGCAAGTTGATGTATACAGTATACCCATCGCTGTTGGTATCATTAAACACTCAGTTGCTTGGTTGTTGCTATGGGCTTGTCTATGGTTGCTGTACATATTTATGCAAATTTGTTAATGTTAATTCACTTGAATACGCCCACTTTAGTACAGTCTACAACTTACCAAACACTCAGTCTGTCGATCAAATACATTTTGATAAAAGTTGATCAAAATAAAATGAAAGTTAACTTTGAAGGAGTAAGGACTGAACAAATGGGACTGAAGGATGGACAAAAAAGCAAACAGACAGACAGACAGACAGACAGACAGACAGACAGACATACACACACACACACACACATACATACATACATACATACATACATACATACATACATACATACATACATACATACATACATACAGAGACAGACAGACAGACAGAGACAGACAGACAGACAGACAGACAGACAGACAGACAGACAGATAGATAGATAGATGGATAGGGACTGAAAGATGAAGACTGGTATGCAGAGTTAGCAAAACCCTTCAGTTGACAGGCAGGCAGATAGATAGACAGCCAGACAGATAGACATGTACATATACACAGACAGACTGACCAAAAATCAGGCAGACAAACAGATAGACAGACAGACAGACAGACAGACAGACAGACAGACAGAAGCACTACAGGCACAGACATACAGACAGACACAAAATTTACTCATATCTCATTTCTCAACTCACTGTATTGACAGTTGGTCTTGATAGCGTAGTCTTTCATAATTACCAACAACAGATGACAGATCAGATAATTTGGCTTCCAAGTTTGAAACCCTCTGCTCATCATTTTCTGCTAATTGTTTTAATTTGTCTTCAGCTTCTACTGCTTTTCTCTGTTCCAATTGCACTTGCATTCTGTGCTGAGCCTGTCAAAAAGGTATGCATGTCAACATGAGGTACAAAAGTTAAAATAATACAACACCTGGATAGACCATGCAGGAATCAACGAGCATGTAATTGATTGATTTATTGATTGGTTAATTTATTATTAGGTTGAATGATTGATCGATTGAATGATTAATTTTGTAGTGAAATAAAACTTATTTTGTGCGTGATATTGCTCAATTGTTTTATTGATTTTTGTGGTGATATAAAACTTTTTTCTTCTTTCCCTGGCTATTTTTTTCTCTCTCTCTCTGTACATAATTCTCTCTTTATAACACTCATTTATGCATTAACTACATGTAGACTAAAGTATAAACCCTTTCTTCCTTGTTAGTGAAACACCAAGCTTACATCATTTTAGCTGTAATGTCGCATGAGTGAAACACCAAGCCAACATCATTTTAGCTGTAATGTCCCATGAGTGAAACACCAAGCCAACAACATTTTAGTTGTAATGTTCCATGAGTGGAAAACCAAGGCAACTTGATTTCTCCTGTATGTTGTCAATTTGACAAGTATCTCATCAAGTCCATTTTAGCAGAAGACTGTTTTTACTGCATTGTCATAGAATAGCAATGCTTATCACTGTTCAATGTGATTTGGCAAAGGATTCTGCTGTGTTTATTGTGTCTCTGTTACTGTTAGTCTAATGTTAAATGTGTCTATATTTGTGTCAGACATCGTGTACCATGACAGAAACACAAAGGCAACATTATTTCTCATGTACAATGTAACAGTAAGTTTCTAGAAAGAATTTGGTGCATTCTATTATTTGGTAAAAATGAACAGAAAGGAGCACACACAAAGTTACAACTACCACAGGACGTACTTTCATCTCAGCCATTCCTTTTTGTAATTCCAGTAGTAATGGTGATGGTGTTAAGACTTGGTCTTCTGCTGCTTGTAAACGTGTTCTGACAGCATCCAATTCTCTACTTAAAGTCGTAATTTGCTTCTCATACTCCTCAGTTCTAATAGAAATATTATAATTAGTAATATGACAGAACCTCATGGCATGTGACTGCAAGTGTGGCGTGCTCTGTGTATTTGCATGAGTGCTTACAGTTTTCTCTCCGCCTGTACTTTCACGAGCGTAGCAAGTAAAAGTGCAACAGTGGAACAGAAAATACTGCAAGCACGAGTGCAAATATGCCACATTTGCATTAACTCTGCATATGGTTCTGTTATTATTATGATGCTATGTTTATCCAAAACAATAAATTACCATAAAAATAACATTATGCGATCACGCACTTTCATGTATTACAAACGATCGCATTCTCATTTACATATAATTTGCATACAGGTATGCAATAATGTTTTCAATATTGCACCGCAGTGCAAATACCAATAGTATGTGTGTGCACCAGTGCAAGTAATCTCTCACACATATGTACATGTAATAATTATTTGAAACGTAAATGGGAATAGCCTGTTTACTATTCTGTTGTGTTATGTCATTAGCTGTCATACATCCAAGCACTGGAAACAACTGCTTGTTTGGAGAACAATGAATAAGTTGTAATTACAATTTGAAAATGTGGGCCAAAGAAACATGAATACAAATATGGCAATATCATTCAAATGAAGTCATTATGTAAATGTACATGGCTAGCAGATATGAACACACATAATACATGAAGCCTGGGAGTACATGTACATGTATGTATGCGATAATTTACAGGTAACTGTGTAAATTCAATATGCAAATGGTTTGATAGCAACTTTTGTACTAAATAAGTTTTGAATTAACACTTCTCAAGACAAGTTAGTTCATTTTGAGTGTTAGGTGATCACAATCCACTGAGCACAACGCCATATGCATGCAAAATATTTTTTTCAGTTAACAGTTCTCAAGACAAGCTAGTTCATTTTGAGTGTTAAGTGATCACAGTCCACTGAACTGAATGAGCACAACTCCATATCCATGCAAAATATTTTTTTTCAGTGTTACATGGGTATATCGGTACAGTATGTTTACAGTATGCCTTATTTAGTTATTAACAGTAGAGTAAGAACTCTTTTACAGAACAGAAATTCTATGGTACCAACTGTACAAATACCAGTACAAAAAATACTACAATTAGTCAGAATTCGTCGTTTTTTACTTGTACTTATTTTTACTCCGGCAAAATAAAAAATATATACTGGTACAACTTCTGATAAAGCACAAAGTTTAAATTTGTATACAGAGATATAATTTTATTAGCAGTAAAGCTACAACAACGTTAATCATTAATTTAAAACAAACTATCAAACTATATAAAAGTACCAGCAAAAAAATTAAGTATTCATACACCTTGTTTAGTATTCATTTAGCTATTAAAGGGCGACAAGCATAGTTTGCACATTTTTCTTATATATTTAAAAGGTACTTTCAATATTCTGCTTACTAAAGTATACATAACCATTATTTGGAATTGGCAGAACTCAAATCTTGTATTAAGATTTATCTTATAAGTGATCTGATGAAGGAATTTATTACATGGATGCAAAAATGTTGAGGAAATTTCTACCACACAATTTACTGTTCTGACAATGCCACAACACAAATTGTGATGTCATAAAAGGCACACAACAATGTTACCATCAAATTAGGATAGTTTAATCGAAAGTTTAATATAAGTATTTTCAATTGAGTAGAAAGCTTATAAACTCAGTTATGCCACTTTTAATTTCGTTTGGCAGAGTGGAACAGTTACTACATATTATGTATTGAGTCAACCGTCAAACTTTTCATCACCAAAAAGTCACGTAACATGACAAATAAATAACCAGATTGGGTTATTATATTGTCATATCGATGTATATAAATTGTCATAACAGTAATTTGATATATTAAGTTGAATAATAATCATTTGAAATATCATGTTTTTGATTATCAAAACTACATCAGCTTATTACCAACGCCGCCATGTATTAATCCTTAGACTAGTGACGTCATTAACTTATTATCAACGTCTCCATGTATTAGTGATTGGACTTGCGACATTGTCAGCTTGTGGGATGAAGAAAACTTAAATTTGCCAAATTAATCATTTATAAATAAATTTCTTTCCTGAAAGACAGTGCAAACACATGTATTCAAGGATTACATACATGTAGATGCATTAATTTACACATTGATGTTAATTTTCCCGATTGTAGTCTTTTGTACACAAACAAATAGCCCCCACCCCCACCCCCACCCCACCCTAGTAGAAAGAGGAAGATTTACAAATAATAATTTATTAATATTAAAACATTAATTTTCAATTGAATTTTGAAAAAAAAAATCATTTTTTTTTCCATTTTGGACAACAAATTTTACTTCTAGATTTTACAAAATCAAGAATGATAGTGATGTACAAAAATGTACAATGTGTAGATGAAAGTTTTGATACCATGCGTACAAATAGTCAAAGTGTCAAAGGAGTACATACTATATAAATAATCATTGGCTTTGTACTTACTTGTTAGGCATAGATTTTTGTTTGTGTAACGATTCTTGTAACTCTTCAACCTACAAAAACATACCAGATGATAAATATTATAATAGATCATTTCAGGTTATAAGAGAGGTTAATCTGTTTGTATTTACATGTACATGTGTTCCATACACCTCACACCATAGTCATGTGATTTGAAGGCAAACGCATACAGTCCACAGCAGATGTTGGTATGTGAACAGGCCAGTCCACACTCCACTAACAGTACGAAATATTACCCGGCGATATGCATGCCAATTTGTTTGCTCGCAGGTTTGATTATGCAGTAGTGTTCAAATGTATGCACAATATAGTTAGTTGCTCTGAAACGTACAGGTGAATAATTAACTGCTGTAAATAAGATTGGGCCATTTTTTCTAACAAAATTTCATAATTTTGGTAATTTTAATATCAAAGCTCAGAAATGTAAAAATGGTAAACTAATTGTAGTTATTTTATTTTTTTATATGTTTATTTATTTATTTATTTTTATTTATTTATTTATTTATTTATTTATTTTTTTTGGGGGGGGGTTCCTTTGCAAAAAAGGTCTAAAATACTGATAAGTTTGGAAAACAATGGCTTGTGTTTAGCCTTCTGAACAAAAGATGCAAATGCACACTCACACATTCCACTGTCTTTCAAGTTTGAGTTCTAAATGGCACAGCTAAAAATACCTCTACATCTACACCTGCATGATTACACTCATGTACATGTTCTAATATCCAGCTAAACCTCTGTATTATCTCAAAAAATAGAGGAATCTTTTCAGCTTTCCGCACTGTTTTAATCATTTTCAATAACTGAAAAATAGTACTAACAATGTACTAATATGCAATACAACAGTCTCCAAGTTACATGTACTTTGAAAAGCAACTGGTAGTAAACATTCATACATTGCAACCAAACCACATACACACACTGGTATACATACAAATCCATGTCAAGTTGTACCTGTTCAAACAGAAAGTACTGGATTTACACCTGTGTTGTTCTACATCATAACAACACAAGTCTACATCATTGGTTCTGGTGCTCAATGCATTAAGTCAATTACGCACAGTAATATTTACACTTTTTCTTTAGATTTTCAAACAAAGTTACACATTGGGCATAATGGATTATTTATAAGGTATGTTACATTCAAGCATGCAAATAGAATCTGGAAGCAGAGTACAAATGCACACAGTGACTTTTAAAAGTCACTTATTGTAGAGTACTCTAGTTAAATTTCAAAAAGTGATTAAGCAGAGATAATTGTTTACCATTTGTTCAAATTTTTCTTTTTCTGTCCGTTCATTGGCCACCAGTTGTTGCAATTCATGCAGCATTACGGCATGCATAGTGTGTTCTTGTTCCAAGTCCAGCTGTTGCGCTCTAAGCTTGGATTTACACTGTTGATAAAGTATACAGCTGGTATTAACACACGTTTAACATCAACCAGCTGTGAATATAATCTTTTCCTTTCCTTCTACTTCTGTTGCAGATTTTTTAAAGTGATCATTCTCTGTGACATTTTTGTGATACTACTCATTCACTCACTAGAAAGACAGATTGTCTACGCTTGCTTCTTTTTATTCTGCTTTGGATTGGGGGTCAAGGGTTAACCATTTGCAAACATATGACGTGTCAAGCTAATACTCAGGCAAAATAATGAAAAAAAAACAGTTTGTTTCTGATAACATGACTTCAGAAAATAGGGTAGGTTGGACAGAATTTTCTTTTACTTTATTTTTAAAAATTACTTCAATCCCAAGATAAGATAGTCATGGCTCACAATACTTCACGAGAGTTTGTTGAGGTATAAATGAAGACAATTACTAGTTAAGTAAATGAACACATTATGCAGACTACAGTTATCGTCTACAAAAGACCTGGTTTCTCTTTGCAATACAATTTTTTTTAAAAGTGACCACAGATGAAGCAATGGCATGAGGATGTACACAGAAATTTGATAGAAGTAAATTGTTACCATTTTACCTTTTAGCATGTAAAAGAAGTTCAGGGTTAGCGGCTTAAACTAGGGTCGGTCTAGTTAGGCCTAATATAAAAAAATTGTATGGTTCCAATTCCGCTCAATTTTAGAATAGGAGGGGTAGGTCAATCTTCTATTTTATATATATTTCATATGTGACTGTCACGTTCAGGTAATTATATTTTCCGTTGTTTTCCATATGGTCTCTGTGTTATTGGTTTCTTCTGATCAGATATACAGCCATTACAGATTGGAAGAACAGTTTAATATTGCCTTTTTACATTGATGTCCATTATTTCTTGCAAGACTTCACAATTTTGCAATTTTATTATTTTCTTCGCTAATAACTAAAAAAAGTTTATGGTCAGCATGAAGGACTAGGTCGGTTAACCGGAACCAAACCATTTTTATTATATCAGAAACATATGATTTTTTTTTTATTTGGCCACAGTTGCAAACTGAACGAAAAATAAAACAAAGTAGACATTACAGTCAATTAATCAAGCATGGTATTGATGGTCTATTTTTACTTCACACTTTACAACCAAAAGTAAATACTTCATATGCGCAAATATTGAAATGAAAGTATTTGCAACTGTAAATTTGTTTTTCATATTATTTATTGTTTTTTGATTTCATATAATTCTATGTTGGTCTACACATAGACCCCCACCCATGGAGGGTCTATGGTCTACATGTACATGTATTTACGGCGGTAGCATCACCACTGCTGTAGTGGGAAGTGATAGGAAAGATGTTGGGGGGGGGCCAAAAGTGGCACATATGTAGATGATTTAGTAAAGTGTCATACAAGACAATTTGAGAATGGCTTTAGGTAAAGAATAAATACCGAGATGTGTAAGTGTGAGTGCTGAGTTGTATATCCTACTAATACCATGGCTCCTTTTTGTGGTGATGACTTGATGATATCAGGTCACATTGATAAGTTGTCAGGGACAACATCTTGTTACACTTGGCCTGCAGTCGGCTAGCTCAGTGCTAAAACTGGTGGTAACACTAACACCTCACCAGTATATGCTAGCAATTGAACGTGACAGGTTAGTTTCTACACCAGTCCTATGTTAACATCAGGCTAGCTTAGTAAATGTACATGTACATGTACTAACACACTAGGTTAACATTATTAACACCTGAGTAGTACATGTTAACAACCCTGTAGGTTAGTGCCTAAAATGAACAGCCAGCAAGTATAGAGTTAACCTCAGACTGGCACCAGACTAGCAAATCACACACATATGCATACAGACAGACAAAGACACAGACACACGCATAGGCATATAGACATACACATATTCTTTGTAATTGAGTTGTACCGTATCTGGCATTAGACAACCCTAATGAACTACAAGTACATGGAGGTGTACTATTTTGGATGCAATACTCATAGTTACATGTACATGTACCATGTTATAATTTATCAAGTTCTGATTTGCATATAAACATGTTATACCTCCATAAGTTGGTCCTGTAATTTTTGTATTTGGTCTTCAAATGCTTGTTTCTCCTCTGTGTGTAAATTCACCATTTCTTCCTGTTCTTGCTACAAAGAGAGAGAAGTTTTACAAATTAACAATATTTATGGCGTCTGACCATAGCGAATTACAAATTTGGTAGCAGGTACACACAGTCAATACTACCGTAAGTAGAGAGTGAGATACAACTGTTGACATCAGACTGTGGACAAACGGAACCTGTTACAAACAAGGAAAGTAAGCAACTGAATTGGATTACAGTGTAACAACATTTGGCACAGCATGTTGGAAGTACATGTTTGAATAACATTCCATCATTTGATAAGAATAGTTGTATGGCCACTCTACATAATAGTTCACGTTCAAAAACAGATTTCCAGTTCCCCTGGCATTTCATGTACACATAAAGAGGCCATAAAACTGTTCTTATCAAACCATGGTGTGTAATACAAGTCTCTGCTGTTCCAACATACTGTGCCAAGTGTTATTAATCTAATTCAGTTGTATACTTTCCCTGTTTGTAACAGGTTCTGTTTGTCCATAGTCTAATGTCTGAAGTTGTACAGTATACTTCTTCATTTCAATTTACTTGGACTTATGAGTCTTGTACATAGTAATGCAGAAACCAAAAGCAATTTGAAAAGGGATTCTACGGTATATGTATATCATTTGCCTACTGCATGAATTACAAGTATAAAGGCTACGTTGAATTGATGTGTTTCAAACTTTCATTAAACCTAACTTATAATAACATAACTTGCTATTTGAATAAAACATCATAAAGTGCATATTATTGTTTGACTGAATTTTAAAATAATACCTGATACTTAGCCTTACTGAACATTAAAATAATACCAGCTCCTTACCCTTAATTTCTTCTTGTCGGCTTGGAAGCTCTGCTCCATTTTAGACTTTTCAGAGGTTACTGTTGCCAAGGCATTGGTTAAGGTGGCTAGTTGTTCTTTCAATTGTAAAATATTACATTCCTCTAGAATCTAATAAATATGAAATGAATATTATGTAAACATTTCATTACACTATACAAAATATTATTTCATCTCTTTTAAGTGTTGAAGGTGAATGCCACACCAGGAAATGAAGTCATTTTCATAAACTATGGGTTCTGGAGAGTCATTTCATGATTTTACATCACCTATTATTACTTGTGATTACAGAAAACATTAAGTTGATCTTGTGCCGTTATCATTACTGTGGGACATTGCACCATGGGAGTCAGTATTCAGATTGCATGCTGAATATTCATGTCAGAGATTTTTTACACTGAGGGTATAGGTATTTTGGACTCATGAATATTCAGTGTGCAACCATGAATATATTATTTCTGCTAACTCCCATGATGCAATGTCCCACAGCAAAGATACCCTAGAAATGCACAAGACCAACTTATTGTTTTACTGTAATCAGAAGTAATTGTAGGTGATGTAAAATCATGAAATGACTCTCCAGAACCCATAGTTTATGAAAATGTCTATTTCCTGGAGTGGCATTCCCTTTTAAATTGTGCTGATATGACGAAGAGAACAAAACATGCTAACAAAAGAAGAAACATTATTGGTAAACATTATCAATGACCCTGCTGTTGGTCCAAGATACACCGCACCTGCCCATGCAACACAGTAACTTCTGTTTGCACAGAAGGTATTGGATATGCACGTCAAGGGATGCTTATCACCTGACTGTACCCTGGATCCTTCTCTGTCGTTGATGGCATTTCATCTTTGTTCTATAAAATCATACAATTTAAGAAGACATTATGTCATTCAATCATGTATACCTGATCATTTCTTTGTAGCGGATCATCTGGAATCTCAGACTGACTTCCATTGCCTTGTCCATCTTCGCTACCATCATCATCATGATTCGGTGGATGGTGTTGTTGTTGCTGCTGCTGCTGAGGTGCTGGTGCTGCCTGACTTAAGATTTGTAAACTAGCTTCTAGTGCTTCCTTTTCTTTGACAAGACTTTTGTAGGCAAGTACAACATCTAATTAATGAAAACATATGACATATTACTCAATCACCAATGTCAGACTTGTCCATAAACACAAAATTGGATGTTCCCAGTTGTGAATTGTGTATGTAAATAAGCCTTTCCATAATTTGCCATGGTGGCACTCTACTTCCTGTCTATGTGTACCTTGGGGGTATACATGACATAGGTTACTCGGTTAAGCATAGAGCATTGCTGCTTTCCTTGATGTCTGAACAATGTGAAAAACATCCCTGATTTACACTTCTACAGAATACAAGGAACAAAGCTCTTAAGAAACAGTACTATGAGGTGATGATACCCTAATTTGAGCAAGGGTGCTGTATGCATTCTCAATTTCCTGTTTGCAGTTTGCAATGGCCCATTGTGTACGACTAGGGGAGAATATATCACGCATGGTTCCAAGAATCAATAGGGCAGTAAAATATATTTACTTTGGAACAAACAGCTTCTGGAAAACTTTCAAAAATTCTATTCCACTTTGGAAAGGTATCTTTTTCTGATTGATAAAGAGTTAATAGATATGCTGCTCACTGTAGACATATCAAATCATGATCTAAACTTGCATTTGACACTTTCTTTTTCAAGATGAATCCATGTAAAAAGTTGCTATTTGGCCAAAAGATTGCCATGCCCATTATTTTGGTATTTGCATTGAGCAGCATATATATTAACCCTTCATCTGGAAGCTGTTAACAGTAAATTGGAAACAAATGAAACAAACTACAGACACTGTGATTTTAATTATTCAATATTAATGGCACTCCCGGAAAATCAGAATAATATGTCTTGTTAAAACGTAAAGTAAAGGAAGCCATCTACATATAACAGAGGAGATCCATCATGAACAGGGACCAAGGATACCAACTACCATTATTTTACAGACATATTATTTTGCCAGTTTTGGAGCAAAACATTAATGCTGAATAATTAAATTATGGTGTGATCAAAATCACATTTGCCTCCAATCTAAAATTCCACAGTAATTATTATAGTATACTGTACCCTGACTACACTTTACCACTGAAAATTCTATAACGGATCAAAATCTGTATACAAAATAACCATTATATATGCATCAGTGACAGTGTTTTATTTAAGGGCGGTAAGTAGGTAAAATCTACCGGGGTTCCCACATCATTTTACCGGGGTTCCCCACCTAAACTATGATACATTGCATGGGAAGCACTACCAGTTTTACCTCTTTCCCCCTTTCTGTTACCGGGGTCCCCAAACCTTAGCAAAAACACTGTGCATGTAAACATAAACACTTCAATTTATTTATTTATTTATTTATTTATTTATTTAGAAGAAAGTCTGAATGGACTTGACACATGACAGTATTTTAATAACACAATATTACACTGTATATTTCCAAAAGAGGAACTCTGTTTTCAGTTCAGGTATATGAGACTACATGTACATGTATTCATGGTCACCAGTGCAGTGTGCCCTATCATGATAGCCAAATTTGTTGTTGTGAGTCAAAATGATAAACACTGGCATTTCTTGTGAGTCACCACAATTTTGGTGTGTCACTTGAAATTGTGTGCATCAGTTGCGTGTCAAACTAGCTTAGAGGGCACACTGGTGGTCACCATGGCATCCTTGGCTACCACTTTCTGAAATTAGTAGCCTAGTAGGGCTACCAAGTAAAAAGTTAAGTTTGAACACTGCTTAATTATTATCCTATCTTACCTCGTAGTCTTTTTTCATATCTTGCTGTTTGTTCTTTTTGTTTCTCTATCGCCTCCAATAAATCCTTTCTTGTAGCTCTGTCCATATTGTTGTCTGTTTGTCTGTATGTCACAATAAATGTAAAGAGTTAGCTACATGTACTAGTACTACCCAAATATGGAAATATTGTCAGTTGTTGCCACTGGTACACATGTCTCTCTATGGTGGAGATGATTATAGCGCATATACTATAGTAACTAGACTGAATGTCTGCATGACTCAAAATGCTTCTTGGTAGTGGTGGTAAGAATGGAACATCATGCTAAAGAAATCTATTTGACTCTTGCTTGGGTGGAGATGATCGTAGCGCGTATAATAACTAGACTAATGTCTGTATGACTTAAAATGCTTCTTGGTAGTGGTGGTAAGAATGGAACATCATACATGTACTAAAGAAATCTATTTGAATCTTGGGTGGAGATGATCGTAGCATATAGTATAAATAGACTAATGTCTGCATGAAATGCTTCTTGTTAGTTGATCACTATGTGAGTTCTTACGCATTACGGTTCAGTTAATTACACATAGGGAAAAACTTTTTTAAAACCTTTCATTTTCATTATAAATCATTAAACTTTCTCCTTACAAACACAAAGGCTTATTTGTTTGAGTGTGTTACTGGCTCGTTTTCAGATCGAGTGAGGACTCTGAGGTTCATGGCAATCTGAATGTGACTATAATAACAGCTGCAGTTTACATGTATGTAAGGGTTTACCTGAAATTTCCCCTTTACGTTACCAGGGTTCCCAAATGTAGTAAAAACACTGCTATAATGCTAAATAGCAAATTACAATTGTTCATGAGAAAATACTCCATTCAATTCAATTCTTTTATTACTCAACTCACACTATCAGAGAGTGTGGGGTATGGTACATGTATTACAACTCAAAAATAATACAAAACTGTATGGTATGAACTTTTTACAAAAATTAAATTGTGCATGGAGCTACTGGAAATATAATAATACTGATATGAGGAGACCAAGGGTCTGAACATTTTTGCAACATGTGTGATATGAATAATTACCTAATCCTAATATGGTCATCTACATTATTCCTTGTACTTCTCATTTAGCTTGTGTAAATCGGAAACCAACCAGAATAACGTGATTTAATGTTTCCCATTTAACATGTGACAACCAGAATAACGTGATTTAATGTTTTCCATTTAACATCTGACGGTGTGTTATTTTAGTACTCTGCCATGGATTACCTTCGCATGGCCGATTACCGCCGGTTGGTACACTTATTATGACGTAAGTTGTAACGTTGTATTTCCGGGTGAGGACGAAAATATCCGTCGGACTCAAACGTTACAAGTACAAAAGCCAAATTTCACACGGATAGCTACTCTAGGATAAGGACTTGACGCGACAGTAAAATGACCAAGACTATCTTTCGGGACGGTGTCCGATTTTAATCAGATAGTTTTTATTATCTGGCTAATCCGGTTTGTTGTTGATCAAATCATGTACATGTAGGGTGTTTTGACGTGGCAATGTTCATTCTACTCCGTCAACGGACGTTATTAAATCGGGTAATAAATAACCGTTTTTACATTCAAAACATCCTTACATTAAAAACATGGAACACTGCGTTCAAAATGAGTAGAACTGTCAGTTTCAGAGTTCAGTTGTATTTAACAATGGGAGATATTCACTCACCTTCAAATGGCTGTCGCCATCACACACTGAAGATGTAGACAGAACCATACACGTCAGGTGGGTGGGTGCTATAGTCAGAATATACAATTATATATAAAAGTTGTATTTTTGAAGTTTTATTTCAGAAACTTCTAGAAACCAATTTTCAATTATACAGTTATTGTATATAATGTAGATAGTTGCCTTAAATTCTACATAATGTAAATGCACAATAACCCTATGCGATGAGACTACCCTTTAAAAATAATGGTATGGTCAAGGGATTCCACGTCCTTCGTAAACCCCCTAGCTGCGTCAAAATATGCCAGGTCAGCTGTGCTATTTCTTATAAAGTGTGAGAAATCAACACCTTTTTCAAGAATTAGTCATTCATTCGCTTTCTTTGTACGCTTAGGTCTATGTTTTTAATCAACAATCAATGTAAAACGTTAGAAAATGGATACAAAATAAATAATGGAATGCCATATTGAAATAAATCAATAACATAAGGAAAGCGGAGCACATCCAGCGACTCCTGACGTCAAAAGCGAATAAAAGTTGTGAATAGCTGCTGTAAACAAATAGGGTTAAATATTTGTCTGTCAACCCGATCATAACCGGTAACTGATCCAGTATGCCACGTACTCACGCTGCCGTCAAAACAGTAGTGTCTGCGGTAGTATAAGAGACGGAGAGGCCCAGCCGTATACAGCGTAAACAAGGTAGGGCACAACGCCGTGTTTCAGACCGTAACTCAGTGAATACTACACATTTTATAAACTGACACTTGTCACTGCCAAGCGAACGAGTCTCTTATAGTACGAACGATATATATCTTGTATTTTGTGTTTGTTTATTTTTGTTTAATTAATTGTTACTTTGTTTCAATAATCCCGAAAGCCACAAGTGCCACAGCCAGCAAAATGACAAAGTGCTAGTACATTAGCCCAGAGTACATTTGTACATGGACGAGTAATATCAACTGTCAGTATTTGTTCAAAGTTAGTGCGGAAATTGAGTGAGTTATTTGGTGAATAGATTGAATTATTTTAATTAAGTTCTGATCATAAAATTGTAAATAAATAATTGATGCAGTAATTATGATTAGCTTTCTCTGTTTCGGTAATTTCCGGCTCCACAGTGACTACTTATACAATAGTACAAACCACCAAGACCACTAAAAAAAAAATTAATTACAAAAATAACACAGACACGATTGCTGCTCTCTCTCTCTCTCTCTCTCTCTCTCTCTCTCTCTCTCTCTCTCTCTCTCTCTCTCTCTCTCTCTCTCTCTCTCTCTCTCTCTCTCTCTTCTCTCTCTCTCTCTCTCTCTCTCTCTCTCTCTCTCTCTCTCTCTCTCTCTCTCTCTCTCTCTCTCTCTCTCTCTCTCTCAGCAATAGTTTTAGTTTGTCTGTTACTTAGTCTAGAAACTACATTTTGTATTTATATGGGCTTGTTGTCTTCAATCTCACCCTCCACTGTATAATCAACTGGTTTATCTAGCACAACGTTCTGCTTGTATTACCAACAGCAGAAGTTTAATATGAGAGAGAGAGAGAGAGAGAGAGAGAGAGAGAGAGAGAGAGAGAGAGAGAGAGAGAGAGAGAGAGAGAGAGAGAGAGAGAGGGGGGAGGGGGGCATGCATACTTTCTACACTTACATGTACATGCTGTAGTGTAGTATGTGTAATGTCTAACTAAAGTAGACTGACACCTTGATTCTCATGTGCTGCACCCCATCTATGGAATGCACTGCCACTGAAAATACGTCAAAAGCCAACAGCTAATGCCTTCAAAAAGAATTTAAAGACATATATATATTCTCCAGAGCATTCTAACTGTACAGCGTCTCTGAATTCTACATTGTAGTGGAAACTGGCGCTAACTGTACAGCGTCTCTGAATTCTACATTGTAGTGGAAACTGGCGCGTTATAAATTCACTGACTGATTGATTGATTGATTAATTAATTATCAAAGTTACATACATCTATACAAAATGTACATGTATGTGTCACACAGTTTGTTTGTGGTCACGATAAATCATATAGTATTCTAACTTCCTTGTGTGTAAACAATATTTTCAGTACCTGTACGGAAGTTACATTGTACTACTGTGTAAGTGTAATGTGAACAAACATCAAAATACTTATGATATATTACCCACATGTATTTGGCATGCTATCTAACATACATCTTATAAGGGTTGATCGCACCATGCCACACTGTCACAGTGTGACACAAGCTGAATAAACAAACTTTGGTCATTTGTGGGGGAGGGGTTTGGTGTAAGTGTGATTGCTTGACTTCATTTTCACACTTCTATTGAACAAAGTTTACTTCTTGAGGTTGTGCATTGTGCAATTGTCCCTAATATTTCTGATATTTCAAGAAATATCCTTTCAAAATATACACTATGAGTAATTAAATATTTATTGAAAGTGTACTGCGGCTGTTAAAACTTGTTTGTGGCTAATGAAAATTTGAGGATTTTCACCACAAAGGTGAAGTACAGGGCTGTTGTATTTGAAATCCTAGTGCTAACTCTGTAACAGCAGCAGGTTGATGTGGAATAATTTACATACAACATGTAGTTGCGTCCTGAATGGTTTGTACATCACATGTGAACTCACACACAGTACATCAGTGTTTTATTTAAGGGCGGTAAGTAGGTAAAATCTACCGGGGTTCCCACATCATTTTACCGGGGTTCCCCACCTAAACTATGATACATTGCATGGGAAGCACTACCAGTTTTACCTCTTTCCCCCTTTCTGTTACCGGGGTTCCCAAACTTTAGCAAAAACACTGGTACATGCTGTATCACCCAGCATTTGCTGTCCTAAATTTGTATATAAGTTCAGGGGTGAACAAATCCACTGGTCCTGGGTCCGGGACTAGCAATTTTTTGGGGCAGACCACACAACTTTTACCTTGTCTGGTCTGTCAGACCAGGACCTTACTGTTAATAACTATGTATAAAGTCGTCTGAATGTACAGATTAATATGTAAGATTTAATGTTTCACATTAGTGGGACCTTGGACCACTAATTCTTTCAGCAGGACCACTGGATTTTTTTTAAGGCACTGGTCCGGGGACCACCAGTTCACAAAATGATTTGTTCGATCCTGAAGTTCATGTACATACAGGAAAACATTACACTCAATGTACATTGTACATGTACTACATTGTAAGGGGTCAGCAACACTGTGACTTGAAGTAGAAGGCCTACAAATTGTGTGCACTTAAACAGAGCTTGTGACTATTAATGAATACTTTGACAGCACTTGACAACATGTGACGTACGTGTAAGCCACTACACATAGTGAGCACTATAAAATTGGGTGTGCATACAACTTACATTGTAACAGCTGTGAATGAGATACTGAATGCATACTACATTTTTTTTGTAAATCCTGGGGTGACAAAAGTTACTTATGAAATATTTTTTTTGATAGCATAATGTGAGCTCAGTAGGAGTTATAAGTACTGTATAACAACAAATGGAGTCCTGCAATCCTTGCTTGCAAATATAATGTATAGTTTGCATTTATGGACTTTGGAAACCTAAAGGATTATGGGATTGTTTTTTTAAATCTACATTGTACGTATGTGTAACACGTTTGTCAAAACATCTTGTGAAATCCCTACATGACAGCATTTTGCAGTCGTGAAAACATTGCGTCACAACATTTGCTAGTCACGAAGGCACTGCGTCTTAAACCCCCTACTTGCCGTGGCACAGAATTTTGAGTGTCACTGCATTGTGTAGGACTTCATGAAACCCCTGCATGATGACATCATTTTGTAGGACTTCATGAAACCCCTGCATGATGACAGCATTTTGTAGTCATGAAACCAATACATCACAACATTTTCGCTAGAGACTTATTTTTACTTATTTCTCTGGAAAACAAAAAATGCAAATATACATATGTACATGTAAGTAATGACTAAAATGCCTTCTTTTATATGAACTCAATGTACCAGTCGGGTAATTAGTAAAATGCCTTCTCAAGTTGTATGTACCAGTCTCATTTGGTGAAAATGAGTCTAAATGACAACTACAATTTGCATGTAGCTGAAGATTATAAAATAGCAAAAATATCTAGATTTACAGTACTATATAGTGAACAAATCAAAGTAAAACTATAGATAACAATCTTTTTTAAATTAAATGGTGTATCAAAATCACAACTATTTTTGCATTATGTTTGGGTACATGCGCGTGATCACAGAAGGAGAAATTTGATAAAAATAAAACACTAGAAATCTTCCATAATGTTGGTGAGGACAAGGTATTTAAATGTAATATTATATATCTTTAAGAGTATTGAAGAGTATTAATAACATTCTTGGTACAATTTTACGTAGTACTTTGATTTCTGAAAAAGTTACATGTAAAATGTACCAACAAATGTAGTACATTTGTAATATGATATAACTTCATGGTGTGTAAATAATAGTAGATTTGTATGGCATACTAGGGATATTTGCATATGTGCTCACAACTTGTTCTCTACAGTTGCACTTTCAAAAGGACGGTAGAATATATCAATTGTTCACATGTTCATACCTGTACACGTTGTATTATGTAATTTATGCAAAAAACAATATAAACAAGTTATTATATTATAGATTTATCTAAATTTATAACTTTTTAAATTGCAGTCCAAAAATACAAAATTTGGTCAAACAAATTTTTGTAGATTTGTGTACACCATAAATCTACCACTTCGTGCTTTACATACATACAAAAAATATTACATATGTATATCTTTTCCAGTGTCTATTAAAAAACAGATCTCTTCATCTTTGCAGTGAACAGGTTGAAATGACATTTATCAAAAATGCTAAAAATCAAACAGCTTGTATTTCATAATATTACATGTATGTACCGTTGCATTCATGTGTGATATATTCTCTCAGTGTCAGATCGGATTTGGTTAAACCCCCTTTACCAAGCTATTTGATATGCTGCTGCAGTAAATTAGTATTCGTCTACGCTACATTTAACAAATGAGACATTTAATCTCAAAAAAAGTAAATGAAAAAATAATACTAAATATCTTCTAAATTAATTTACATTCTTAAATTCTAAATACTAAATTTAATTGATTTCAAATTTGATATTTAAACTTAAGTTACTAAATAAGAATTATGAATGTAAAATTCAACAAACAACATTAATTTTATAATCATTGTATGATTTCTGAAAAAAAACAGTGATTTCTGAATCACATGTGAATCCGAGTTACAAAAAATGTATGTGTGGGCCTTGATTTTCAACCTCACCCCTGCAGCACTGAGCTATTTATAAATATACGGTAGATGATATTATCAAGTTACAGTGTAAATAATGCATCTAATGTGATAGAAATATGTTATGAATTTCATACGTCTACTATTTCTCATTCTATATGAATCAAAGCAATTTTGGATTATCTTTAATCTGTAATTGTATCTTAAAGTGGCCATATGACTGAGGATTGGGGATTTATTTTGGATTTTTATTCATATAAAAAAATGTTTAACAGTTATCATGGCTTTCTACTTGAAAAATCAATGATAAACAATTTAGTCATAAGCCAAGTCCTTGCTTGTAACACAGTAAACTGCAAAAGATTAATAAATCGTTGCGTCAGTGCAGTAAGGTTGTATCCGCCTATACAATTGCATAGCAGATATGACCTTATAACACTAACACGACAAAATGTGTGAAATCTTTGTTATTGTACACAAACCTTTTATACAATTTTTTTAGCATTTTGCAAAGTATCGAGTTTCACTTGTTTCACTTTGTTGTTTCACTTTGATTTTTCAAGTAGGAAGCCATGTTTTACAAATTAAAAATCAAAAATAAAATAATAGTCTGCAACTTGTAAGTATTCTTCATCATTTTTGTTTCCAAATAAAACCTTACTTTTATATATTTTACCTTTCACTGTCACTGACAAAATTGCCACCGTATTTACTGCTGTGATACTGTAGTCGCACATTCTATGAATAAAATGACGTCATTTTTATTTATTAGACTACAGTATCACAGCAGCTTACGTTGTATACAATACAGTATGAGTTTTGCCAGTGGATGCTGGGTTTTAGACAAGTGATAGTACATGGTAAAATTATAATTTATGTATTTGGAAATGAAAGTGATGAAAAATACCCAGGAATTTTTGTTGACTTTTACATGTAAGTTAATTTCTGCAATTGTTAAGCATTTCCTAAAATGAGCCATCTCTTAAAATCTGTAGGTTTCTATTGATTTCATCCATTAAAATGGTTCTTGAATATTTTACTCAATCTTAAATATCTAGTAGTCATAATATTTAAATCAATATAATTTTTTATTTTTTTATCTTATTTTCAAGGAAATGTATTCAAATTTAAAAAATTGTCTTATAATTTAAACATTTCCCAATCTTCAAAAATTCGTTTGACTTATTAATAATTTTTTTTTAGATAAAATAATTCTGAACTAATAACTGATTTATTGGTAATTAAATAATTGTTTAAAATATTTTGATTTGTAAATACTTGTAATGGTCATACTGAACATTTCTAAAACTATTAGTTCCTAAAATTATATTTAAAAAAAATTTATTTCTAGATAAACCATGAATCATGCAATCGTGTCTGGTAAATTGAAAATTTGAATAATTTATAATGTGTGTGTGTGAATTAAAATATCCGGTATTTATGTCAATATTTCTTGTTTTCTTTGTTATTTCCGTAGGATTAAGCGGCATTTTGAAGAGGGGATGTTGAAAGGTGGTCACATGATCTGATTTGTACAGATGGCCGTCGAGTGATTGGTGGAACAAACCATGCTAATGTATTAAAATGTTTGCTGTCTGTGTCAGCTGGTAAGGATTTGTACTGTCAGATTGCTGTAAGTAAGCTGTCAATATGCCAGCAGCGGAGTCTCTCAGTATACTCTCTCCCACCCCATCCATGGATCTAGGACACCAATTCCGATTGTCCTATTTATTATCCCTAAATGCGATAACCTGCGGCTTAGAGCTATGTACGTCTGCAGCGTTCAGCTATATACCACCGATGTTATTGAAAGCTGGTTTCTCCGAAGGCTCTATGAGTTTGGTGATGGGACTCGGACCAATCCTTGCACTTATCATTGTACCATTTCTTGGTGTCATCAGTGACCGCTGCACAAGTCGTTATGGGAGAAGACGTCCGTTTATTTTCTACCTGTCTATCGGAACTATCATCACGTTAATTATCATACCATACGGCTCTTCAATCGGGATGATAAATCTGGCTATTGCTGTCATTATTCTTGATTTTTGTACTCAAGCTTGCTACACGCCTTTTGAAGCTTTGCTGTCAGATTCCTGTACTAATCCCCATCAGCACAATAGAAGCTTTACTGTATTCTCATTCATGACTAGTATCGGAGGCTGCATTGGTTACTGGCTGACGTCTATTGATTGGAAACAAACGCGTTGGGGGACGTTTTTTGATAAAGATGAAAAAGCCGTGTTTGCTATCCTTTTAATTATTTTTGGAACTGCTGCTGTGGTTTCTCTCATCCTTGCCAATGATACTCCAGCCAAGAGAACAAATGTCATTAAGAATCCAATCACTAGCGATAATGTCTTGAGGACTAAAGATATGAAAGAACTGACAGAGAGAATAGACAAATATCTACAAAAAAGCACAATTGATAATTTGAATAATACAAAAACACCGTCTTTGAATGGTGACGTACCATTTCATGTTCTGATTTCAGACGGACCCGTTATGTATGCAAATAACTTACAGAGTACCAACCTGCTTCATAACTTGGTGAAAACGAGGACACGAATCACTCACTGTAACTTATTAGTTAAATTAGCTGTACGTATACTACCGGCCTCTGCGGTGCGTAACATACAAGAGCTTTATCAAAGTGTAGTAACCATGCCACATGTGTTAGCAAGACTATGGGTTGCCCATTTTGTAACAACCACAGCTGTCATGGGATTTAAACTGTTCTTTACTGACTTTGTTGCTACGGCTATTTACAGAGGAAGTCCAGATGCTACAGCTGCATCACATATTCAGTATCTTTATGATGTGGGTAAGTATTTGGGAGATGAGGGCGCTCTTTTTTGCACACAGATGTGTGTGTGTATGTGTGCGTGCGTGTGTACAGAATCTGTGTAGTGACTTTATGACATCGGTAAGTATTTTGGAGATGAGGGCGCTCTTTTGCATACAGATATAAATGTGTGTGCATACAGGATCTGTGGAGTGACTTTATGACATGGGTAAGTATTTGGGAGATGAGGGCGCTCTGTGTGTGTGTGTGTGTGTGTACAGAATCAGTCTAGTGACTGTTAGTAACATATTGCAGGTATTGTCATGAAAGTACAGTATCTTTCAATCTGATTAAAATCTGATGTGGTCAATATGGCTCAATTTCTTTCTTTCCCTCTGTTTCCTACGTTTAGTGTCGTTTGTTTTCAATTGTGTTGTTCTGGATGAGAAAGTGGCGAACAATCCCAGAAAAAAATAGAAAATGAACAACCCTACACAAAGGAAATGGTGGTAAATAAAGAAATCAAGCTGTATTCATTACATTAGATTTTAATCAGATGTACAATGAATATTCTTATAACATAATGTGGGCAAGTATCTGGGAGATGAGAGAACTCCTTTTGTGTACATACAAGTATGTACCATATCTGATAACGAATATATATGTGACTTTGTCAGGCTTGTTTTCACTTATGATATTAAAAAGTCTTTCCTCTGAAACACATACACTGAATGAAAATAAAGTGACACTCTTTAAGTTACAATTCATCAAGTGAATGATGAGAAATAATAAATGTCTATATCAATTCCATTGTGTACCCTCTTCTGACTGTTAAAGGGCTATGTTTCAATCCTGGGTCATCACATTAGTGTTTATCTTACACGAGCTCCTTCTTTTGTTCTGAACTAACTAATTAACATGTAGCTCTGCAAAACAAGCAGTTTTCACAGCTAGAGTTTAAGCCCACTCCAAAGTTGACCTTTGACCCTCATTAATTCAAGCAGACATGTAGATGTTGGAGATTTGAAGTACACTGTACTGTTGGGCCAAACAAAAACAATTGTATTGTTCCGATTACACTCAATTTTAGAATAGGTGGGGGTAGGCAGATTTTTTATTTTTTATTTTTATATATATATATATTTTTCATATGTGAGTGTCTAGTTCAGGTAGTTTTCTGTTGCTTTCCATATGGGCTCTGTGTTATTGGTTTTTTCCCCATCAGATGTACAACCATTACAGATTGGAAGAACAGTTTCATATTGTCTTTTTAAGTTGATGTCAGTTTCCACATCCACTATTTCTTGCGAGAGTTCACAAATTTCCTGATTTTATTATTTTTTCTTGAACACATAAAAAAAAAGTTTAGGAGTGGCATGAAAAAACTAGGTGGGGCCGGGTAACCGGAACCAAATAAATTATTTTTATTAGGCCTTAGAACATATCATAGACCTTATGTTACAATTATATACATGTATGCCAGGTAGATGAATCATTGCCATGGAGATAAGGTATGCACTATATTTCATTCAGCTACATTTTATGCACTATATATTATCTAGATTTGTCCATATTTTCAGAATGACATTGAGAAATAGTAGTAATGCCTACCCTCTGACATACACAATATGAACTACTTGACAGTTACATGTGTAGGTGTTTATACTTATAGTAATTTATACTTTTAAACTTAGTCTAATATTGTGTGTACTGTATAAGAGCCATAATGTACAGTTCTAAATGTTAAGAATTTTCTAATTTTTCATTTAATCACAAATCAATCGAATAATATTTTGTCCCCAAACACACTGGTCAATGTTTATACCAGTCTGATTAAGATCTGAAGTGGAGAAACTGGCTAGATGTCTTTATTTACTTCGCCTCTATTTCCATCGCTTTGTGTATTTTGTTTTGTTCTGGGTGATCATATGACACAAAGCGATGGCAATAGAGGTAAATAAAGACATCTATAGCCACTTTCACGACATCAGATTTTAATCAGATTGTGTTTATACATGTAAGATACCTACATAAATTTATGAACTGTGATTAGGTAAGGTAAAATGTTTAATTCAAGATTAAATAAATGGCTGGAAAGCCTCTGTGTAGTTAGCTGGACTTTTCCTTTTAATAATATTCAAAGCTTTAGTTGTCGAGCAGAGGTGTCAGGGGGTTGCAGTGTTCATTTTCTTTACATAATTATGACACCTCCCCTAACGTAAAACGACTTACTCTTGATGTTACCTAGTTTGATACTTTGCAGTCTCTTTTCTCCATACATCGGTACCATTGCTGTCAAAATTGTAATGTACACCATGAAATTATTTATTTTGTTACCTTTCTCAATTTGACATCTGATTCAGTTTATTTGTCACTACATGTTTGGTTATCTATGCACAAATTATGTTGATATTAAAAAACCATGACAAGTCAAGTAATAAGTTCCCTTTTACACGTAGGCAATTTTTTAATGTTTATACACATAGTGTACATTGTATAAACAGTGCATTTTGAGTCTATATATTGTTCTACTTTAAATATGAGAAGAATGAATTGGAAATACGGGCTGATGAATGTGCATATGGCCTGTGTGTTTTCAATTACAGTTTCCGTATAAGCATTTGTTTAATTATTCTGAAATGTCTGTACATGTCGCATATACCATATGATCTTTTGTTGTATATTTATGCGTCTCATTAATATTTTGAGAGTTTGGGCTTTCCACAATATATCAGTGCCATGTCAAAATTAATTTTGTAATGAAAGTGTGATATTTCATTTAATGATTTGATTTACCTACATGCATTTTTTATTAACATAGTAACTCGTCTTTCCTGTCATATGCTTTTTTTTCTGATTTAGGAGTTCGGATGGGAAGTTGGGGTTTGTTGCTCCATGGTATCACAGCAGCTATATATTCAGCATGCCTAGAGGCATTAGTGAGTACGATAGGCACCAGACGAACATACATGTTTGGTATTATTACATTTACCCTGGCAATAGGACTCATTGTTTTCACTAGGAACCTTACAATGGTGCTATGGTTAGCGGCAGTTACTGGTTGTGCTTATGCTACTGTCACGGCATTACCTTACACATTACTGACAATGTATCATGAAAATATTCCGGTAAGTCAGTCTTTCCTCTTAGCCTAAGAAACCATTCGACAATAGCACATTATACCACACACACACACACACACACATACACAAGCCTGGTTGAGGGCATTTGAACAAAAAATATGGGTTTTATAACCCTACTATGCGATGTCACAACAACTTGTGTTTATGTTAGTGGTTCTGCTTTGTTCAAAAGGAAACACATTCCAAGTCGCGATTAATCTTTACCAATGTTTCATAACTTGAATTATGGGTTTATGCCCTCACCATCATCATACATAGGTCACAACTTGTGTCTACGTCATTGGTTTAGCAGAGATCAAAAGGAAATACATTCCAATTCACAATTGATCTTACCAGTGTTTCATAAGTTATGTTTTTTTAACCCTCGCCCTCCAAATGACATCAACGTTATTGGTTCCCTTTGTGATTATGCTGTGTATGGCAGTTTGAATTTCTGCATTTGCTATAGATTACCCACAATGCTTTATATACCCCCCTGTTGCAATTGTTTGTTTTAAGAATACTTCGTAAAATATGTAGTTGTTGCTACATGGTGTATGACTAGACTGGTATTGTTTGTTTTGTACTTCAGTATAATTGGGTTAAAACATGGAACGTAACAATGATCACAAACAATGAAAACTAGTTGGCACTTGCTTTACTTGTCACAAAGCTTTTCTTTTGCTGTTATTATAACTTCTGACAATAAGTGTTTGTCAATGATTTACTGATTGAAAGGTTATTGATTGATTAATACAACATACACCTGTCAACGTGTCACAGTGTCAGATATTAAATGACCACAAGCTAAATTTATACATATTTTGGCAGTTTTTAGTACATATTTATTTAAATTTAAAAGGTACGTGCAGTATTCTTCTTAATGAAGCATATTTAGCCACCACTTACAAATGACTTAAACTCACTCGGTATGTAGATATAACGTGTGTACTCAAAGCCAATTTGATGTGCCACTGACGCACACAACTTCTAGTGCATGCACCAAAAATTTAGTGTTCCCCTATCTCTTAATTTACTATGTGGTGACTCACAAGAAATCCCAGTTTTTTCTCATTTTGACTCACAACAACAAAATTGATCTATCGTTAGAAGGCACACTGCCGGGATATTTTAACTCTCAAAAACAATCCTATGAGGTAAATTATCATATATATCAAAATATGCTAAGGAAATCCCTATAGTTCTAACAATGCCGGCAGAGCCAGAAGACAATTGTATGTCATTAAAGACATGCATTGACATTAATTAACATTATACAAACGTGGACCATTTTATTTACTATTTTCATTTAAGTAAAAAAACATATAAAACTCAATATGTGCTGCTTTAAATGTTGTTTTATGAACAAATGTTCTGATAATATGCAAATTTTGCATGTGGGTGGTATTTTAGCAAATAATTACACTCAACACTAAATATGGAAAACCATATGTTTATTTAGAAATTTGTTTGTAACGATTGATTGATGACAATATTAATAACTACATGTACATATTGCTGTTTGAATATTTCATAGATGTCCAAACACACCTAACTTACAATAGGGTTCAGACACTACAGTGGCAATCAAGTTTTCAGCTTACCAAGATTAGCTTGGTTTGCACTCCATCCATGTGCATGTCAGTACACATTCATTTACTTGATATGCATCACCCCTATTTCAACCAAACTTGGCACAAAGATAGCATACTATATGTACATGTATGTAGGCTATGTGCACAATGCTTTATTTAACTGAGTCAGCCACATTTTATAAGTTAAGGGTTATGTCTTCTATGAAGGCTTGCTTCTGTGAAATTTGGAGTTTTGGATATCAAAGATACATACTCACAAGAGAACTCTATGACATGGAAGTACAAGTGGGATGATCAAAGTACTTTAATATACCAATGCTAGTTACATTTACACTTGATCATTTCATTCATGAAAGCATAGCTGCAAATGAACACCGCAATCAGTTGTGCAAATGCCCAGAGTTTGCCACACTTGCACTCACATGTCAGGGGGATTCTGTTGAATCTTACTGCCCATTTCAATATAAATTCTCATGTTCTTTAGTGTGCAATTTCCATTTAACTGATATCATTAGATGATAATGACAATAAGTAACCATTTTCATAGTCATGTAAAAAGCAACTGTTTTATAATCAATACCTTGGAATTTATTTTTGTACAAGTATTCTTCAATGCAGTAAACAATTACTGTTGACTTAATGGGCAAAGCAGTACATACTACATTACTAGAAATATAACAAATCAAAACCTTTAATTTTGCTGTTTCTTTTACATTTCTTTCAGAAATATTATGCTGATTTACCAATAGAGTCAAGACATTTACACGGCAAAGGAGCCGATGTGGCTATGCTGGATAGTGCCTTTTTCTTGTCAGAGACAATTTCTGCTATTTTATTTGGATTCCTAGTTCATTACACAGGTTCAACCACAGTGTATATGATCTGCTCAGCTGGCTTTGGGGTTTTTGGTTGTTATTATGTCTCAAAAATACATTATTAATTGTCAGTTTTCCGGTTCCAAGATGCATTTTGTTGGACAACACTTTTGTTGTTATATTCAGGCTTATGTTATCTTTATTACATTTGAAATAATATTTTCATTGTAAAATGATGGAAAGACATGTTGATCTCTTTAATTGCTAGTTAATTCATTTTATAGAACAAATTTAGAACAAAAAACCGTCGATGATAAAGAAGGAATTTACAGATACCGGTAGACCCAGGGTATGGTCAGGAGACAACCATCCTCCAGAGTAGCATGTGGTAAACGTCACCACTCAACCCAACTCCTCATTCACCTCTTATGTGCACTGAGTACTTGGCACTGCACGTCTGAGGACATGTGCAATGCATCTTGGAACAGGCAACTCATCTATTTCTCTGATCAAGAGTACTAGTAGTTATAATGTACAAAAGTCAAGGCCATTTTATCAGGGTCATTTTAGGTAAATTATATATTGTAACTTTTTAACATACATGGCTCCATTTTAACGCAAACTAAGTGAAAAAGCCACAGAGGTGCAAAGGTAGTCTAAGATTCAAACTGTTTGTTTACTCATTTACTACTAAACATATATATACGGGTGACATTATACCACTGTGAACCTAGCTAGTAATAGTAGTATGGATGTTAACTTATTTTAGCTCACAAATTTTGCACCAAAATAAATCAACAAGACAGAATCACTTTCACAGAGAAATTCTGAGTAACTACTTGTAATAAACTCAGATTTACTCAGTGTGAATCAATACTTTGACATGTTAAAGTGATGTGCCTATAATTACACTTGACCTAAAAGGTGGAACCACAATGTGAAAAATTGTATTTCAGCTGAAATTTGTGTGCACCAAAATAAATAGATCCATATTATAGTACTATACAGTATCCAGTTCTATTTAAGGATATATTTAAATCTAGGTCCTATACAGTATTCGTTAACATTTACACCTCAACTCACAGTATAGTCAAAGTCACTACTCTAGAACTTTGTAGAAGTCCTGGGATGCAATTTAAAAGTCATCCACAGCCACCCACACAGTCATTAACATCATGTCTTTGTTAATCAATCACAAAATTCTAACCAATAACACAGTCCATCATAAAGTTAGTGTTTATTGGGGGAGTTATGTAATGTCCAAATATGGTATATTTGTCAGCTCAGGATGCTACTTACACACTGTTTACATCACTGGCAGTTGGGGTTCACTGATTGGATGAACAACTTTTTGTGCTGATTGAGGGACTTTGACCAGACGTGGTTTAGTTGAAAACCATGTTGGCATCCAGACTAGAATATATTGTGCCAGTAATTTATTAAACTTGTAATATTTATTTTGGATTTTGAATTAATAAAAAGATTCTACTGTGTTCTACTTTAAAAACTATGTGAAATAGTATTTACAAAGTTTTTGGTCAAAGTCTTTGTAATTCAATAAATTGCAAAAAAAAAAAAAAAATTTTAAGTTGGCAAAATATTTGTTATTGTATGAACAATATCAAACTGTTTACATACTTCTTAGCTTTTTGCAATTTATTGAGTTGCATGTACAAGTATGAACTTGTTTGATGTTGTTTCACTTTTTTTGTCAAGTTAGCGAAAATGGTAAAGTTGCTATATGAATTCAAAATCCAAACTAAACAGTCTCTAATTTGTCGTTCATATGGTCACTTTAATAGACTGTCGACAGTCACACGAGCGACTTGCTTGTGCCTCCAGCACTCGTTGCTATCAGTACTCAGTTATAGTATTGCTCCGGATCGGAGTGAGGTGACGACTTTAGTGTTAGATAAAATGTGGCAAAGAAGGCATGATCGACTGTTGACAGTCTAATGGCCACTTTAAGATTCCTTTAGCTATTTTTGACAAAACTACAAGTTGTTCAAAATCATATTAACTTTGTTGCTGCTTGAGTTGTTCATTGTCTACATGTACTATGTTTACTTTTTTGTCTTGATTGCATGTACATTTACAATTACCACAATTCAATCACTTGCAGCAAATGTAATACATTTAGCCTATACGACAGGCTTGTAGTTTATTTGTCACAGTTGGTATATAGATTTAAAACCCTGTATGCCTTTTCTGGCAAATGTTTCATTGAAGTAACATATTGTTAGCAGCATGTTAGGTGTGAGCTGCAATAGGTTATATCCCAAATGAACTACAAGCCTGGAGTCTAGCCTATAGTTAGTTCAAATCCAACAACTGTTAAACTTCTAAACCACTGATTAAAATCTGATGTAGGGATGTGGCTCAAATGCTTTATTTACTGCTATTTCCTTCATATAATGTCTTTTGTTTTCAGTATTGTTCTTCCGAGAGTGAGTGTGTCCTTCAAGGAGACATTTACGAAAGGATTTGAGCCTTTTACCTATATATGATTTTACTACCATTACCTCTGAATAATAAATATCAGATTTGAATCAGATTGATACTCTATACAAGTTTTTCTTTATTAGGATTGAGCTCAAATCAAAAACAGATACTCTCTCTCTGAGTGAGTTAACTTTTCTTGCATGTCAATTTACAATTAAGATTTAATGACCTAACTTATATATTTTCACTTCTGAAATATTTTAAATTTCTGTAAATAACTTCTGCACTGGCAGAATATAGTCATCGATTTTAACCCTGTCAACCAGTTGGTTAAAGTTTATGTTTTCACTCCCATTTGTCTGTTTTTTTGTTGGTTGATTTGTTATCAGAATATAATAATTATCCTTTTTATAGGTGGGTTTAGATGAAACTTTCTGGAAAGATATCATTTTTATCAGGCTTTAGGTGTAAAACTGATTCAAAATGTGCATCTCAATGAAATTGAGAGAAGCAATAACAATTAGAAGTGTCAGCTCGCAAGCCTTGTGGGCAACCCTACACGTTGGCCAATGGTGTGCACTCTACTTAAATTAGATGTGTACTTTAAGAGTATTGTAGGTGGGATATTGAGCAATTGCAAAATACTGAAGTGTAATTTACGTTCTCATCTTGAGGAAACCCTTAGTTTGACATATCCCTGCGTATACATCCAATGATGATGTCCACTTTTAGGAAGTTTTCCAAGGCCTACATTATTTTCTGTGTACATGATAGTTATGATACATACCATATAAGCTATAAATTGTGAAGGTCAACAGACATTGTGAAATTGAATTTTTAAATGTGAGACGGGCAAGCTTATACCTAGATCTCATGTTTTTATGCCAGATATATTTAAGTGTAACTACTTAATTTTTTACAGCAACATATCAATGGAGACCCCATCTTGGTCATTTGTGACATGACTCACCAGAACCCATAATGAAATACCTTTCCTGGAGTTCATGTGGGCGTTCCCCTTCTAGAACTAAAGTGGTTTTAATATCAATGTAAAAACAATAACAGTAACAAAGATATTTTTTTGTCTTGACTTTTGAATGAAATGAAATAGATTTTACTTTAGATGGTTCATCAACTCCTTCAGAACAACCAGCATTATTTAAATATTTCCATTATGTTACAATCATCGCAATATTAATGAGATAAAATATAGATATACTTTATGGAATTAATTATGCTGCCTGTGTACACGTATGTAAATATTTCATCACTGAATGAATTGCATGCTCACATAACTGTTTCATTCCCAGAGTCACAACTTACCTTTTTATACCTATGTACTTTCTAATCTTATTCATTCAATTTCTATATTGCAAGTTTATGTTATGACAACGACAACTGAAGTTTCCGTAGGCTTGTTAATTGCTGTGTATTATTTATTCAATTTCATTTTGCTAGATCGTGCTACGACAGTGGCAATTGAGGTTGTGGCTTAATAAGATAGACTTGCATTTTATACCTATATGAATGCTATGTGTTTTCGAACCTTATTTATTCAAGTTCTTTTTGCAAGATCGCGCTACGACAGTGGCAACTGAGGTTGCGGCTTACTAAGATAGACTTGCGTTTTATACCTACATGTATATTTCTAACCTTATTTATTCAAGTTCTTTTTGCAAGATCGTGTTACAACAGTGACAACTGCGGTTTCGGCTTACTAAGATAGACTTAGGTTTTATACCTATATAAATGCTATGTATTTTCTAACCATATTTATTTCAATTCCTTTTGCCAGATCGCGCTATGACTGTGGCAACTGAGGTTGCGGCTTACTAAGATTGACTTGAATACGTAATAAAAAACTTAAGGGTTGGCATGAAAATCTAGGAGGGGATGGGTAACTGGAACCAAACAATTTGTTTAGGCCTTATGTAAAATACACTTAACAAAAATAGTTTACATGTAAGTCTGTGTGAATCTTCATTATCCGAAACCTTGATTGCTGCTGTAGTACTATTGGTACAGAAAATTTGCAAACTTTTAAGTATTATAATAGCACTGTTGAGGCTGTTTAAAGGGTTCTTTTGAGAAAACTCTCTTACTTTCTTAAAAAAACTTTCCTCTTCTAATCTTACTCAACAGCATTATATTTTGTCATGTTATTCATAATTTGAAACTTTACATGTATTATAAACATCTCAATATAACGTACATAATGTTAATATATATTTATGTGATAGTGATAATGTTGACTGTATAAAAATCTGTAAATATTTTACCAATCACAGAATTGCATGCTGGTACCATTTTTTGGGGTACTTTATGTCGTATCTTTTTATACCTATTTAAATGTATCTTTACCTTAATTTATTGACGTTTTTTTGAATGTTCAATTCCTTGTTTGGTACAGAATATTGGCAACTACTTTGTGATGTTTTAATGCCATAATTGTGCCCATAATAATTCTATGTTTGTCATTATATAACACCTTTAAAATGGTGTAAAAGTGATAAGTACATGTTGCTGATACTTCAAATTTCAATTCAGAATTGTACTTTAAGTCTTAGAAATGACAATTAAAGTGAGAAGGAAATTTTCTAAACCATGTGTTTTATTAAATTTCTCTAATCAGCAATAAATGGAAAAAATGTTCGCTCACTCAGGACAGTGACGCGAATTTTTCTTATCCTGCCATAGAGGGCGTTTTTTTAAATTGCCAAAATGAGGAAATATCAGGGTTGGTTGGTCAGGCCATGAAAAACATAGAAATATAGTAAGTATACATGCACTGCCATAATGATATTTCAAATGATTCTTTAGAAAACACTTTCCTCATACAGCATTACTTTTGTCAAGGTATGGTCAGGTTCCTGAAGTATTCTTATTATATGTTTAAGCTAGTCATTTGAATTGTTAATAAAAAGTCAAAATATTTATCCTTTTATCCTGTAAATACATTGTACCGTGTTTCTTGGATGATCAGTCACTTGAATTCATACAAAAGACTTTTCCATCACTATGTTGTTGTGCACATAAGCTGGGAATATACCATACTGTATTGATGAATCAATGCCCAGAGTTTGCTCAAATACATACACATGGTACAGACAAGGGGCTATTACAATGGGCTCTGTGCATGCCTGCATCTGTGCCTGTGTCTGTCCATGCACAGCTGTATCTCTGTAATGCACTGGCTGATTTGTTGAAACCTGGCACAAAGGTGAGTTGCTATAGGGGGCACAAACACTTCATTTTATTTTGCTATTATATATTGTATTTAGCAACATGGTGGCGGCCATTTTTTTCATAAAAGATCCATGATTTGTACAGTAACTCAGGAACTATACATTATACAGTAGCATAGAGACTCTACACCCATATCGTAACAGGTGGGCTTTCTGCTGTGATTCACATTTACCTTGACCATGACCTTAGAGGTCAAATGTCAAAAATCAAACCATTTCTTGCATATATGCATATAACATTGAAGTGTAGCCAATGTCTTTCAAACACTGTACAAACATGATACCAAGGGCATGGTCACGGTTGCTAGGACCAGTTGTGTCAAAATGTTTTGAACAATAACTGCAGAATAACACCTCCAGAAACATCTCCACCAAGTTTCAACCCCATTCAAGTTTTTAATCAAAATTTGCATATTGCTGATGGGATCATGTTGTGAATGCACCTTCATCTACACATCCCCAGATGTATCCCCATTAAATTTCAGCCCAATCTGCTGAGTAGTTCCGGTATTATAGATTTTTGACCAAAAAGACACATTTTAGCCCTGATTTGCATATCACTGCTGGAATCATCATGTCAAGATCAATTCTTAATCTAAACACCCCTAAGAACGTTCCCACTAAATGCCATGGTACAAATCAAAGAAACTTATGTAAACCACAAAAGACAGAAAAATCAACACATTAAAAAGTCAACTCATAGTCAACTGAGATCTAGAGTAAACATGCAATGTACAAAAGGCCACATCACAAATTAATAAGAACATTATATCAGAAACCAACACAACTGTACCATCTTGGCATTACAATAAATCAAGAAAACAAGGTTGACATTGCAAACAATATACAAATAGCCCAACACGTTATCCCAACTAATGGGAGCAGGACTACATCGCATGTATTTGGAACATATATATCATCCCAAGACTCCTTGATGGACTGGAAGTTTAAATACTCAGTAGAAAAGACATCACTGCGATAGAGACATACCAGCAAAAGGTTCTAAAACAACTCCAACATCTTCCAGACCGATGTCCTGATGCACCTACAATTTCGCTAGTGGGTGGCCAAAAAATCCAAGCCAAATATTAGACAAAAGACGGATAACATTATTCATGAACATTTGCAGAAACACTAACTCTGTAGAATATAATCTTGCACTCGGACAATGTGCAATAAAAATTCTCTACAGTAGGAGCTGGTTCACCAATAGAAAGCATTTATTTCACAAATACAACTGGTTTACATAGTTACATTAATTTAATTGAAAATCCACCAACGAGACTTCAGATGAAACAGCTGCTAAAGAATAATATCGCAACAATATTGTACTGGCCTGAATTACTAGTAGACGGTCGGTACATAATACAGGTACAGGCCTGGCCGGGTGTAGATCAGGCCAGGTACAGACTAGGCCAGGTATCAACTGAATAGTTTCTTTGGATTCACATTCAGAGCCAAAGATGTGAATCCGTCATTATCATCACTTCATGTTGCATTTTCAGTGAGTTTCTCATAAGCACAGTCGCTCTCAATGCTCACAAATGTACATCAATACATACGTAGTTACATTAGTTAGTTTTGTGTGTGTACTTTATAACACTTCACTTTTCTGCGTCCCCTTATCAATTTCCATTGTCCACATCAGATAACAATTGTGTATTTCTTTTGTATTCATTTTGTATATTTGTATCATGTTTCTTTGAAAGTGTGGCTTATTTTTGTTATCTGGTGAAATAAATTTCATTCATTCATTCATTCATTCATAATTCACATACAGCGAGATGGAAGCATTTCGTGTATATTGTTGCTTTTGACTGCAGAAACTAATGTCTCATCTCTTCCATCATCTGGACAGGACAGGACTCTCTGGCCAGAGGATTAAAAAAAACCTAGAACAGGCTGTGTGGGATAACTATCAGGATAAAACGTCGTGTATGAAGTCAGGGCATGGTATGTAGTAGGCCTAGCCTAATAGGGCTATGCAGAGCTCTCTCTACCATATGTAATATATATATATATATATATATATATATATATATATATATATATATATATATATATATATATATATATATATATATATGGCTGCATATATATATATACGATATAACCATATATATATGGCTGCATATATATATATATATATATATATATATATATATATATATATATATATATATATATATATATATATATATATATATATATATATATATATATATATACGTGTGTGACGAATCCTCCTGACATGACTGAATACTATGCTTAAGAAACGATCTGTTGTCTGGTAAACATGTTATCAGAACAGAACATGTGATAAATGGGTGAATACACTAGTTATATGAAAGTGTCAGAAGGGATCCATATCTGAAGACTATATATCTTAAAGGCTGCATGCAAAAGTGGATTCGGAAAACTTGAAGCCCGTGATGGTGAACATTTTCCAGGAGGGAAATACTACACACCATCTAGACAGCTGAATTGGAAGCACGTTCACTTATAGGTGGAACAAATAATGGCTGAATATTGGCTAGTGGTATATCATGTTTGCATGACCAGTATTTGAAGTCTGCCCCAGCAAGTAATCCAGTGTCTACAGCTGCAGCTATCGAGTCTCAAGAAATGACACGTAACGCCAATACAATATGGCCATGGGCAAACCATGTACTGCCTGAATGAGGGGGATCAAGAGAAAATGTCATGCTGCCATCAAATTACTAGACTGCAAATAGAGTACTCACATGGAATGGCACAAAGAAAGAACTGTGTTTATTTAAATATCATTAATGTTCTTTCCACCTATACGCTTATCCCCTGTAAAGTATCCCCTGTAATCATTTTGTGCGGTTTTTCAGAAGAAGCCTTGCATCATGCTAAAATTGAGTAATTGCATGGTTCTATCCGATCCCTCCTGTGTGCCCGTTTGAGTGGTGTGCTTGAATCTTTTTTCGACCTTTTTTGTTTATGTCATAAATTACGCTCCACCTTCCGTGAAATCCGACAGCGCTCGAAAGTTTTACGACGAAGTTGGACTGCAGCCATGGAGGTACATTACGCATGCACAGTATGTAGTTTTTTCTTTGAATAGCTGACACTTGAGGGCGCTATTGAGCTTGAACTGCACAGTTAGCTCGCAATACGGGGAGGTTTTTGTGGAATTATAGATTTACTAACTCGGAATACTATCTTGATGACGAGAATATTCATGATTTGATAATGTTGCCTTTTTTATTTTAAAATGAGTTTGCATGTACATTTGATTTGATGTATGGATTTAATAACTTGGTTTTAAATAAAGCAACAGGTTTGGAGGAGCACATCGTATGGTATACAGTATTCAATTAATTTAATCATACACTTTGAATCTCATTCTCAGAGAAACAGGGTGTCATTAAAGAACAGTCTTCAGTGTTATGATGGTGGTGTTGAGAATACAGACATTTGGTGTTGAGAATAAACATTTGTGTAGATATACCTTGACTGTTGTTGTTGTTGTTGTTGTTGTTGTTGAAGATAAATGGTGTCAGTATTATTTCAAAACATGGATTCTCTGCTGTGATTGTAATGTCATGTTCCCTGAAAATGTTGGTAGTAAACAGAGCATATTGACACATTGTATGAAAATAAATGTCCTTCACTAACAACAGCAAAGTTGTCACTGTGTACATTAGCAATTCACATTTTCAGTCCATACGATATAACCGTGTTGATGGAACAACCAGATTATTCAAGTATATTTAGTATGGATTTTTTATTCATCAACAGTTTACACATCCCTACTGCTTGTCCTAGACAGTCACGTGTATGAAGCATACAAGCATTCATTTATGATGCCTATATAAATCCAAAGGTACACACTCTTAATTATACACATATAAATGCATACATACATACATACATACATACATACATACATACATACATACATACATGCATATATACATACATACATCCATCCACACACATACATACATACATACATACATACATACATACATACATACATACATACATACATACATGCATATATACATACATACATCCATCCACACATATACATACATACATACATACATACATACATACACTACATACATACATACATACATACATACATACATACATACATACATACATACATACATTTTACAATGCCATTACTACTGCAGCTGAACCTCAGTTCAGTTGTACTAAAAAAAAATCCTGTGTGATGTATAGGAGAATGAATATCTCTCGCAACCCTATAGCATGATTCATGCAAGCGAATATCTTTTTCTGGCATGGTATCGCTAAGCTGTAAGAAGGTGGTAATGTCTCACAGAAATAATTGCTTGGTGAGCTGCAGTGAACTTTCCTATTTTTTTCTTTATAAAATTATAAATGTCATGTTTTGCTCATGTATAGTAGAACAGCATCACCTCCACCTTTAGAAGTCAAATTTGGAGTACTAGTGTATATGGTGTTTAAATTCAATGGTCAATGCTAAATCCAAGTTATGATGGTCGGAGTTTTGATCATCTCACAATAGGTCAACTCGATTTGTTTTCCCGTATAGATCCATAACACCCCACAGTGTTTTAGTAATATCCATGTCTTTCATCAGAACACCCTTTACTTCACCATTGATTGAATATACAACATCTCCTTCTTTTGTTACCCAGTATTTCAACACATTATTTTGGGTTAGATAGTCTTCCTTAGGTGAGCCAACCCAGGTTGATGGCAACTGATGCGCCACTAATGGTAAAGATGAGGAGGCAGTGTCATCTGGATTAGTACTTGTAAAACCAACTGAAAGATCATTACTCCATAAGTCTATCTTTTCCTTGAGGCGGAGTGATATCACCTCATCACAAGACAATGGTCTCTGAGTAAATACAATTGCATTACAATAACCAGTTGTCCTATGAGCTGAACGATTGTCATATAAAAGTTTCACATTTATACCATGGCATTTGTCATGGAAAGACAATGGTTCTACTTTGATTGTTACAGGTACACCTTGGATTGGTTTACCACGTATTGATACAGACACTTGACATTCTTTGTCTCGCCTTATGGAATCAGTTGTCAAGGTGATTGACCCATCCTTGTTGCCCACCACTCGCATCATTGTTCTGTCTCCATCATGTGTTATCAAAGTACCTTCTACCTCTCTCTCGGAAACGTAAACATGGAAACCATGTTTACTCTTGGTTACAACAGACACCGATACAGTCTGATCTGGTCCTACATACTTAGGTAAGTTTTTCAGTGAAGGTTGTGTTGCGTCCACCACACCTAGCAAGGCTCCAATTGCTGTTGTGTCTTTAAAGTCACAATTTGAAGGTAGGAATTCCATATCCTTATCGTATGTAGGCGGCCTTTCCGTTTCAATCTTCATCAACTCTTGCATCTGCGATGTAATGCCTCTCTTTGCAATCATCAATTGTGCAGCGCCACCATATTGTGTGATGTTACTAACATACTCTTGCGTGGATGTCATGTCATTTTCGGTTCGTTCTAGTTCTTTCAGTTCAGCTTGTAAGTTGGTCTTTCTAGCTTCGTATTCAGCATTTATCTGCGCAGAAAAACATTTCTCTGTTTCTTTAATTTGCTTGACAATAATTTCGACGCGTTCCTTCAGTTTTCTTTTTTCTACATCGACACATTTATCAAGTGACGTCATTCTGTCTTGCAAGTTGGATTTATTCATTTTTACCTCGCCCTCTTTCGTTTTCAGTTCGTTCATCATTCTGTGAACATCCGCAGTGTATTCTTCCGCTGCGTCTTTCAAGTACCGATGCTGGTGTTCAGGTATTCGGTGGTCGACTACGGTACACTCCAGACATATCGCCTCGTCGCATTTATCACAGAAAAAGTTCAACTGTTGGTGTGGATGTTTGCTGCAGTTGAGTGCCGGTTGCACCAAAACTGGGTCAGTGAACTTTGTAGCCTTGTATTCGTCTAGCGCCATGAGGCGATGTGACCGTGTTAAAGGAAGTTTTTTATGTGTGCGTGCACAAATTTCACACAGGGACATTGAACATTCGATACATCTAACCTCAATATCGCCCTCTTCACAACCTCCACACTTCTTCGACTCCTCTAACTGATGGTCTCGTTGTTCGAACTGTTCTACCAATGCATTTAGAAATAAATTGTTCGGTAGATTTACCGCGCCCCTAGGAATCGCGTGTTCTCGACGACATATTGAACACAATAACTTCAAGTTGTTAGATCTCTTCATAATCTCCTCAAGACATGGTTGACAGAAGTTGTGTTGGCATGGTAACGTCTTTGCATTTCTGTACCGTTCAGAACAGATTGGGCAGAGGAGAAAATTCTCGTCGATCTTCTCCAAAAACTGTGAGTCTTCGGTAGCCATTGTTGGTTTGGATGCGCAAAATATTCCTGACCCATCAGAAAATGACGTAGTCAGTCGACAGACCCCTTATCTTACTCAGGAATTTGTTAATCCACCCTTACATGTCACATGAATGGATGAATTGTATTAAAAATTGCATATTTATATTGACGTAAGTGACCTGAAGTGGTGTATGTTCATGGTCAGATATCGTAACATGTCCCCGGAAACGTAAACAAAGGCGTATATTGGTACAAATCCATATAGAAAGGGATGACGAAACGAAAGTATATACTGAGTTGGAAGTCATTTAACTTTGAAGTATAATAATGTAATGCATACATTGTATCCATTTCATGTGAAGGATAGAATTAAAAGTTATCCAATATAGTGTAAATAAAAAAATGAGTAAATACTAGTAAGTAAGTGAGCAATGAAACACATCATCACTGTGATTTTCCAAAGTCATGGCATAGATGAAAGAAGTAAAGTATTTGGCTTGAGTGTCTGTCTGTCTGTCTGACTGACTGACTGACTGACTGTCTGTCTGTCTGTCTGTCTGTCTGTCTGTCTGTCTATCTATCTATCTGTCTGTTTGTAGGTACGGAGGTAGGTATGTATGTGTATGTGGCTGTTTGTGCGTTCGCTTATTGGGGGGGGGGGGGTGTTGATGCCATAAAAGCTTATGACTTGCAACATGATATATATATATATATATATATATATATATATATATATATATATATATATATAACTCGGTGAGTATCAATCTGCTAAGACAGTGCTCTATACCGCAGTGGCAGAGCAGAGTGTCTGATGATCGCAATATGCGTGAAACTCCGAGTTACACCCAAGAAAGAGTTCCAGTACTACCAAAACTATATATATATATATATATATATATATATATATATATATATATATATATATATATATATATATATATATATATATATATATATATATAATATATATATAATTGACAATTGATGTTTGCCTCTAGATCTCGCAGCATTCACCCAGTGATTTTGTCCGAGAAGTGTGTTTCAACTAGTCATTGTACACAGTGTATAGAACCTTTGTTAGGGAAGCGAAACATGATAGAAACAGGGAAAGTAAACACGTGAATAGCATTACTAGTAATAACACTTGTCACAGCATGTTGGATGTACGGAGTCAATTACTGTTTCACACGTCTCTCCTCGTCTCACCTCTTCTCTTCTCTTCTCTTCTCTTCTCATCTCTCCTCTTCTCTTCTCTCCTCTTCTCTTCTCTTCTCTTCTCTTCTCTTCTCTTCTCTTCTCTTCTCTTCTCGTCCATCCCTTCTCCCCTCCCCTCCTCTCCCCTCTCCTCTCCTCTCTTCTCTTCTCTTCTCCTCACTTCTCCTCTCCTCTCCTAGACAAAGACATAAGAACAGTTTTATGACATTTTTACATATACATTAAATGCCAAGGGAATTGAAGTTGAAATTCGTCTGTGAATGTCAGCTATTGTCCAAGGGGCCATGAAACTATTCTTATATCGAATGATGGCATTTAATACAAGTCTTTGCATTTTCAACAGGCAAGTGTTATTGATCCAATGGGGAACTTGCAAACCCACCATGTTGAATGTTGCATCATGGGAAATGTGACAATGAATACTAATCAATTAGTAATATAAACAATATTGTTACATTGTTTGTAACCACAAATAATCAATTCATAGTTACCCTGACCATTGTGGGAGGTTTATTTTATCGGTAGCTCCAGATTAGGTATTGCGATAACCACAGATATATTGTTACTCGAGTCCAAATATGTCTATCTTTGTGTCAAAAACGTAAAGTCCCATGAGTGAAACACCAAACCAACATCATTTTAGCTGTAATATTAAATAAACCTGGCACATATGTCAAATGCAGTAGTACATATATACATGTTGTTTTGTTTCAAATGGCCTTCACGATAATGGTAATTTATTATTTTTATTTTATTTTTATAATTCAGAATATGAATAACTTCGTTGAAATGTTGTTGAGGCGAATGTCTTTGGCGAAGACTTCTTATTACTTGACTTTTACAAATCAATTCCCGGGGGAGGGACATGTTTAAAAAAACGGGGTTAGGGGGAGGGTCATGTTTTACTTTGACTTAATTAACTGTATTGTCTAACTTAGCAAAATATTATATACGTGATTTTAGCATCCCATCGCTGCCACAGGTTCTACATCTCACTACTGCGAAATCAGTCAGGGTCCATCGGGTAAGTTGAATGGGCATTGTGTTACCTTTAGTGGGCCTTATGTCTCTTTCAACGGGCCTGTAACTGTTATATATACATATGTATATATGCCGAAAATAACATAATATATATGAATGAAAATGCAAGTAGCTTGAAGTCAAGTCCGTTGTCAAAATCTTATAATATTAATGAAATTAAAAAAAAATGGATTTAATTAAAAAGTTGAAAGCCAGAGTATTAACTTTCAAACACTAGATGGGCACACGCCCGACACTGTTGGGGCCACGGTCAACATCTCCACAACATTAGCCTTCATATCTTTTTGTTTTATACCTAGTGTGAGATCCACTTCTCTCCTTACATCACAAATGACAATTAATTACATGCATTGTTGTCAGCAGCGATTGATTGATATTGTCTGATATATATTACAGTACCAAACCCAACCCTAACCGGTGTGGCCGTGATTGAGTGCCAAAATTAAAAAAAGTAATACATTAAAATTTGGCCCTTTCCCGAGAACCGATTTGTAAAAAAGTTACCTCCCCCCCCCCCACCCACTCCAATTACCCCGGCCCTCCTTCCTTGTTGTTACTAGGCTCCCTTAGTGACAATGTTACTGGTTGTGACTATTAGTTTTAGTGTCGAACGTCACGTTACTGTTAATGACAGCGTTACTGTCAGTGTCAGCGTTTCTGCTAGTGTTAGCTAGCAAGGTCGATGACTCACTAGGTGTGTGCTGACTTCATACGTTCAATTAAAATGAGCACAAACATCGTGATTCAAATCGTCACTGGGCCGTAAAATGTGACCTCCCAATAGCAAGGAGTTTCACATACACTGTGTGCGCCATTGCTAAAACTGGTTTCACTTGTTGGACACTTTAATAGTACCAGAGTTACTGGATGAATTGACATTCTGACGACGACAACAACAGTCGTAAAAGTGACGAGTAACAATTGAAGGTAAGTCTTTTGGTATACTACTATAACTTGCAAAAGAAATGCGGCGCTTTAGTCTCGCACTTTTTCCTGTACAGGCGACGCCCTTCGGCGGGTAACGCTAGCTTGGGGCAGTGGTAGCTGTCACCGCACACAAAGTTAGATTTCTGGCCTAGCTTACGAGTAGTACATATTCTGAATCAGCTAACATAGCGTTTAGTTGACTTATTGTAAAGTGAAGACTGAGTGCAATGTTTCACACATCCTGTGTAAGATTTACGAACTCTTTTGGGGAACGCACTGTGGATAAAAAACTACATGTACAAGTTCAAGAGCCTCAGGTCAGGGGATCCATTAGAGGTACTATAGGGTCTATCTACAGGGTTGAAGGACGAGCTACTGACGGGGTTGTGTTCACGAAGGCTTTAGATAAGGGTAGGGTAAACAATACTCCTAGTATAACGACTAGGTGTAACTTTAGAGTGTTGGCTTCAAAATGACAACTATTTGTACTAGCTAAGTGAGAGTGGTCGACCTTTCAATACAACACCACGTGTACGTGTACACTTACTTTATAATAAGTTCGGGCAAGACTCGAGGCCAAATGTAAGTGGTGTGTACCACGATATAACTCACTTTAGAAAGATAATAAAACAAAAACAAAACTAACTGAGATCAGTCCCAGGGTTAGGGCTTAGGCATATTGGGATACATAGACAAATGTTGATACTTGAAGCGAAAATATTGTCACTGTTGCAAGCATATAGTGATCGGATGTCCCCAACGTGGCTAGGTCATCTAGATAGTAAGCAGGGTCTATGGTCTTCACGACTATATTGTATATTCGCTTCCATGACAATGTGACTGAATACGTATGTGTTTATAGTACACGACATAGCGACCACGTGTGTGTACAGGTAATACAAGTAATGCTGCTAGCTAGGCTACTAAGTTTCAAGCTTCCAATGACAAAAAACTACTAATATATGTTTGTATGTTCACAATACTCAACTTTTTTCTCCGAGTGTTCATTGTATATATATCAATATCGATATCTTTATTCCATCGGAAAAGTTAACTAAATAAAACACAATCTGTGATACAGTAAAAGAGAAAAGGATTCTGGAGTGGACCATAGAAATAGCTGCCTAGGAACCAATCAGAGTCCATGGACTAGACAAACACATGGCACAAGTTTAGGGTGCGATCCGAGTTACACGTCTACAGCAAAAATAACAACTGTTACAGATTAAAGTAGATCTATTGTAAATAAATAAATAGAAAAGGATAGTATATAGATGACATAATTATATACAAAGAGTATGAACACGTATTATAGAATCAAATTATATTATTATGATTAAGTTCATGTTTGTAATTTGATTGTTAAAACACGGTTTTTAGTTTACAGAACCAAGGCTCACAAGTGCGATATCGTCACGTTATGATGTAAACCATGTCCGTGGTAAAAACTATAGCGGTCACACCACTATGATTGATGATGCAATGTAATAACATGATTGTAAATATATTATATATCACACAATACTACTGGAAACCCAACCCCAATATCACATTGAAACTATATTTTTATCAACCTATCAACATGTCAGTAGTAAATACAGAACATATTATCATTCAAGGCGTGAATGTTTGCTTTGCCGAATACTGTACTTCTTTCATCTATGCCATGAGTTTAGAAAATCACAGTGATGACGTGTTTCATTCATTAATAATTAAGTAATTAATTACTTACTCAATTTGTTTATTAATTTACACTATATTGGATTACTTTTTAATTTAACCCTTCACATGCAATGGATACAATGTATACATTTGTATTTTTATTCATCAAATTACTTCTAACTCATTATACTTTCGTGTCGTCATGATCCCCTTCTATATTGTTTTCTACGGATACATATATATATATGCCTTTGTTTACGTTTCCGGGATATACCACGAATATACCACCTAAGGCCACTTACTTCAAAATACAATATGCAGTGTTTCCGCTAACCAAAAAAAAGATAATTATTTCTGGTCAGGTCATTTTGTCTAAAGTGGGGTGACAGCTTGATTTTATTCTCAACAAACCTGCCACTAAATCTACTATTTATGACAGTTACTGATCTTTTTATTTTAGTACTTTAGAGCAAGTGTGCATGTCGGGTAGATGTCATTTGCCTGTTCATGATTGGCTCTGCAGGTGTCTTCAATGAAGTAGGGAGGGTTATTTTTTTGCCCCCCCCCCCCTCCCCCGATCTGCAGACTACATGGGCTGGACAAACACGAAAAAAAGACCACCGCGAGGGTATTTAAGTGATGCGCGCGCAGACCAGAAACAATTATTTCTCTCTTATTTGGCCTAATATGTCTAATAAATGAATATATTAAGCAACCAGCAATCTAGAAATCTTACTGATAGTTATAGAACAAGTCCTGCGCCATGAACAGAAAATAATTGGACACTGCACTGCGTCTCGGACAAAATAATGAAACTTTACCCAACAGTGTCCGGTTATTTTTAGTTCATGGCTGAGGACTTATCCTGTAACGAAGTATTCGAGTTTCTGGGGTTTTCACCAGAGAGTCAACCTTGTTATATACAGCCCTGGTACATAACCTCTTACCCATTATTTACAAAATTCACAATAGGAAATCCCACCCCGCATATCTCGGCCAAATATTCCGATGTCACAGTTTTTCCCAAAAAGTTCAGTGTGAAATCCATTATCCTCACAAAAACTCGTACTGTAACAAAGTTATAGTCCAAATTCGAACAGTTGAAGTATTTCCGTTTTTACCCACCCATAGCTGTAGCTAGATCTGTTACTAGCCCTGGGGCACATACGCATTGTCATGTCAATAAACAAATTATGTATGGAAACCTGCTCTTTGCACAAGTCACTTTGTAGTGAAGTGGTTGTAGAAAATGTCTTTTGGTAGATAGGTACAGAACTAGAGGTATTGTTTTCGACAAAACTGAGGTAAGGGCGATTTTGTAGACACACTTTACAGAATGACAGGTGCTGAATTAGGAGCGGTAGAACACAGTATTAGGCAGGGAAGCACGTGGTGGTCGCATTGTAACAGTTGAGAGGTTGGGACAGTGCTATAAATAGAAACGATTAATATGCTGAGGACAGTTTCATTCATGAGTGTTAGCAGACACTTCCTGTGATGGATTAACAGTATGCAGACACTTTCTTTGTGTAAGTGTCCCGTTAACTGAAAAGTGCCCGCTAAATGAAATTGAGAACACAGTTGAAACAATGGGGAAGAGTCGGAAAGAAGTATTAACTAACTGTACGGATGTCTTATCTGCGTTTGTTTTTCTTTTGTGTCCTGTATTAGATAACTCTATGGTAAAAGTCACTATCGCACACAGCCTTCGCTATGTACAACCGGATACGATTGACAAAAACACATCATTTCTATGCAAAGCATGTAAAATATTGGTATCAATTCAATAGATTTGATTGTATCCCTGAATTTAGTCCAAAATATAGATGTTGTGTGCTAAAAAATTACACACAATATGTAAAAAAATGTCCACTATTCTGATAGCACAGTGACTTTAAACGGGTGCAGTCAGTAAATTTTGGCTTTTAGTGGTTACTTTCATTTAATTGGTGGGACATTACTATGGGTATACAGTCTCTAACATAGTGGCTGTTAGTTTTAACATTTTGTGTGTTAGACCACGACATTAAAAGGGTACCACGCAGTCTGAAGCTTTCTGGAAAGTAGTGGTTACTTTTAATGTACATAAAGTCAACCGTCAGTAAAATACTGTCATTGATATAAATCGTATCTTGGTATTGCTATTGAAAACATATGTATGTATGTATGTATGTATGTATGTATGTATGTATGTATATGTGTGTATGCATGTGTGTATGTATGTATGTATGTATGTATGTATGTATGTATGTATGTATGTATGTATGTATGTCTGCCTGTCTGTCTGTCTGTCTGTCTGTCTGTCTGTCTGTCTGTCTATGTATGTGTAATGGGGTAATGCCTACATCTAATCTATATGTTTGTCACCTAGATGCTTAAAGTTCCATGTTTAGAGTTTGTTCAATGTCAACGTGACTTTATTTGGCCATGATGGTGTTATAGGATGCCTCGACGGCACTCCCTTCGGACATGCGCATTAAGAACCTTGTTGACACACACTTCCTCAAGACAACAGACAGTGAACAGCTTGTGAGATGTGTCTAGTTTTCATCTCTGCAATCTCGCAGATTAGGTTAGTGTGGCAATCTATAATATATATTGTTAGAGAAAGTTACCTTACTTGATGACGTTATTATTTGACTTGATTCATTGTAAACCTATTTCTATACTTTAGTATATAGTAACAATGTGCTCACTACAAGCGTACATTTTATCTTTGTCATCTTTGATTCACTGTAGTTCTGTATAATTGTATTCTGCCTTGCTTTCATTCTGCGAGTTCATATGTTTAATCCTTTCATTCCTAGAGACGACATTGGAATAAATAGAAACTTGATTGTAAAAACATTTTCTAAAATTTAAGAATATTACTTCATTGGGAGGTAATATTTCTTGAATTCTGGTCTAAAATAAAGTTGATCTTTTTCCAAAAATTACAGAGAAACAAGAATTTTTGTTCAAAAATTTTGGCGGGAAAGTTTCTAGTCCTGAAAGGGCTAAGTGCCAAGTTCGACACAACTGGCTATGCCAAAATGACTAGTTTTCTGACAAAGTTTCTTACTTTCATATTGACTGCTGATACAATCATACCAGGAATTCATTTGTTCATACTATGTTAAGTTCATCTATAGCAAGAGATACCTTGTTGCCACCCGAGAACATTGTGAAAGCTGTACAGTTGACCTAGTGTCAGCAGGATATCTCAACTTAGGGTATGTTGCCACACCATTAGGGACCGGTCAGTTTCTCCAGCCCGGGGGGGGGGCGATGGATTCTTCCATCAGGCCGACAAAACATCACTTATCCCCCTATCTGTAAAACCAAAAACAGGCTGACCCCCCCCCCCCCCCTATCACTTAATTCTAAAACAAGTTATAAATGAGTTTCCCCATGTCACATAAAAATGGGCCCGTAATATCGGTACAGTGGCATTAATATTGCATGTATAGTAAAGTCACTGGTATGCTAGAGAACTTTAGGTGGTCATACCTAGTGTATAATACTTAATAGAAACTGGAATATGATGGCATGTGGTGATTTGTAGTGTCGATAACATGTAGTGTCCAAAATAGAAAGCGCATCTACACTTCATACTGAAGAGTAGAAAGTTTTAGATTACTTTTTTTTTTTAAACTATCAATGAAGATTACCATTACGAAACCTTCAAGTTCACCTTTATTCCAAAGTACAATATAAGCGAATTATTAATTGTGAAACAGCCACGCATTTAAATGACATGTTCTGTAACTAGTATGTTAGGTAGATAATACATGTATATGTATATGTAGAGGTATGTTTGAACTCTTACGTGAAGGGATATTAAAGAATTTATGTAAGAAACAGGGACAATAATAAATTATACATGCATCAGTCAGTTCAGACAAGGCTATATGCCATTGTAGAAAAGGATTTTCTTCTTCCATCACAATCCAAAACACAATGACCCCCCCCCCCTCCACAATTTTCAAATCAGCATGACCCCCCCGGCGAAGAAAATGGCCGGTCCCTTATGTGAGTTGTAATCTTGTTTGAGCTAATTAAGTCATTTTTATCATTTCATTTTAACGAAGTTAACTGTTTTATTGTAAATACTTATGTATTCATAAATAGAAGTAGGAGACAGCTCGTGCTTATATTGTTCTATTCACCACTATACATTTACAAACTACATCCTGTGTATCAAGTGACTGTGACAGTTTCAGATGAGATGGCAGCTTTTAGAATCATGACACACCCCATGTAATTCTGTCAAGTAAGAGATTATATTGAACTATTATAATTGCTGTGAACCAATTGAGGATAAGCCAAACCATAGCTGCGGTGTATTGCTAAGTTTCAAGTACAGTTTCATTGTATTTCACTTTGTTTATATACAGGTCTTCGTCTTCTTGGTTGTATAATATTCACTGTACAAATCGATGACACACTCCAACCAGAAAAATAAAAGAACATGTTGGCACTTCAGTAAACCTCTCCGTGTCAATTAGTCCCCTGCGTTTCATCTGGCGTAGTTTTCATACTGCCGACTTTTAGCATTTAGGTGACATCGACAAACGCATAGATGAGATCTAGGCACTGTTTTACCCTGTTACACATGTATGTATGTATGTATGTATGTATGTATGTATGTATGTGCGTACGTACGTATGTGACGTATGTATTATTTCACTTCTCCGTTTCTCTGGAACTGTTCTCAAATTCTATACAGAATATTAATTCTATCGTTTTGAAACAATCAAAACAATATTCGAGCAGGTGTGGTTAAATAGTTAGAATTCTTGTCGCCTACCAAACGCGTAAAATACTATAGTACCAGTACAAGTCGTCTCGCGCTTCTTGAGAGGTCAAAGGTCACGCCATATATTTTGTTTGTTTGGGACTCGATTGTTGTGTATGGTGCCATCTAAAACCTGTAGAGAACAATATACTTTTATGTTTAGGGTCGGTGATTGATTACAGAACGTAAAGAACAGATCTAGAACATAGCGGGCCAATACAATGAAGTTCTATGGGTTATACACCGCCGAGGTGACGTTGTACAAACTGTATGCCCCGATCTTGTAATAGGTTTAGGACAATCTACTACAACATGTCAAGTTCACACACCATGTCCTTAGGTGACCTCTGTCTACGAGCGTTGACATGGCATACCGATAAACTTTCGATTCCACCCACGCGTATTTGCAATTGTACGGAGAATTAGCCCGACTTGTTAAGTGTCTGGCACGCATTGTTGTTCAAGCTTTGTGACACTCGACAATGGAAAAAGTGGAGTGTCACGACTTGTAGAAATACAAGACAGTTCAGCTAATATAGGTATCTGTGTTTCGAACACCACACCACACCACACCAGATCCCCACACCACACCACACCACACCACACCATGGACCCCCAAACCACACCACACTACACCCCAAACCACGTATTACACCACATCTACCACACACCCAGACCATGTGTCACACCACATCATAAGGAATACAATTGAAACCATTTACATTTTGTACTCTGAAACAGAGCGTTTTCTTTTTTTGGTGGTGGTGGTGGTGGTGGTGGTGGTGGTGGTGGTGGTAATGACGACAACGACACATTATTTTTAATAAAATGTTTCCTTTATTTATTAAGTAGAGTCTGGTGTGACGATTCTTTAAAGTTGGAGGATTACATCTACATATTCACCTGGATATGGAGTTGTCATATAAATACGTGTTGATCACCGTCATCATGTCAGTATCCATGGCAACAGCCCAGACACAAGTCATGAATACCACGCTGGACGGCGAGAAGCTCTTCGAGGTCGTCGATACAAACAGTGGTGACACTTACGTAGCTTTGCAATTGGAAGCTACCTTTGGAACCATATCACTAGTGTATAGACTGTCAAATGACGACTTGACTGCAGTAAGCTCCGTTGAATTCCTGGGTATGGTAAAGTTTATGATAATTGACTCAAAACAAAATGCCATTATAATATGCGATGGCTTTTCCGGGTCGTGTTATCC
>NC_135565.1:7841741-7849241 GCF_964340395.1 Glandiceps talaboti
AAAGTGATTTTCAGACAAAAAAACCAACACAGGCAACTATTGTTTACACTCCATGACGACTTATCTTTTTGGCCATTATCTTACCCCAGAATCTGTTGTTGTTAATTGCAGTTATTCGTTTATCTGCTACCTCGTTGCACCGGAAATAGAATACGCGGGTCCTGTGTCATTGTCAATAAATTTCAACCAGCCAACACTCACTGAGACACTGTGGTTATATTCCAAGGAAAACTTCAAAATTGCGGTAGGTACTAGTACATGCACAAATATAAAATACTTCTTGAGGATACGGCAACCATTTTCGAAACCACTTATTATTAATATTGCTATGCCTATGGCTGTTTCCTTCGTTAATCTGCGCATTTATATTAATACATTACAGATCCCTGTCCTGTCCGACTTCTCGCCGAGATTGGGACCACAGTCTGGTGGAACGCTGGTGGAAATAACTGGTGAAAATCTACTTTCTGGAATCATTGATTCTATCAACATTATGATTGGCAATGTACGATGTGAACTACGGAGGTACATGTGTATTGTTTAATTAGATAGAATCTTTACAAAGAAATTATTACTCATGGGATAACAATTTAGCAATTGGCTTTAGTATACTTACAGACTTAAATGTGAATAAGACTCACTCCCCCCTCCCCTCCCTCCCTCCCTCCCCCCCCCCCCTCTCTCTCTCTCTCTCTCTCTCTCTCTCTCTCTCTCTCTCTCTCTCTCTCTCTCTCTCTCTCTCTCTCTCTCTCAAATACAAACAAGTAAAACACAAAGAAATAAACAAGTAAATAGAAACTTAAACAAATAAACCGATAAATGAGTAGATAAATACATGAATAAACTATTTTGATGCGCAGAATAGATGCGTATTTTTTGTTGAAATAGCTCTAACTGGCAATACCTTCTCATTCAAATATCTGTTATACGAAAGATAAAAGGTTGCGTAGTGTTGCCGCTAGGAGCGCTGTTCGGAACCAGCATGTAGACATGCTTTGAAAGTAACTTTTAGAATCTAAGTGGGGTCATATGCTATATTCTCTCGAAACAAAAAAGTTGACCTCATTTCCTCAGAGGATTTCTCAATCAGTCAAAAAAAATCTGTTATATTGGTGTCAATTGTCAAATCAAGTAATCTTTAGAAACTCACAGTCCATGCCAGCTTTTACCAGTTGATGATCAAATTTCATGTGATGTGATTTTAGCCGTCAATTTTCCTCATCTGGGGCACTACTATAATGACACTGCATTTCAAAAGTGTACGTAAGCTGGGAACCAGCTGCAGAATACGACGTTTTGTATCACGGCTGCCTTCTAAAGCAAATTTGTTGTAATGCAGATGTTCCTTTATTATGTCACCAAATTTATCGTTTTCCAATTTTCTCTTTCAGTACCCATTCTACCAATGAGAAAGTGTTTTGCATAACGGGGGCAGTGCCTGACCCTGTACAGTCAGTTTTATCTATCACTTACCAGACAGAATTCACAGTTCAATCCATTCGGCGATATAGTTATACCGAAGACCCATTCATCGAGGAGATATATCCATTACGAACATTTGTTGGGTATGTATATGCACATTAATTGACAACCTCGTATGTTAATCATCTGTATACAAAAACTGAATCGTTTCAAAGTTTCATGACTAAAATGGCAAATAATTTCCATATATGGCAAATTATTACCATATTTACCAATCATTTCCATATATGGCAAATTATTACCATATTTGGCAACTTATTATCATATATGACCCCAAAAATCCATATGTGGCAAATTATTACCCTATACGGCAAATCATTTCCATATATGACAAATTCTTACCATATATGACAAATCATTACACATATGGTAAATAAGTGCCATATATGACAAATCATTATATATACCATATATGGCATATTAATACCATATATAGTATATTAAAATCATACATGGCATATCATTACCATATATGGCAAATTGTTACCATAATGTCATACATATGTTGCTTTACAGTAGCAAATGTACTTTAAGTGAGCTGATAATCAGCTTGTTTGTATTGGACAAAAATAATTACAGAAAACCTCAGTTATATTAGTTGACCTTCATTATTTTTATTAAGATGTATGTCAGTATATGCCTTGAATGACAATGCTGTCTTATGGCGCTGTTGAAGGGGAAGGTAACTCCAGGAAATGAAGTCATTTTCATAATTTATGGGTTCTGTAGAGTTATCATGATTTTACATCACCTACAATTAATTTCGATTTCAGACCAACATCATCTTGATCTTAATGTGTTTAATGGGTATCTTTGCTATGGGCTATTGCATCATTTGAGTCAGCAGAATAATGTATACAATGGTGGCACAATGAATATTCATGAGTAACAAAAATGACCATACACTTCAGTGTATTAACACACCTGTCATGAATAGTCAGTGAGCAACAGTTTTTTCTCGACAATTTAGTGTAACTATGCAGCAATAGATAATTGAATTTTGCACACATTTTATGAATATCAAATTTGAGTTCTTCTTTACAACAAATGATGGTTAAAATATGCTTCACAGAATATCGCAGGTATATCTATTAGTATTTAGCAAGCATACATCATCCAAAAACATAGTCAGTCATCAGCATATACCCCTATCATGCCATCTAAAATTGATTTGAAAATACAACAAATAACATGTTTAATGCGTGCTTGTCAGCATACGATTAAAAATTTTGATACCCTGTGCCAAAATCAAAATACTTTCAGGAATACTACAATTATTATCATTAATAGTTTATAAATCTAGCATTGGATAAGTGCAAATAGCGTGTCTATAGACAGAGTATCTTTGTGTTTATACTTGTAGAGGTGGTGAGCTTCAATACGTGACTGGTACCAACCTGGATTCCATAGCAAGACCATTATTCGTTGTTGTCATGTACATCAATGGTAGCTACATCGACGAATTTCAAAACGTAAGTGTATGTATGTATGTATGTATGTATGTATGTATGTATGTATGTATGTATGTATGTATGTATGTGTATATGCATGCATACATTCTTGCATGCATGCATGTATGCATGCATGCATGCATGTATGTATGTATGTATGTATGTATGTATGTATGTATGTATGTATGTATGTATGTATGTATGTATGTATGTATGTATGTATGTAATACATGTATGTATTATGTATGTATGTATGTATGTATGTATGTATGTATGTATGTATGTATGCATGCATGCATGTATGTATGTATGTATGTATGTATGTATGTATGTATGTATGTATGTATGTATGTATGTATGTATGTATGTATGTATGTATGTATGTATGTATGTGGGGTGGGCTATTCGGTAGGTGTCAATGCACGCACGTCTGTGTGTCTGCATATATATTCATGTATTTCATATAAATCCACACATACACTTAAGCATGCTTAATATAATGTATTATTATGGTATACGTTCGTCAGGGTAAAGGCATTGACTTGGGAATATATTTCCAGCTTGGTAAGTATTCTAGAACAATGGAATGTTTCTTCTCCTCTCGTCGTTGTGCCGTTATAAAAGATGACCAGTTTGAAAGGCGAGAAAATAAGAATAACTTTGCTCCTGTAAGAACAAATCATAAGTTATCGTTGATTAGGCAGTTGTAATATACGATAGGGTTTATTGTATTGAACTAATCTAGAGTTGTGGACACAATACACTTCGTTAAGGACTTTAAGTCATTTAAGCGTATGTCACTCTTCATAATCAGTCCATGCATGCTTGCATATATTCATTCATCCATCATCTAGTCATTTCTCCCTCCGGCCACCGATCTATTCATCCAGCCAGCCAGCCAGTCAGTCAGTCAGTCAGTCAGTCAGTCAGTCAGTCAGACAGACAGACAGACAGACAGACATTCAGTCAGTCAGTCAGTCAGTCAGTCAGTCAGCCATAGAGCCAGTCGTCTGCGTGTCTGTCGTGTGTCTGTGCATTCATTCATTCATTCATTCATTCATCCATCCATCCATCAATCCATCCACCCATCCCCTCCTTCCACTCACTCACTCACTCACTCACTCACTCACTCACTCACTCACTCACTCACTCACTCACTCACTCACTCACTCACTCACTCACTCACTCACTCACTCACTCACTCACTCACTTCACTCACTCACTCACTCACTCACTCACTCACTCACTCACTCACTCACTCACTCACTCACTCACTCACTCACTCACTCACTCACTCACTCACTCACTCACTCACTCACTCACTCACTCACTCATTCATTCATGCATTCATTCATTCATTCATTCAATCCCTCATTTTTCTTCAATCAAATCACCAAATCTGCCAATTAATCGTTCCATCCATCTCTCTCATTATCCACTTGCCCCACCCCATTCATTGTCTAACCAACTGTACTTCTTTACAATATCCTTCTTAAATAATTTAACCTTCAACACTATACTTAGAGGATTAACTATTGGTAATATACGTACGTTGGCATATTTCTTGTTCTAGCAGTGACATCATGTATGAATCTTTGACAAAGATGTCCAGTTGATGAGTAGAATCCATGTCAATCATTGATTGTTGGTCGAACACGTTTAGTATTCCTGCTTGCCTTAAAATTGTGGGATACACCTACGCGTTTACAAATCAAGTACAAGTTCTGTTTTTAGTAAATTAGAATTGCATATACAAAGATCTAATCACACATAATCAGTTGATGGCTTTAGCATCAGCTATATATTGTATATTCTATGTCTGTGTGAGTTTACCATACTTAAAATTACTCCGCCATAATTGAATTCATTTTAACTGATATTAGCCTCATGACCTTCATTAAAGGAAATTTAACTTATGGGTCTGTCTGCCTGACTGCCTGCCTGTCTGTCTGTCTGTCTGTCTGTCTGTCTGTCTGTCTGTCTGTCTGTCTGTCTGTCTGTCTGTCTGTCTGTCTGACTCTGTGTGCATAAATGTGTCCGTGTATGTATGTATGTATGTATGTACATGTATGTATGTATGTATGTATGTATGTATGTATGTATGTATGTATGTATGTGTGTGTGTGTATGTATGTATGTATGTATGTATGTATGTATGTATGTATGTGTGTGTATGTATGTGTGTATGCACGTGTGCGTGTGTGTGCATGCGTGTATGTTGACACGATATATTAGATAGTACTTCATCAAGTCTAATAAAAACTAGCTAGACATCTTTGTGGTAATAGCAAGAACTGATTATGTTTAGTATTCAAAATATCTAACGAAGGGGTTGTAGATTTGTAGATTATACAGACTTATAACTTACTCTGGAAAAGTGTGGATAGGCAACATAAACACACGAAATGTTGTATTTTTCCATCAGGGCTAGAATATCAGGAACGGTCTTAACTGCGTTTTCATTTAACATGGGAAGTCGCACGTGACAGGATGGGTTTAGACGAGGAACCCGACAGCTGGACGAAAAAGTAAAGACATCAAAAGACTTGATTATATGCAAATCGTATGCAATAAAACAAAGACGTATACTCTAGAGTATTGTAACATACAATGTCTAAAATGAGCTTGAGAGAACAGTAATTTTCCACATGGATGTAAACATGAAAGCTAAGAGTGTATGTAACGTGTACGTATATCCTTCTATACCCTTAATGTGTCAATGCGTCATATCAGTGGTAAACTTGTGCGAAAATGCCAAACTGTGTTAACAAATATGCAAATTGCTCATTCATATGCACGATTTTTTGTAGAAAGGAAGGGAGATGTCATATAGTAAATTTTTGACGGAATGGTTTCTCGCCGATCATTTGGGCTTCATTATTAATGAACGTGACACAATAAACTGTGCACGAAACAACATCAAGCGGTATTCGAACAAATTTAACTCAGTATGAAAATGAAATGATGAAAGAGCCCGTCGGAAGACATAAATACTAACTACTTTCCTCGTTCTACACAATTTGTAGGTGTTTTTTCTTGTATCTCCAAACCAACTGTGAACAAAGTAGTCTTTCCACCAAACTTACGTTTCGCCGGTTTTGTTCCTCCAGTGTATCGCAAGATAGGGTTTGCCTTGACATATTTGACTTGTGGCCCGTTCTGCAGCTTCTCGTACTTTTTCCGATCTAAGAAGATGTGACGTCACCTTTGACTGAATGACGTCATCATTTGGTAACCTAACATCTTTGAAGCTTTCAGCAGGAAGTACTCCAAGGCACCTTTTTTGAATACTTGGTTCACCCACACCATTGCTATACAAGATGGTGGACGTAGAATCGTTACTAAATGCCGGCAGCTCTATCTCAAAGAGATTCCGAAAAACATCTCGGTGGCGTTCGTAAAGCTTTTCTAGCTGTTCTAAATTGACGTCTGTGGTTGGTGATATCAAGACGGCATCAACCGTGCCATGACACTCTTTCTTGAACTTACCAATACCTACAGTGTCAAGAACTTGTTGAAGTCTCGCAACATCAAACGTGTCATTGAACATTCTCAATTCTGATGCATCAGTTCGACCTTGACTGCCGTGTGTAGGAAAGGGTATTTCAACAATTGACCTGTTCTGATACACAGCCATTTTTAAAGCAATTTTGAATAAATTATACAGTGAGTTAGGACCACTCTGATAGTACTCGAGGGGTAAAAGATAATATCCGATTTTAGAGCTCGTTTGTGTAATTCTTGTACCCTCTCTCGTAGAATTATCATGGCTGACCTGGAGAGTCAACACATGGACACCAGCCGTTGTATCATCCTGTGTTTTGTTTTCAACCGTTGTAGTTCCAATAGCACGATTTCTTGCCAGTGTAGTTATATTTTCGAACGTTATATTACTAACACTTGCATTGGATATCTTCTCATCTCTACCATCCGTATTGAGTAAGGGCAAATTTCTCTCGGTTTCATCGAAACCATCGAAACCATCCAGTCTCCATGACTTGTATGTTTTGTGCACGTACGTACCGTGCAAATGGGTTATATAATATAACATCAACAATTTAACGATTCCGATGGCAACAATACACAGGAAGAGCCCTTTTTTCCCCATAACTACGCCTTGTGATCTCAACTGTCACCCATCTCAGCTGTCGACAACGATCTCATGTGCCATCGCCCAAGATATTTTTAAAACTACCACTCTGTTCGCCTTCTATATTATTCAGCATTACGTTTAATGATATTACAGCTACCCTGTGACTGTTTTCATAACCTTTGTATCGAAGCATTATTCACAGATGTGAACAAAACATAAACATACATTATAATGATATGTCAAACTACCAGCCTCACTGTTATATAATGTACTGGAGATAATATATAAGTTCTTCTGTGAGTATGAACTAGAAGAAAGACTTTCTGTTATCAAATTGGTTCTTTGTCATTTACGTTAAAATAGTCCCCCAAAGGGAATTATTACAATGGGCTCCGTCCGTCCGTATTACGTCATTTCTCAGAGATGCAATATCAGATTTCTTTCAAACCTGACACAAAAATGATATATCATATG
>NC_135565.1:7854241-7901741 GCF_964340395.1 Glandiceps talaboti
ATTGTGAAGAAGAACGGTCGCAGTTGGTTGAATGACTTGTAATGAATGGGAATGGAGAGGGGGTATGCGCCAAATATTGAAATGCTACTCATGGGTTTTGGGTTTCAATTTCTCTCGATTGATTTTGAAACAACCTGTCGACTATAAGGGATCTGTAAAGCAATAATGCCGATAATTAAAGCACACAGTGACATAACAAAAAGCATGCAGCATCTCCCCAACATTCTTGCTGTCATAAATAAGACACATCAGGATACATCAATGAACACCTGAAACATAATCCACTCTTTAGTGTTTTAAGGTATTGGGGAAGGCGATGGAGAAGGAAGGGAGAACCATGCGTCATGTAAATACAAAGAGTGACAAAACTTTAATCAAATATGTATTTTCACAGAAAATACTGACATTGAAGACGTACGTAAATTCCTAGAAGAAGGCATAATGATGAAAGACTTCGATCACCCTAATGTGCTGAGTTTGATTGGTGTATGTATTGATGAAGACCAGAGTCCTCTTATTGTATTACCCTACATGAAACATGGTGACTTAAAGTCATACATAGAAAGTCCTCAACGGGTAAGTACATGTATGTTATCAGCAAGCACAGACACACACACACACACACACACACACACACACACACACACACACATACATACATACACACACACATATATATATACATACATGTACATACATACATACATACATACATACATACATACATACATGCATGCATGCACTGCATACATACATACATACATACATACATACATACATACATACATACATACATACATACATACATACATAAATACATACATACGCACGCACGCACGCACACACGCACACACGCACACACACACACACATACATACATACATACATACATACATACATACATACATACATACATACATACATACATGTACATACATACATACATACATACATACATACATACATACTACCTTCCACCTAAAGATGATTCTTTTAACTTCTTTATTTATCCATCCAACAGGAACTGACTGTCGGCATTCTCATCACATATTCATTACACATTGCAAAGGGAATGGAGTACCTCGCTTCTTTGAAATTTGTACACCGCGACCTGGCTGCCAGAAACTGTATGTGAGTAGATGTTACTACGGATACACTTTATTTCACATGACGTCACATGACCTTATATGGAAACCTACATATCATTTGGTCCCATGTTGATGGCTTGTTTTAACAACATGTATTTACACACTCTGCTTTTGCCATCACGGTGAACAACTCAAATAAAAAAGTATTCATTCTATTTTTGGCTTCAGGGTGGACGAATCGGACACTGTAAAGGTTTCAGACTTTGGATTATCACGTGATATTTATGAACGTGAATACTACTCCAGTCAAGATAAGAAGGCCAAGTTACCAATTCGATGGATGTCATTAGAAAGTATCAAGAACAGCTTATACAACGTTAAGACTGATGTGGTAAGTGAATTACAGCTAGATGTACTCTCAATCATAGACCCTCCACCAACAGGATAATTGGTGGAGGGTCTATGTGTCAATTAACATGATAAACAAGAAAATCTGGGAAGATGTATTCACAATAACAAAAATTACTCTTTCTCATTTTAATTTGTGTTTATAGTCAATGTTTGGTTGATCTTTAGTTTATCCATTCATTGCTTGAAGGCTCGCTTCTCAGCATGTAGTGTACACGTTTGGGTGATACTACAGTGGCAAGCAATGTTTCGGCTAAGAAGATAGACACAAACTAAAATTATTGCTGTTTGATGTGGTAGATTATGCAAATCACTGCTGGGGGTAGTATTGCCTCGGTTATGCATATATAATCAACATGTAGTCATGGTATAGTGTAATTATTGGGAGTCCCCACAATGTACGCTTCTAAAATTATTTACATCATGAGGGACGCCACCCTACTGTGAGTAAAATCAAGCTAATGGACATTCAATACGTGATACCAACATGTCATAACAATAGTTTGAGTTTGTGTCTATCTTAGTAAAGCCGAAACCTTGATTACCAGAGTAATACATTAATTTAGATTAAATTAAATCATAAAAGACATTTAATCGAAACAAAAACAAAGATGTTTTTTTTTATCGACCGTTGGTGATATAACATCAATACATCTAGTTTCCTAGAAATTGTTTTCAACTTTTGGACATGTCAGCACACGAGGGCGTCTCCCATGAGGTATTTTACCATGACACAGTTTTCAACTAAAAGTATTGAAAATACAACGAAAATGTGTATGGAAGATGTAAGGTTATATATTCATAGTATTGAAATTCCCTCTCTTTTTTGTTCTTTGTTTATTTAGTGGTCATATGGAGTTGTTGTATGGGAATTACTGACTAGAGGGCAGTTGCCTTACTCTAGTGTTGACAGCTGGGATGTGTCTAACTACCTTGAGAAAGGAAAACGACTTGCACAACCTGATTTTACCCCGGACGAGTTGTAAGTAATATTACTATATGTTATAAACATGATGGGACCTTTGATGTCACATGATGGGACCTTTGATGTCACCGTCAAAATGATAACACGAAGTAAATTAAATGGAAAGGTTTACTTTCTATATGAGTGATGAATAAGTCATAAATAGAGTACTTGTCAAATAATACTTCAACAATAACACGTCAGTACATCAGAGTCTTATCCCAATGTCTGTTTGTTTTGTACCTCTTACTCTCCTCTCATGTTGAGTGTAGAAATATCGATCTATCTATCTATCTATCTATCTATCTATCTATCTATCTATCTATCCATCTATCTGTCTGTCTGTCTCTGTCTATCTATCAGTGTCTGTCTGTCTGTCTGTCTGTTTGTCTACGTCTGTCTGTCTGACTGACTGACTGACTGACTCTGTCTCTGTCTGTCTGTCTGTCTGTCTGTCTGTCTGTCTGTGTCTGTCTCCGTCTGTCTGTTTGACTGACTGTTTCACCTCTCTCTCTCATTCAATATCTGACTCCAAGACACCATTTGTCTCTTAGTAATTACATGTAAATGATATGTGTTAGTATTTAACTATGGACATCAATTTATTCATCATTTTGTCATAATGCTAATTTTCTAGGTATGAATTGTTGCTGCAGTGTTGGCATCAAGACCCTTCTCAACGTCCTGATTTTACAGTCGTCTGTGAGAAGTTACAATATTTACTGAGCGTTGGAGAAAATAATCAAACCAACTACTACCTGCAACCAGTAGACAGCCCATATTTAGAACTCGCAGAATAATTGATTCATTCAAACGACCATCAAACTACCGCTACCATCCTATCATCCTCTCACCACCACAACCAACAACAAAAACACAATAACTACAACAACAACAACAACGTCTTCGTCGTCGTCTTTGACACATTCATCATCATCATCATCATCATCATCATCATCATCATCATCATCATCACAACCTTCAACCAACCGGAATAACAATCCACCCCAAACAATCACAACCACCAACAAGTCATCACCAACCACACCCAACAGCACCACCGCCACAAACACACATCTCTCCAATCCCATCCTTCCCTTTGTCACCATTTCCATGTTATTATTAATACTACATTAAAAGCATTGTTGTAATTATATTCTTATTGTCTATCATATTATCGTGTTAAAAGATCTCAAACTGTTTTGTCACGTTTGGAATAACACATTTTATCACATTTCAATATATCAGTACTGCTTTACTGATCTGATGATGTTCTGTGAACATGGCGAAAGTTACTCAGATAACTTTTGAGTTGAGCTTCGTTCAGACCTATTTTCATTTGTAATATTACTGCTATAAACAGTTTGTGTATGTATAAATTAAAACCTGTATAATCAAAGTATTAGTCATAAGCTTTTTCAAACATAGGGTCATTTATCTATTAATTCATCATGTTATCATCTGTTGTTGATTGTAATAATTAGGGCGTTGATATACCAGTTCATTTTGATAAATTTTACATAGTAAGTATCCATGTTAACATTTAACACTTAATCGAGATAATACCAAAGTAAAATAGTTAGTCTATATTAGCGTAACATAAACTGACACTGTTTGTTATAATATCAGCTTGAATTTGTGAGTCATGATGGTTGAATTGTTAGAGTGGCTGGCTTAGAATCTGTAGGATGCCCGAGAGTTTGACTCCGTTTATTCATGAGATTGAACCACAATTTCGCCAGGTATCCACCATAGCTTCGTCAGTGTTTTCTGAAGTCACGACGCATGCGTGAATACCTATACATGTATATGGGTATACGATTTACTACAAACAATAATGATAAGTGTATGTCTTTGTACAAGCTAGGCCACTGGCCCTTCGGTACATGAAACAATTACAATTTATTTTCAAGGTCAAAGGTGTCAAAAAATAACAAAAATAACAAGAATTGTATGATGTCATTAGTCGTCTTTTTTCAAACTATTAAAAATAGATTTGCAAGTCCCATGATTACATTTATAGTTTGTGTTTGCATCAAAAGAAACGCCATTTAAACACTAACATTATTAATTGTAAGTTTCTGTGGACCTTCAAATTTAATTTATGTTGATATGATTTCATTTGTATTCAATTTTATCAACTGCAAACGTTTCTTTAATCAGTTCTTTTATTTTGCTTTTCACGCTAGGTCGAGTTTCGGGGGTAATTTTTTGCTCCACACTAAATATATTTGTTGTATGCTCCTTATTGAAACACATACGTTACCGTGACCTGTTATTATCAGAAATCACAGTGGTTTTTCAGGCATATGAACGTTTCAATGAAATAATTTGGTACATTCTTATTTTACTACAGTGTGTGGCAAACCTCTAGTATGCCTTCCACTGTGCTACTAACACTAAGAATACGATTTAATTACAAAGTCATGTATCAACATTAAAATTCTACAAGACCAGTTTACTTGAATTCAGAATGCGCCTCAAGTGCTGATAAACCGTTTAAGGTGTTTCTTTTACTTTGTTCAAGATAAGTCAAACCACGTCTCAGTTCATGATACAATGTGTGCAAAAGACACTGGTTAGCTAAGACTGTTGGTTTTATTTTATTTTTTTAAATATTATTATGCATAAGATTATGTCATGGGGTTATTTTTCTATACTAAGTACGTTCTGCCAATTGTTAGTCATGATACAATATAATTCAGTTGATGGAATATAAAACAAAATGTAAACACGAAGATTCACAAGTTACAGACTTGCTTCCTTTAAATTCTTTATAAATATGTATATTTTGGTGAAAGAAATAAAAATTAATCCAAAAACAGATTGACCACGTGTCTGACATCACGTATCCTATATGTTCCCAAATAAGCCTTTCCAATTTAAAATGGATGCGAGAAAACAAATGGTGGTACCAGTTTGACCACATGAGGCGTGTTCCACAGGTACTGCAAACCAGCTATATCACGACAATTTTTGTTAGTAATAGTCTAATATATGTTCCGACTACAACTGTGAGTTTTACTCTTGAGGCGACATAAAGCAGTAAAAACTAATAAGATGATTTGGGACTTTCATTCGCATTGAAATATTGTACTTGATCACATACCAAAGTCATCCAATATTGGCATAGCCTTCATTTGTTCCAATCATTTAGTAGCAACCCTGAACTTTAACCCAGGAACACTCTTTATCTAGCAAACTAAATACACTTAAGTAACCAAATGGAATTTTGTGTCAGACACAAATGATAAGTTGACTCTAAACCCCCATTTTACCTGACATAAATTTAACCCGACTCGGAATTGACATTAACTGTTCATATTTGGTTAGTTTATGTTAGGTAAGACTAGAGTGGCTAAATGAGATGGATTAATGACATGGGTTTTGTCTTTTGAGTATTTTTTCACAAGTAATTCATTTAACACTACCTTTGTGGCCTAAAGCTGATAATAGTACACACGCACACACACACACACACACACACACACACACACTAATAATCTGGGGGTGGGGGTGGTGTTGAGTGCCAGCGTACAAGACACAAAATATTTGAAGATAATTGCATATTTTATTCTTCATTCACATATAGAACCTGAGGATTTTCTTTCCAAATAAATCAGGTGGTCTGGGCCATGCTGCAAATCATGCTGGAAGAAAATATCTCATTCCAGGTCATATCATGTGGTCTGTGCAAGCACATCTAGTTGACGATCAATTGGTCAAATTGATAACCAAATTCATCTTTCAAGTTTGTTTATTTGGAATGTGGACTGACAAGAATTTCTCGGCAATAAAGTCGATATATGCAAAAATAGGTAATTACAAATTACCATCTGAACTTACAGTCAGCCATGCCGAATGTACTAGGAATAGGTAGGTGAATGGTAACACCGCACGTTAAGATTGAATCAATAGTGTCTTGCAACATTTTGCCTAAATGAAATGACCTAATGTGCCACTGTGCTGACCCATGATGATGCAGACATCAAATGCAGATGTCAAAACATTGGCACCGTGTCTCTGCAGTAGGTTTAAATGGTTTACTTTATTTACACAAAATGTGACAAGAAATTGCGATCTTGCTATCATGAAGCGTAGAATGTGGTTTCTTATTGGTTTCTGTGGTTGCATGTAACAGTAACAAGAAATGGGTTGTATGTGTTCTTTTATTTAAAAGAAAATTAGTAATGTTATGATAGACACTCACCGCAAGAGGATAAACTTAAGTTTGTAAAGCTTGACTGATAATATATTTTTATGTAATCTTCATTACACTATTCTAGTTTATCACTACAGAGCTTCCAATTGAAGTATGAACGATGATTACAAGTACTTCAATATATCGATACATAACTGAATTTGTCCTGATGTGTTGATGCAGATGTTGCTATAGTAGTCACAACATTGCCTACACAGTGGTAAAGTTGTATATCACTTTATTTTGATAATGCTGATGACAGGGATAAGTGATTTTACATCTTTTTGCAGATGTCGTGAGATATGCAAATATGCCTAGCAACAATGGTTGTCAAACATGTGATCATGGTCAATTTTTTGCCAAGGCCATGTGTGATGATGTTGAGAACAACAGTGTTGATTAGCATTTGACACTTTCACCTATGACCACCCTAAAGTGGTTGCTATGGATGCAATGGCCCATACGGGGATCTCGCGAGATCTGCCGCGAGATGAAAAACGGCTTATTATTCATCGCTGCAAATACTGGATGTCATCATCATACACAGAGTGATGTCTAACAAAAAACCTCTGTAAATACAAGCCACAAATTTGAAATTTGCTATAGACCTTATCAGTAATGATACTCACAAAACCAGAGATGACCTTTGAACTGACCCTACAATTTTTTGTCCCAAACGAACAAACTTACTTTGGTAATGTCAATATGTTGCAGTAGTTCATTGTTCATACTGCGCTTGGAAGCAATGTAATGTTGATGCCTGTCTCTCATGGTTATTAAGTAAAATAGCCTAACTTGAGACATCATTTGAATCTTAATTCTAAATACTTATATAATATTAAAGTCATTTTTGTCTCATACTTATATTGGCTTTTGCCTTGAATGATTGATGTTCCTACTTGTTAAGGTAGGATCGCATAATGTCACACAGGCTTAACAAGCAAACTTTGTTCGTTTACGAGGAAGGGGTCTGGCATCAATGCGATTGCCAATATTCATTTTTGCCCTTTTAACCAAATTTCGCTGGAAAACTTTGTATTTAATACTGAGATGTTGATAAGTTGACAAAAATTTACTTCTAATATATATATAGTGCTGGGTTTCTGGTAGTATTTTAATATGTTTACAATCATGTTTTACATTACATCGATCGTAGTGGTATGACCACTACAGATTTTATCACAGTTTACATTATGTATAAACATTTGATGTCGCACTTGTGAACGTCCATTTAGGGGGAGGGGAAGGGGTTTTGACCTAAATGAACGATGTTCATTTGTTGAGCTTGTGTGACATTGTTCGATCATCCCAAAGTATGGACTGAAAGTATTCCTAGAAGATGACGAAACTTTCTGGTTTGCAATGAATCTAGGTTATAGGTTTTTGTAGTTCACTTTCCTTAAACTTCTATAGTAGAAGAGTGCTTTATATGAAATAATAAACTAAACAATATTACAATGTACTCTAAGGTAACAGGTAAAGGATTGAAATTCATCTGGTTGAGCTCCTGAATATGACCCTTGACATTTGACCTTGACCTTGACAAGGTTTAAGGGAAGCCTTCTTCTACAGATGGCATCACAGTGAGTTCTCTGGACAATCTGTGAAAACAAAAACAATATTATTATTAAATGTGATACTACTCTGGCAACTGAGGTCTCAGTTTACTGAAATTGGCACAAACTAAAACGTTTGTTGATTCAATGAAGCATATTACAGTGGATGGGTGGTAGCAGTGCCTCTGTTATGTGAATGCAATCACCCTGCGAGTTAGACTGTAAGATATACTGACCAATGTGTGAGGGCGCCCTGTCACGGTGTACCTTACATACTACCTGTGAGCAATATAGTATAAACCTTGAATCGAATATGCAATAGGTGAACACTGAATATTCATGACTCCTAAGTGCCTATTACTTTCAGATATATATATATGCATTGTTCAACCATTGCAGAAACATTTCTGCTGACTCCCATGATGCAATGTGGCCCATAGTAAAGATCCCAACATGAGGGACAACTTCAACTTGATGTTTCTCTGAAATCATGCATAATGTAGGTGATGAAACCAAGAAATAACTCTACAGAACACCAAAAGTTCATGACCATGCCTTCATTTCTTGAAGTGGTATTCACCTTTAAAAGACACAAAAACTTATGTACTGTCACGAATCTGTACCAGTATTATTAGGTCATATGACTGTAATATGACCTGTGACCTCGTAGATGATGCATAAATTATGCAAATGACTTACCCTTTGAACCCTTCTCTGATCTCTTCTACCTTGGAGGGATTACAACACACAGCACATCTGGCTTTACTTGTGTCAAACAATGGTGCAAAATATTTCTGACCAACCATTTTTAAGTCATTGATAGTGACTTTTGATAATCTTTGCAGTAGTTTCCTGAAATTCGAGGTAGTTAAAACTTTATCAATTTCAGCGAATATATTATTCATGGTTCCGTAAATCACTAGGATACGAAATGATTGGGTATAAATCAACAAATTTGGCAGTTAAGTCTGAAAACATTGGCCCTAGTAAACTAGATTGGTATCTGTTGGGGTTGATTGCATTCTTTGCATTTGTACACTGACATAGAGAGTCGTTGTGTGCTTAGTCTAATTTTTTTCCATTGTATGGCGATTACTTGTTATAAGCATAAGACTTCAACACAAACACAGAAGACTCCCCAGCTTACTGATGCAACAGAAAAAAACATGTAAACATTGGAAATCATCTTTTTAGTTGTGTCAGACTAATCGCAAGCTCTTGTGCAAATACCAGAAGTACTCCACACTTTCACTCAAGCATTAAGGGGTTCCGTCATATATTGCAATTAATGTTAATAATAATCTTTATTTATACTGGATAGTTGTTAAGCATACAGAGACTTGTCTCCCAAGAAGTCCAGTGAGGGCCATCCCTCATGGGTTCAGTGTTCATGCAGGAGGAAACTAGAGTACCACAGGGAAAACCTGCATTGTTCTGTAGAGAGTCAAACTGAATGACGCTCTTCTTACTTACAGCTTGGTAAATTTAAATTTAATCAAACCCTGAATGGGTTCAAACCCCAACTGCAGTGGTAAGAGGCAAGTGGTTTAACCACTCAGCCACCGTTATTTTACCTGTTGTAATCTTTATCAGTTCTTCTGAAATAGTTCATCATAGACTCCATAGATGTATCGGACACTGTTGTTTCTCTCTCTATCACTTCAAATAATACACTACTGATAGAAGACTCCAACTGAACTTCATCAAACTTTGTCTCACCATTCAAGAAACCTTCCTGAAATAATATAAATATGAACACTGTAAACTGACTGACATTACAGTAATTACTCTGTGTGTGTGTGAGTGTGTGTGTGTGTGTGTGTGTGTGTGTGTGTGTGTGTGTGCGTGTGTGTGTGTATTTTAAAATAACAAGTAAATGTATTAAGGTTATGTAACAGAGCTGCAGGTTAATAAAGGTGATGTTCAGGGAAAAAAAAAAAAACGTCATTGTAATTAAAGGATAAATTCATCATAGCCTGGCTCCTTTCCTGCTTAATTAATAGCGATGTCCAAACAGCACTGCTTGTGGCCAAACTATAAAATCTTTTGTTTTTCTGAGAATTAAAATATGGCATATTGGAATTCATCTTTGGACTTTATGAGTAGTAACTTTCATTTGGACTAATGAACCTCGAGTCCATGTGTTTAATTCCCTTTGTGTGGTTTATGTTAACTTACCACAATCTCCTTGCCCTGTTTGTATGCATTGACGACGTGTGTACACTTGTACAGTAGGAAGTAGAGTAGACCTTCAGAAGGACGACAGTACATTGAATAGTGATAGGCTAGTCCTAGGCCACGGATCTGACGCCACATTGGTCCCTGTGTAAATAATAATAATAATTATCAATTAAAGTTTGACTTTGTAATTGCTCATTATAGTTGATGGTTGTGCTCTCAGTTAAGTAACATTCACTTCTTAAAGTGGCCATATGGATGAGAATTTGGTATTTATTTTGGATTTTTATTTGATAAAACAGCTTCACTATGTTTTTTTACGTGAAAAAATAATGTGAAATAACATTTACCAAGTTCATGTTCGCAACTCAATAAACTGCAAAACATTAAACAATATATAAAATGTTTGTTATTGTACGTACAATAACAAACTTTTTACACTTTGTGCATCTTTTTGCAATGTATTGAGTTATGAACACGGACTTGGTCAATGTTCTTTCACATTATTTTTTCACATAAAAAAACATAGTGAAGCTGTTTTATCCAACAAAAATCCAAAATAAATACCAAATTCTCATCCATATGGCCACTTTAAGGTACATGTAGAATGCGGCTTGGGAGGAATTTCATTGAAAACCAAAGTTGTTCTGAATCAATTCTATCCAAACTTTGCCATATGGAAGCGTGCTTCTGATCCTTTTGAAGTAATAAAAGAAATTTGGGGTCCATCTATTGTTTTTACAGATATAAATCTACTGTTCCAGTATTTTCTATTCCCATAGTGCAAAGTATTTAGTGGCCATATTGGATTGCGGCCATATTGGATTGTAAAATGACTTAATTTTGATATTTTAACCTCTACATAAAAAATTTGTATGGTGACCTCAGATCTATACATGTTTGTGATTACTCACCTCCAATGCACATAAATATTCCATAAACACCATGATAGCTTGTAGATCTACATATGTTTGTGATTACTCACCTCCAATGCACATAAATATTCCACAAACTCCCTGATAGCAGGTAGATCTACATGTTTGTGATTACTCGCCTCCAATGCACATAAATACATGTATTCCATAAATACCATGATAGCTGGTAGATCTATACATGTTTGTGATTACTCACCTCCAATGCACATAAATATTCCATAAACACCATGATAGCTGGTAGATCTACATGATTATAGTCATCTACACAGGGTATGGTTTGTATTAGATAAGATGATTCTACAGAACCAACACCAACGATAGTCCCTAGACACTCAGATGATTCAGCTGGAATCAACAACTGACTAGACGTTCTGCCAACCATTAAACTGAAATATACATGTAAGGAATAAATATGCAATTACATAGCAATGATTATGTGCTTGTTACATACGTGTATACGCAAATGAACACACATGTTCCACAAACACGATGCTATGTGAATGCGAAGTTTACATTTTATGGAATCTGCTGTTGCGGATAAACAGTTTTAATTAACAGACATGCATGATGCAAAAGTACATACAATTGAATAATTCAGTTGATTTATACTGTGTTAGCTCATGCTGGCAATATAATCACATTGCGTAACTTGTTTATCAAATACCTATTATTGTTTCCTATGTAATTTAATGAAAAGCGTGTGAATTGAACCTGTGCTGCTCCTTGGCACCCTTTGCCCAAATATGGAAATTGACACAATTGTCAATAAACATTCATTCAGTGATCTGACGTTGATTTTTTTTTTTTACTATCTATACATATTTGCACCTAAAATAATGTTTCAATATCAAGTGATTTAAATGTATCTGTGCCACTACATCGTGTATATATGATAAAACCATTACAGCCCTCATGTGGGTTCTGCTAAGTTAACTAGTTTGGATAACAGACTCTTATAAAGTCAGGCTCTTCTGCTGTACAAATCTTGTCTGCAAAACCCATACTTGGGTCAGAATGATTTAATTTTCTCTCTTTGGCAAGACATCAATGACAAGCTACATCAACTTACTGTTTATCAGTGTTCTCTTTGTGTTCATTCACAAAGCTCTGTAACCATGGTGATAGTGGGGATGATAACTTCTCAACATCAGCTGACATGTGAATTCTGATATTAGCTGGTGATGTCAGGAATGATCTTAGTTCATTCAATTCTTTTATCACCTACATAGAAATCAGTCAAGACAAAGATCAAAAGCTGCAGTATGAACATGAATACAAATATGAATATGAATATGATTATGAATGTGAATACGAATATGACTGAATACAAACGTGAATATGAATATGAATATGAATATGAATAAAGATGAATATGACTATGACTATGGATACAAATATGCTTGTGTGGTTCCAACTGGCAACTTGTAAATTCTAAGCCTGTCACTAAAACAATTTGATTACCATGACTACACAACCAATACATAGGCAGATTCCATGTTTGTCATTCCACCCATAACTTGAACAACCTGACACCAAATGATTCTCAAACTGAATATCAATCTGATTTTCCGGAATTCTTTCCCTTACCTCAACCTGATTGGTTTCCAGTTTGTCAACCAGACTTGACAGAAATTTATGTTGTCTCATCATATTGGATGTATGGTAGTTACTTTCTGTCAAAGAAAGATATTAAATATAATTATATTTTAGCATAAACTAGAATGTGGTAACATGAAGATGAACAAGATTGAGACTACTGCATCTAAAATAATTGTGACATATTTGCCTTCTCTCTAAAACCTTTACAACTGACAGATTATGACAATGTTCATACACCCTCTCATAGTCAGTTTACATCCAATCTGATTAAAATCTGATGTTAGATAGGCTGGTTTTCCTGTATTTACCTTTATTCCATCGTTATTGCGTCTTTTACGTTAGTTTTTTTTTTCCTGGGCAAACGCCTTTCCAACAAAGGAAAGGTGTATTGTTGGAAAGGCGTTCGCCCAGGAAAAAAAAAACTAACGTAAAAGACGCAATAACGATGGAATAAAGGTAAACACAGGAAAACCAGCCTATCTAACATCAGATTTTAATCAGATTGGTTTACATCATGCAAATGATCTTGTTGGATGTCTCCTTCTGGTCGACATTACTGTTTTTTATATTTCAAGTTTGCAAAATCCATAAAGTTTCTTTCCATGTACAGTTCAGTCACACACATTATTTTTTTTTAAATCTCATATTTGTTATATCATGCAATTGAAGTTTGCTGTTGTTTACTTAAGTTATTATGCATGTATTATGGGATAGTTTCAATGTTAATTATCTGGAATTCATCATGTCAGTGTATATAATAATAAGCATGATCAACTAACCTTTCTGAAAGTTTAAATCTCGTAAAACAGCTGCAACTACAGAACGACCTTCACGTTTGACCCTGGCCACATCGTTGATTATCTTGGTTGAGATTATCTTTAATCTCTCTTTAGTAAACTGAGTCTGATAAAGTAATTCATGCAACCATTGTACACCAACTGAGTATTTCTCTCTTTCAACCTGTGAGAGAGAAAATGTTACTTGGTCTTGTACTCTTGACTTTAAGCAGGAATTTAGAAAATGTCTACAGTCTGGTTGTTTCAGGATCTAGAGCTCATGTTTAATTCAGAGGTCGCGGTAGCTTTTTTTCTGATGCGTCGCTGGGACGCGTTCCTGCCAAAATTAGCGTCAAAATCCTATTACGGTGCGTCTTTTCCAAATTTGCATGCACACTGTCACTACATGTCTTTCAGATGTACACTAAATACGTTACAAATGTAAATACATTGTACATGTACATGAACACATCAGTGTCATTCTCCCGCTCACTGTCTACAAGTACATAGTTTGTACTTCCAAAAAGAAAATATTTATATGCAAGAATACGCTATACAGAGGTTTAACTTCATCTTTCTCGACTTTCGATTTTCTATGGTAATCACTCTCTAAAAATATGTGCTCCGAGAAAGAACTCCGGAGTGGGAGAAGACGTGTCGAAACCCCATAGCGTATAAATCCAGAGCTAATGGTAGGGCGGTTCTTGGAGTCGGACCATAAAACTACCCCATGATACAAAACCGCAATGCATAAACTAAGTTCCATGACATGAATGATGAAGTATGAACGACAGCGTGAACTTCAATTTGACAGAGACACAGTTGTAAAAGTTCGATACAAATTTTGTGTCGCTACGTTGCAATCGTTTATTCTTGAACGACGCCTTTACGTGTGCCGTGTTCACTGTAAATTCACGTAATGCGTTCGATCCCGTAACGAAGCTCAAAATAATTTTCAGTTTTAATGAGAATGAAATGGTGACGTGGCAGTATAAATTTATCAACGTGAAGGCTTCAGCATAGATTACTGTCCACCGCTGTGGTCTATTTAATCATCGCTTCGCCCGTGAGGAAAGATGCTTCAAGGCCGTGCTATCGATGGAAACTCTGCCAAACCATGTCTGTTAATAAGTAACTAATCACGTGGATAAGTAATTATAATATTACGTAGTTTCTAAACTACCCAAGACGTGCTCGGCACGTCAGGAAATGGTCATGGGGCACATGAAACTGTTGGAACGTTTTATATACGATGGGTCATATTCAAATTTCACAGGTCACACTGCACATATAAATAGTTACTATCAGAACTGACTAATTCCACGATGTCTGTTCTACAACTTCGAAGCAAAGATGATAACCGTACGTTTGCCAACAGTAAGTTCCATTTGTCCCCTGTTTATGACGCGTCCCCAGTGACGCATACATCCAAAAAAAGGCGTCCCAAGTGTCAAATAGTGCGTCAAATACGCACAAATAACGCGTTAACGCGACCTCTGTAATTTATTTTGTAATTTCAGTGTATTTCCATGTATCATCTACCACGTTGAAATATTCATGATTGAAACATGGCAAAATTAATGATGAGTGTCATATGTTTTATGATGGGAGAACTCGATTAGTTGTGTAACAACTACTTCCACACCCTTTTCCCGAATAACACGTTTATTGTATATACATAAGGACATTTTGTTCTGTTCTGTAATCAAATTGTATGTGGAATGAATTATTATTATTATTCTATACCGTACTTAGTCATGTGTTCTACTTTGATTGATATGTGTATCCTGCAAGCCTTAGTATCTACAATGTAATTCACATGACCAGTATGAAAGGAATAGACACAACTGTGATTTTCAAGATAAACTCAATTGATAAGACCCCTGTATATAAACAATTGCACTCTTTGGAAAGTTCAATTTAAAAAATCAATGTCAAGTGTGGTATGCGTAATTTGTTTTCCAAAACTTCTTGACCATGTGACTAGAACGTTTCAAGTCAGATACTTACTGTCATTGTCAGTGCTACAAGTTGTTCATAGTTTCCACATCTGAAACGCCAACCATTAACACCAATAGATGCCCTGACTGCAAGGGTATCAGCTGCTAACTGTGTTATCACTTCATCATGGGGTATTAGTTCTGAAAAGATATAGAGTGAAATTGGAGTTAGCTTGGCATTTCACTAATAGGACCATTGAAATGCCCTGACTGCAAGGGTATCAGCTGCTAACTGTGTTATCACTTCATCATGGGGTATTAGTTCTGAAAAGATATACAGTGAAATTGAAGCTACCATAGCATTTCACTTTTGAGTTATGGCATTTCTTACACACAAACAGATAAACAAAATAATCTCACAGATATATCTGTTGTAAAAAGACATAACACACACAGCATACAACCTATGTCAACATGCGCCAACATTCAAAATACATGAATTTTGCTATTTTCAAATTCACAAATTGTTATTGTTTGGAACGTTTTTGAATTAAAATTAAGCATTTTTGCACTTCTCTTTGTTGATGGTATGTAATTGGTTGATGGCAATAGTCTTTCACTTCAAACTATGCCTTAGCAAATACTTCAGGTGAAACTGGGTGCCTCCGATGAGAATAATCCGAGATGAAAAAGATGTTAAAATAAATTTATGAATGGTTATAGACCATGGATGCCATGCATATTGAGGCCCCATTGCTGCTCCACTCCACAATGTGGGCACATTTTGACACAAGTTAACACAAACAGATGAAATCCCAGTGAAGTGACTTAAAATGAATTAAAATCAGATTAAAATTTCACTGTCATGTACATATATAAGTTGTGGACAATGCTAGCAATATCTTCAATATGTTGAAGGTGGCTGGCAACCGTAGAAGATGAAGTACACACAAATTACAAATTCTTCATACAAAATATTTTGACTTACTTCCATCACGAAGAACTGGTGACTCTAAGATGACCTCTGAAAATAAGGTCAGATAGGGACGAAGATGCTGAGGTAAACTGGATGTATCCATGGTAACATAAAACTGGAAAAATATGTTTAGAAATATATGTGAGAAAAGTACTCAAAGAGATCAGATTTTATTTATATTACCTTTATGGGAAAAATAAATTTTCACCTAGAGTCAAGTGACGTGAGGATTTTAACTATTGTCTCTCCCCTATGTTTAGCATTTCCCTCACACTTTTTAGCTTTGGCCAGAAAGACTGTGAAAATTCTTTTTAGAAGTTTAATTTGACCCACTGTGTTGTAGAGACCCACATCAATAGGTTAGAACCAACGTTACATGAAGGGTTGAGATTGCTAACATGATATTAAGTAATCACATCATCATTACTGGAAATTGTAAATGTAATTTTATCTGTTTGCTGGATGATTTGGCTTGGATTTTTTTTTGTTCAATATCTAAATTTTTGTGTATAAAATAATTGTTCACAATCAATTCATGTGGTTGTGTGTAAGACAAATAATGTTTTAGTACCACTGCATAGAGTAGATGATAAAATCTGTATAGCTGGATATGGTTTTTTTTGCAAACCTCGGTTGTATGGCTTATGAGCCCCCTATCTGCCAAACAACGTCAGTCTGCGAAATACATATCAGGGTCATAATTAGATGTTATTCCCCAATATTTTTCTCCATTCAGTCAAGGAAAATACGAATGACCTAAGGGGTCTTTGTCACTACTTCTCTAGCGACAACACCCTCAGGTCAGGAGTATTTTCTGGCTGAATGAAGACAAATATTGGAGAATAAACATAATTAAACCAGCACCAGTATTATAAAAGAAAAATTGGGCAAAGTAAAGGTAATTTTGAACGTTTTGACTAATATTTCAAACTCAGAACCAATGATGTAGACAGGCATTATCGTGACGTAGAACGATCGGAGAATATAATCCATATTTTTGTTCAGAATGTTGTATAATGTCATACTCACCTTAACAAAGTTAGTATGGATGTCATCAAGTTGAAAAGTAAATGGAATCTTATCAATCTCCATTGATTGACAGCTGTCAGACTGTGATGTCACATTGCTGTAGCATTTGATTGGATGGAAATGTATAGAACTGGTATCCGGGACAGCAAGCCTACTAACCACATCACTAGGGGGCTCTATCTGTTGTAGAGAAGGACAATGGAGTCACTTTGGTAATGAAATGACTGTATTACAAAATGTAACACATAGGACAGCCATGCCAGCCAAAATATGCCTAAATCAATCAAACTGAACATATAGACACAACACATTAGATTTTAATCAAAACTGGAATAAATATGGACAGTACCCCTTAGCCAACTAAATAAATGCAGTACCCCTTAGCCTACTAAATAAAAACAGATAGTCAGTACCCCATGGGCTAGTAATAAGATACAAACAGTATCCCTTTAGCCTACCAAATAGTCAGTGCCCTTAGTTTAGTAAATAAATAGACAATACCAAACATACTTAAAAGAGTCAGACCAATTTTGGGGTACCTTTTTAGCCTAATATTAAATAAAGACAGACAATACCCTTAGCTTACTAAATAACTAAATAAAGAAATAGTCAGTACACCTTAGGCTGACAAATAAAGACAGTCAGTACACCTTAGGCTGACAAATAAAGACACAGTACACCTTAGGCTGGTAAATAAAGACACAGGACACCTTAGGCTGCTATATAAAGACACAGTACACCTTAGGCTGATAAATAAAGACGGTCACTACTGCTTAGTCAAGTAAATAGATTTATATTCAGTTCATATTCCCAAGTCGTGAAAAAAGCGCCCTGAAGGATCAATGGCAGAGACTAGCCGATACCTTCAATGGTCTCTGCATCATCACGTGACCTTCAGTTCAAGTGAAATGACAGGTAACTCATAATTGGGGGTGGGGTGGGGGGTTGGGGTTGGGGGTTGGGGTTGGGGGGTTGGTCAGCTGTCTCAGCCAATGAGAGTGCTAGAGGTGATTACTAGTTACCTGCATATGCATCCAATGTAAGCAGGGACCAGTAAAGTAAGTACCTAGGTCTGGGAAATATTTGGAAATATAACCCTTTAGTAGATGAATACACAAACAAGTTTCTGAGTGAATCTTACAACTCCACAAAGATCTTGTTTTGTAATAATTTTACAGGACTACAATTTACTCTCTACCTCATTCTCTTCAGTTGCTTTCTCCAATTCTTCACTTTTCTTTTTCAATCCCTCTTGACCAAGTTCTTCTGTTTGCTTACTGACTCTCTCTTTTTCTGTGTCCGCCATTTGTTGCATCAGTTTTTCGTTTGGTTCTCCAACAATCTAGTTGAGAAAATGAGACAAAATTGAGTGAAATATATTCATGTTTGCTATAATACCCCACTGAAAGAATGCCTAGTAATGATTACATGAAATAAGGCTATTATTTAGACCCCCCCCCACCCCCACAAAAAAAAAAAAAAAAAAATTGTGCCAGGTTTGATTGAAACCAATCCATGGACATGTCAGCTAGCCTCTCTGCACAGCCATCTTGTTCTAATCAACGACATCATATTATACCTGACTCTTGGGGGGGGGGGGGGTTCTGAAGTCAGAGAGTCACATTAACATGATGCTCATTATGCTAGACAACCGTATCACATGCATACAGAACTCAAAGAGCATCTATGAAACTGCAGTTTTAGAGAGTTTTGCAGATTTTTTTTTTGATTTTCTAAAGTTGGACTCCAGTATTATGAATACACAAGAAAGAAATCTTTCTCTGCAATTTTGAAATTTGTTGTGTTTTGGGGACTGTATTCGTGAAAATATTGGCATGATGCACTTCTGAAGTGTCTAGACACTGACTCGGATTGAACATTAGCCATTTAAACAGTTGAAAGTTTATAAAATGAAAATATCGTGTATAAAATATACACAAGTACTCACTGTAACACAAGGTTGTTTGATATAATGCTTGTCTAATAATTGGGTCCAGAAGTCAACAGGTTCCTGAGATAATTTCTTGAAGTCAGTGATTTGGTTCAGTCTGCCTTCTAACTGTAAAAATATAAACCATTAATTGAATAAATGAATAAATAAACAAATCATTCTATCAATACATCAATCAGCCAGTTATCTGTGGAGATAAGGCAATCAGCTGATCAACTGATTGATCAATCAATCAATTATCAATCAATCAATCAATAATCAATCAATAATATTAGTTTATTGTAAAGCTAATGAAATATCAAATCACTTGATTTTTTTAAGTGGTACATTAACAAACTTATCAATCAAGCAATCAAGTAATCAAGCAATCAAGTAATCAAGCAATCATCAATCAACATTTATTTCAAAGATAACAAGGAAATATCAAAACTGTTGATCTTTTTAATCATTGCAAACTTTAAAGTTCATTTGACCAAAGGAACACTCTCCCATCATATTGTGTTTGTCTTTCATTCAGATAATAGCTAATTTTATGTAATAAAAAAAAATTAAAGCTATACTATAAGTTATAACACCAACATATGTTAAAAGTTTGACACAGCAAACAAATTCTCTATTTTCACTATTTACTTCAATCACAAAAGAAACAATGACAGATGTACCACACACAGTTGAGATATAGATGTAGACAAGTTAACAAATCTGTAATCAGCTGGAAACTAAACATTTCAATGAAGACATTAAAATCATCAAGTCCACCCTTATGGAAAGGATTCTATAGATGTCTATAGAATTTACATTGAAGTCTATACCAATTCCTGGTAAAAATCCATCCATCCATACATTAATACATGCATGCATGCATACATACATACATACATACATACATACATACATACATACCTACATGCATGCATGCATGCATGCATCCATACATACATACATACATACATACATACATACATACATACATACACACATGCATGCATGCATGCATGTGCACACACACACACACACACACACACACACACACACACAACTTGTCTCTCAGCCTAAGCTACATGTACTTAATACACATCTTTACACCTGACAACTACCGCTTAAGTATTTCAAGTACTATATAGATCACTTGACCTACTTACATGTACATGTTATAGTAAACAAGTGACTGTAGGTTTTATTGTCTATTCAGTTCAGTGACAAAGTATTTCAAGTAGGCCACTTGTCTAACAGTCACAAGGTCTACTAGGTATTAAGGACACCATGTCAAAAGTATGTCTTATGTACAAATCATGTGGTTTCCCATTACTTTGATATTTAAATGTTTCATATTAAGATTCACTATATAGTATTAAGTACATGGAGGTACAATATTACATAGATTATAGCCTGTGAACACATATATATTGCTATTCGGCAAAAAAAAATTATGTTTCTGATAACAAGGCCTCAGAAAGTAGGATAGGTAGGTAGAGATTTGAATTTGGATTTGATTTGATTTGATCTTTTTATTTTTTATTTTTGATATTGCTTCCACCCAAAAACAAACAAAATGTCAGTCAGAATAGTCCAGCTGTGATAGTTTGATGAAATATGTACAGACATCACTAGGGAAAGAAAACAGACTTGCATGAAGGTGAAGAAGACAATGAATTCCTTATCTTTTTGTTTTAAATGTGTTAAAAAAAGTTTAGGGTCATAAGCTTAAATACTGGGGTCGGATGGGTTATCGGTAATACACAAATGTTTTATTTGTCCTTTAGTGATTTTTAGTAACAGCCATACATCAAAAACATTGGTTTCATTGTTAATAAAATGGGGTTGGTATATACAGTTGAATTACAACTACCAGGTTTATTGTATCCCAAACAGAATGCTATGTTGACTTCCATGACATTTGACCTTTGATAAAGCACCCTTATCTCACTGTGCATTAGTTTGTTTTCCATGGTAACTTGGATAAAAGCAAATACGACGCCACTCTATTACAAAAAATGTGAACAAATTTAAGGAGTACAATTACAGTTCAATGTTTAGTTCAGATTGTACTGCTGACTATGTTGAAGACATCATGGCCACCGCTGCTCCAGATTTGGACAAATTCCTGGCTGAATTTGGTGAGGGTTTTCTTTCTTGTTCAATTTGTTTAGAGCAGTACAAGAATCCCAAAATACTACCATGTCAACACACCTTTTGTCAGGATTGTTTGGTTACATTAGTCAAGAAAACTGGCAAACTAAATTGTTCAACATGTGACACACCGTGTAAACTACCAGAAAGGGGCGTGCCGGAACTGCAAGCCAACTTCTTAATGAATTCACTGCTTGATCTGGTTAAAAACACAAAACCAAGTGATGTGTCAGAACCAGGGCTTTGTGAAGCGTGTGAAGAAAACACGGCAACATACAGATGTGTTGATTGCAGCTCAAATGTATGCTCCATTTGTAACAAGGCACATAGAAAATTTGCAGCAACTAGAAAACACAATATTATTGCACTTGAGGAGTTCAAAGAAACCAACACCACTAGTCAACAAAGAGTGTATTGTAACATTCACCCCGAGAATGAAGTCAAACATTTCTGCCAGACCTGCCAAGTCACTATGTGTACTGACTGCGCCATGATTGAACATCGCAGTGAGAAACATGTCCACAGAAAACTGAAAGATGTTGGAGATCAATACATCGTACAGTTGAAAGAATTGGTGGCAAAGTTGAGAGGCAAAGAAAAAGAAACTGAAAGATGCAAGTCAGAAGCCAAACAGACCAAAGATAGACTTCAAGTAAAGTGTCTAGAAGAAGAAAAGAAGGTAAGAAAGAAAGCAGAAAAGATGATAAAGAAAATAAGGAAGGAAGAGAAGAGACTAGTACAGGAGTTGAAGATGGAGTATGGAAAGAATATGAAAACTGCTGAAGTCAAAATAGATGAATGGGAGATGAAACATGGCAATATCTCTAGTACATGTGGTTACCTAGAGACACTGGTGCATCATGGGAGTGCTGCCCAGCTGCTGTCCAACAAACAAGACACACTTTACCACATTCAAAGTCTTATTGCCATGGATACCAAACAACAAACCCAACCCGAAGAGGTAGAGTTCAGACCTGCTGCTGATATGGCAAGGCAAGGAATGCTGGGATTGGTGTGTAGAAAAACAGATGGTGTGGAGGCCATCACTCCAAGCAAAGGATTCAGACCTGTCGGTCATCATGTTGGCATGGCAATGGGTGATTTGAAATCTGCAAAGCCATGTACTGAAGAAAAGAAGTCAAAAGATACTTCTGGTAGTATAACAAGTGCAGTGAAACCCAAATCACCTGAGATCTGTGCAGCACAGTGTGTTGTTGAAAGAGTTCCAACTACACTACAAGAATATGAATCAGGTGACATAGTGATCAGAACCAAAGACAGACAGGGAAGACAAGTCATACCAATACCACCTGTATCAGCTGAGATGACTAAACCTGATGGAACAAGACAAGATGTCAAAGTAACTGACAACAGAGATGGTACACTAGCTTTCACTGTCAAGGGAGAAATGGAAGGTAGACATCAGGTTTCCATGGCAATAGGAGATAAACCAATTCCAGGATCCCCTTTTAGTATTCAAGTGAATAGAAGACTTGTGAAGACTACATGTCTAGGAAAGTTTGGTAGAGGGAAAGGAGAGTTTGATAATCCAATCAGTGTAACCATGAATCAAAGGAAACAAAGTGTTGTAGCTGATCATCACAACAACAGGTTACAAGTAATAGATAGGGCTGGCAAATATGTAAGAAGTTTGACATTCACACAGTTTAAGGCGGCCTTCTATCCAATGGATGTAGCTGTGTCTGACGATGGTAACTATTTCATGACAGATTACGACAACCATCAAATTGTTGTAAGTGATGAGAATGGTAAACTACTCAGATGCTTTGGACAGAAGAAACTGAAGTATCCACGCGGGATCACTATCAGCCCTGTAGATGGCGCTGTCTATGTCACAGAATGGGATGGAGAAGTAGGTGACAGCACTGACATGACCACGCATTGTGTCTACAAATACACCCAGGGTGGTAAATACATATCAACCTTTGGTATATATGGAAGTGGACATGGAGAACTCAATGGCCCTTGTCATCCAGGTGCTAGCAGAAAAGGTTTGATTTATGTACCAGACATCAACAACAACTGTGTACAAGTATTCAATGAAGACTGCCAATTTGTATTTCAGTTTGGTCAGTTTGGAGAAGCGCCTGGTCAACTGAAATGGCCAGAGGGAGCAGCTGTTGACAATGCTGGCAATGTGTACATCACAGAGAAAGGTAACAAGAGAGTTCAGAAGTTCAACAGTCAAGGTGAATTCATATGCCGTGTTGATAATAATGATGCAGGACTTAAGTGGCCTTGTGGTGTAGCAGTAACAGATGACATACCTCCTAACGTCATTGTGGCCGACTACAGTGGGCATTGTCTGAAAGTTTTCACACAGCTCCAGTGAAGAGTGAAGAGTGAAAAGTCATGTGTGTATGCCCCCAGATAAAGAACCATGTACATTGTACTATCGACACCAACTCACATGTTATGAAATAAAAATCACGAAAATGTACTGTATGGTATTGACTATATGTTTGATCATGACTCTATAGCATGTAAAACTATGAAAGAATGTAAAAATGTCTGTTAAAGTGGCCATATGGATGAGGATTGGGTATTTATTTTGGATTTTTAATTTATACAACAATTTTATCATGGCTTCCTACTTGAAAAATCAATGTGAAACAATATATGCCAAGTCCTTGTTTGTAACTCAATAAATTGCAAAGGGTTGTCATGATGTAGAATAACCCCCTGGGGAATGACCTGGGTATATAATCCATATTTTCTGCTCAAAGACAATATCTTGTTTTGTGCAAAGTATACGACGAGATACTGGGACGGGGTGAAAATGAGTTGACGTCAACACTTGGATTGGGCATGACCATTTTTCAAAAGAAATTATGTTCAACTGTCATGTCCGGCCTAAAAGATGCTTCAAAACAGCACTCCTACTGGCCAAAATATAACACCTTTTGTTTTTCTAATTTCCAGAAAATATACTACTATGCTACTTACATCTTCCTGTGTGTCACCATAGAGGGCGTCCCCAATTATAATAAATGCAAATGTATCATGTGGTTTGTCCTCCATGTTGTTCAGAGCCTCTAGAACTTGTTTATGTATAATACTATTAAGACGTTTTATGTCAATAGCTTCAGTGCCATCTGCTATGAGTTTTAGTACAGCCAGCATTCTAAAATGAAAACAGAAATAAAATTAATGTCTACTAAATGATTGTGTGGCGTGCTGTGGTGTGATGTGGTATGGCATACTGTTGTATGCTGTGGCATGGTGTGCTGTAGCATGCTGTGGTGTGGTGTGGTGTGGTGTGGTGTGGTGTGGTGTGGTAAGGTGCACTGTGGTGTGCTGTGCTGTAGAATGCTTTGGTATGGTGTGCTGTGCTGTGCAACAGTATGGTATGGTGTGCTGTGCTGTGGTGTGGTGCTGGTGTGCTGTACTGTGTTGTGCTGTGCTGTGGTGTGCTGTGGTACGGTATGGTGTGCTGTGGTATGCTGTGGTGTGCTGTTTCTGTTTAAGGACAAAATCTAATGAATACAAGTACAACAATGTTTGACCAAGTGTATATCTTAGCCTGTCTCCAGCTGTGCTACAACTACCTACTATAGCAGCAAGTTTCTCTATTGATCACAGTATAATCTTTCACTCCTTGATGTTTGATTAGTGTACATTTCACCAGTGGAGTTTTAAGTAGAGTATTCAGGATAGGGACACTGTGGGATATCTAATCTGGTTTAATAAACAAAGTTGTAAAGTTGTATTGTGTTCTAGTTGCTAATTAAACATCAAATGTGGAGTTGTTGGTTTACTGTGAGTGAGTGTATATATCATATTATCTGTGAAGTGACCAGCCAGCCTTGGTCTTATCAACATTTTGTTTACAATTAAACATCAGGGAGTGAAAGATTACACGGTGATCAATACTGTAGAGAAACTTGCTGCTTGTAGGTAGTTTTAGCACAGCTTGAGACAGACTAAGATATACAGTTGGTAGAAGATTGTTGTAGTTCTAGTTACACTTACTTCTCTTTAATTAACTGTAACTTGGCACATGGTACGTTGTCAAACTTTACATAGAAGCAGGACTCTGTGTTCTCAATAACAGAGTATCTAACCTGTCAGCACAAAGTAAAATATAATTTGAATTAGTTTTGAAGCAAGTTTGAATATTGAATTAGAATATAGCCAGTAGTTTGACTGCATAATGTAGAGAGAGAGAGAGAGAGAGAGAGAGAGAGAGAGAGAGAGAGAGAGAGAGAGAGAGAGAGAGAGAGAGAGAGAGAGAGAGAGAGAGAGAAGAGAGAGAGAGAGAGAGAGAGAGAGAGAGAGAGAGAGAAGAGAGAGAGAGAGAGAGAGTCAGAGAGAGAGAGAGAGAAAGAGAGAGAGAGAGAGAGAGACAGACAGACAGACAGACAGACAGACAGAGCGAGACAGAGACAGACAGACAGACATCCATACATACATACATACAGAGACAGAGACATAGAGAAGACATGTTGTGCAGACACAGAAACAGAGAGACAGATATACAAAGAAAGCAAGACAGGCAGATTGAAAAAGCAAGTGAGCAAGGGACAGACACTCAAAAGTTGAAACACACGCAAACACACACACACACACACACACACACACACATACACACACACACACACACACACACAGGTGGATTCTACACCATACATTCCCATGGCATCCCCTTACATCATTTATGTAAGACATCTCACTGCAAATAGCTAACATTGTATCAAGCTGCTGGTTACTCACTACATGCACATGACACAGAGAATATAAAATGCTTTGAACTCTGACCTTACTACAGTATGGGTCATCTATTTCTACAAAGTCTCTTTGTAATGGAGCAACTGCTGTGTCTGTTAGGTATTCTAGGAGTATCATGTTGGCTGACATCAGGTACAGGTCCTATGGAGGGGAATAAAAATAACAAACATTATGTTGTGAAAGTTGAATTACATGTATACGCATGAACAAATGCACACATTGTGCATAAATTAGTCTTGGTTACCCAGACTCTCACCACTGGGGGCGCTTCTACGAGACCATCCCAAACCAGAGTCTGGGGAAAGTACGTTCCACAACTACCTCGCGACTGAAGTCAGACAGTACATTTCTTCCAAGCATAAAAAATGGGCTTACAAGACTTGTTTGGTGTAATTAATATATATCAGTCACTTGAGAAGTAATAATCTGTAGTGAAGGTACCCCAATCATTCAGCCTGCAATGTTGGACGTGAAGTAAGTACTCCCCATGATGCACTGCTCCAGAGGCTACTTCCTGTGTGGGTAAGCTGAAATCTCGTTTCCCCAGACTCTTGTTTGGGGTGGTCTCGGGACATAGCCCCCAGCAACTAGAAGCTGCTTAACTGAGACTATACAGACATACGTAAGCATGCATGTATGTCCAATCCATATACATGTACTGTGTATGTATGTATGTATGTATGTATGTATGTATGTATGTATGTATGTATGTATGTATGTATGTATGTGTGTATGTATGTATGTATGTATGTATCACATGTATGTATGTATATTATATGTATGTATGTATGTATGTATGTGTGTGTGTGTGTGTGTGTGTATGTATGTATGTATGTATGTATGTATGTATGTATGTATGTATGTATGTATGTATGTATGTATGTATGTATGTATGTATGTATGTATGTATGTATGTATGTGTGTATGTGTGTACTATATAATGCAGGTATTATTGGTAAATGAATCAACATGGTTACAGAATATTAACATATGTAAAATACCTTGGCCTGTGGTCCTCTCCATGCCATGTACACCATCCCATTGATTTCATCATCACAGGCATAAGGTACAACTTTATCAACAGCGCCATCTAGTGATGGAACAGAGTTTTGCCATGGTCTGGTATACGGTGGCAGACCTCCCTGTGAATCAACAACATCAACAACATACAGAAGTGTAAAGCAAGTAAACAGACAGTTTAACAGTGCAGGTAAAACATTAGGGACAATTGCACAATGCCATCGAAGCTCAATAAGCGAACTTCATGGGGGGAGGGGGGGGGGGTCTGGCGTCAAAGCAATTGCTGAACTTCATTTTCACACTTACCAAATTTCTACGGAAAACTTTCACTCCTTCAATATATTCAATGATAACAGTTTTTTGTATTTATTACTGAGATGCTGATGAGTTGATAAACACACTTTGCATACAAAAACTTAGCAAAAAAACACACTGTATATTACCTATGTTATGAGGGCTACCAAAAAATAAACCAAAAAACACACTTTACGTTACCTTGGATATGATTTTCTCTTCAAATGGTTGTAATGCTGTAAAGATATCCTCAGCTTTGACTTGTCCAGTAATTATTAAACATAAATTATCAGGTCTATAGAAGTCTTTGTGGTATTGTATCACCTTCTCATTAGTTGTAGTGGTACGTAGGTTTAACATTATACCACCAGTCTCAGACTACAAGCAAACAAAATATAAATACGTTTTTCTTTCTGTATTTTATGAAAAAAAATCAGCAAAGGAATATCATGATTATATTTGGTTCTAGTACACTACATACATTTGCATGGAATACTGTTATTTTCAGACATAATGTCTGAGGTGCTAATAATATCATGCATAAATGAATGTATAGTTAGTAGGGTGGTAGGTTTTTATGGATGGATGGATAGGTGGTGGGTGGGTTGTTTGGGTGGATAGATTGATGGACAAATGGCCATGGATGGTTGGCAGGTAAATTTGGTAGGATGGATGGGTGGATGTAGGGATAGATGGATGAATGGATAGATAGATAGATAGATAGATAGATAGATAGATAGATAGATAGATAGATAGATAGATAGATAGATAGATAGATAGATAGATAGATAGATAGATAGATAGATAGAGAGACAGACAGACAGGCAGACAGACAGGCAGGCAGACAGACAGAGACAGACAGACAAGACAGACAGACAGACAGACAGACAGACAGACAGACAGACAGACAGACAGACAGACAGACAGACAGACAGAGGCAGACAGACACAAACTTTACTCACCTTATAACCACAATGCCCAGGATACATAGCTCTTAACATTTCAAGATGACACCTGCTTTCACCAGAATTCTCCCTGGCTTGCATTTCACAGTAGACTACACCAGCATTCTCTCCTTCACCATTGACATGATGGACTTCAGTGATAAATGAAGAATCCTACATAAATAAATACAATAAGTGTCATGGCAACGAGAATCTGATTGTGGTTAAAAGCTGACGTCGTCAACAGACACTTTCCCATAAACCCTTGCAGGAAGTCACCGTAAAAGGACAAACACATGTCAAGTGCAGTAGGGTTTCTTTACAAGACTTAATACAAGTAAGAGGACAATGTATTACTCTATCCCCAAAAAATTTAATTTAAGGTGAAAAGCAGTAATGAATAAAAGTGTACTGAATACAAAAATAAGCAGGACTGAACTTTTACTTTTATACTGTATCTGAGTATCTCTAAACAGATAATATACATATGCCTATTTCATATTTCATATTCTTAGAGTTACTGTAGTATATATCGACATCATACAACATCATACAAAGTAACAGTAATATTGAGTGTATCAATAATCAACCATTTACAATTCAACAATCATTTTCCAACTGGTTCAGTACTTGATTAGCATCAACTTAGTGGTAATATTAAGGGCTTGAAATTAACTTTTTTTTTGTAGTCGTAGTGGGCAACCAATTTCTGAAAGTAGTAGCGCCCAAGGATGGTGACCAGTAGTCCCATATTCCTGAACTGAAAACACATTTCCACTATTGGCAATGTGTGTGTCTTATTAAAGCACTTTCGCATCTGTAAATCATCTCTGCTTTAAAGCTTTGCATAATCAGTAGTAGCCTGAGTGGGCTACCACCTACAAATTATGGTAGCCCCCATGACAAGAATTAGTAGTCTGTGGACACAGGAATGCTGTTAATTTTGAGCCCTGTAGACTGGTAGTGTAACAATACATCACAAACACACATATATGTCAGCAACTGCGATACATGATGTTAAGCTCACAGCAGTAATGAGTGGATTTACTTATTTTCAGTTGACACACAAGTTTAAATTCATTTCAAAACATGACTTGACATAAAGTTCATTTTTCTAAAGAAACCAACATTTGTACTTACTGTTAGCGTTGGGTACAATACATGGTCTAGGAACACAGGTAATAGATTCAGAAATCCCTGACTTCCAGCAGTTGTCACTGTGTAACACGTATGGTCTGTATCTGTCCATGCATTGGTGCCTTGTGCTAAGCATCGGTTAGCTAGAAGGTCTAAGACTCCCTAGTATGATGAATTATTATAAATAAAAGATACGTTATTTAAAAAAAGAAAAGAATGAAGAGCAAAACTTTATCATAATAATAGCAAACTTAGTTGTGGCATGGGGAGTGATAAAAAATTTGATCTTTGTAATTTCTGCTCTATTCTTATTTGCATACCATTTGCATACAATGATGCAAAAATACTACTAGTATTAAAGTATAGTATGGGCATGCACCATGGCAAGTACTCATACATCTTATAAAAACATGTCATTTTTATTTTTTATTTTTATTCATACTTTTGAACTGTAATATTTAACTTTTTTAAAGCTACATTGTATAGTATTGAAAGTTTCATTTGTGCAAGGTGATGATTATTTTTTTATTTTGATGTCAGAGCTGAAAATTTGAGTTGGGCAGGTAATGCGAAATAAAAAATAGAAACTCTTGCCTAAAGAATAATGCTTTCAACATTTCAATTCAATGAAGCTTGGCACACACAAAAGGGGGGGGGGGGGATTCTAAATGTATTAATTTAACCCCACTGTATTACATGATTTCAATAGCATCACCATGGGATTAAAATCAACAAGGAGAGTGGAGCTGTGTAATGTAAACCTAATTACCATATATGGTAATCACAAAGCCATATACGGTAATCACAAAGCCATATATGGTAATCACAAAGTCAATCACAAAATGATAGATTTAATGATAGATTTTGTTCTTGTGGATTTCTAATATTATTTTCATTTCATACCATTATTACTGTCTTATCAGAGTTTACCAGCTTTGCATTAATTAGTAGATTGCTAAAAATAGAATGAACTCATGGGCTAATTTGCCCAATCAACACACTGTGTAGTGAGTGTAAACATCTACTGAACCAGGGAGTACTGCCATTAGTTGGATCAGTAGATGTTTACACTTACCAAGCAATGTGTTAATTGGGCAAGTAGCTAGGATTAGCAATCTACTAATTAATGCAAAGTTGGTAAACTCTGGTACTCCCATAGAATGGGTATATACATATGTACTGCAGTTTTGACCCCCTTTTTCGAGTCGTAGACTTTTGAGTCTTGACTTTTATTATTTAGCGGTTTGACCCACCTCTTTGAATGTACGTACGACTTTTGATCCCATGTTTTGAACAAGGTTGTTTTCAAGGGTTGTTTTCAGTCATCTTTATCTGAAGTAGCTACGATTCGAGCTCAGCTATAACTTCATTCTCAGTTAGTTAGTTTACTATTTCAAGTATTTGCCATTCAATTTACAACATAGTGAAACCAAACTCATGTTTAGACACGTCTTGTTACTTTGTTTAGTTTAGCACTCCTGGTTAACTCGCAGCTATGCCAACAATAGCATTGTAAGAACGTGCAAAGGAGAGAAAAATTGCTGGTCTTACTTTTGCGATTCACATTTATTTAAAAAAAATACATTTGATTTGTATATTTCAGTACATGTATTTATGAAACAAAAACAATTCTATGTACAAATCTAGTCTTTACTTGAGCAAATTTGCAATATTGGTACACAAAATAATTCAAAATTAATGACTATTTTTGGAGGTTATAGGAATTAATAACTTAATGAATGAAAAATTTAAATCATTGGGTTTTTTTCTGTCTCTTTCTTTCATGAATTATGAATTATGATTATGAAAATAAGACATCACTGGAGATCTATGTTTATGCGATCAATATTTTACTTAGGTCCCTTGAAATCATCACATGTATTTATTTATTTCTCCACTGAAGGTAATTTTAATTTTCAAATCTAAACATTTAAAAAAAAAAGAAAAAAAGAAGCCAACTGAGATATTGGATGCATGGGAAGAAAATGAAAGTTTGAACTGCCTTAGGGGGTCCATACCTTAAATGGATATTCCTCACTCCCCATAAACACCAGGTGCTCCAGAGTATGTGGTAAGCCGTCATCATCATGAGCTTCAGTTGCTATGGTTACAGAAGACACAAACATGATTCATAAATGTATTATACTATTAAGGTTGCATATGTTATCATCTATGAACTGGCAAATGAACACTACAGAGATGATAAAAATGTGCGAAGTGGTTGAATATAACTGAAAACAAATAAACCATGCAAATACAAAAGGAACCCAAAGGGCCAGGGCGCTAATGGCTAGAATCCCCAGTTGACTGCAAATGCAATGTTGAAAAGACAATGTTTTCTCCGCAAACTAGGAAGTACACACACCTAAACAGAAATATCCGTTGACCAAAGGTCCTTCTACCTCCGCATGGCACACTGTTACTCCAGTCTTCTTAGACTTGTACTTAGAAACTGGAATAACTCCATTTGAAACCACAGACGACACTTTCTCAAAGGACGCCATGTCACTTCAGTATTCAAGATGAAATTCGTCGAGTCACCTGTTGAGTGACCTGAGAATGACCCCTCAGCTAATTTGCATATGTTCATAGTCCACTTTCTTAGATTATCTGCTGTTTCCAAAGGATGACTATATTGTGAGCGAATAAACATTGCATCAAATTTATCCCCTATTAATAAAAACAAGTATGAATAAAAGAAAATCACTATATTTGCTTTGATTTAGGAAGAAAGTAACTAGAAACTAAATAACAAACAAACGGCTTACCCGGAAGTAGCGTGAAAGGAGGGAGTTTCGGATTTTTTGCTTGTGAAATTGTATTTTTTGTCCACAAAATGGCTGTTCAGATGACTCCAATGTCACATACGTCATCGGGAGGTAGCAGTATGCAAGAGTATCTCCTACAAGGCAGCGTTTTGGACTCAGCGTTGGAAAGTCTACTGCACAGGTTACGAGGTCTTTGTGATAATTTAGAGACGGTACCAGAAACATTTCACGATCATGAGATGGTTTACATTCTACGTAAGTTAACAAATATTATTGGATTGAACTTTTGAAATAGAAGTTTCTGTAAAGATCTCAGAAATAGCCCTGATCCTTGATAAGATCACGGAGTGTTTTATATTTTCATAGGATCGATCGTGTCGATATGACCACTGCCAAGGAAGAATGTGATACGACTAATATATAAGGCTATATAATATGTACAAATGTATGTACATGTAGCATTGTGTAGGCTAGCATGGTATCCAGTCAAAACGTCCCCGGGTCAAAACGTCCCCGGTTTCCATAAGTCAAAACGTCCCCGGGTCAAAACGTCCCCAGGTCAAAACGTCCCCGTCTTTCCATTTTCCTCGACCCAAACTATTTGTGTGTGAGTGTGTGTGTGTGTGTTACATTATATCCTTATTTCTTACATCACAATACAGTAATGTGACTGCGTACCCACCCCAGGTGCCCAAAATACGTTTATGCGTTTATGCGTAATCATTGTCTTGGGCAACCATCACTTTATTTACGGGAAATCAGACAGATTTGAGGTCGTAAAAGTCCTCCAATTTTTATGAAAATGAGCATGTAAATCACGAACAGAAAATGGTTCGGAATATGGGCATCGATACTTGACCGTGTTTTAGGGAAGGAACGGAAACTGTTACACAGTCAAGTCTCTTGGTTAAATGTTGGTCATACCCGAGGACGTTTTGACCCGGGGACGTTTTGACCTGGGGACGTTTTGGTCATACCCGGGGACGTTATGACTGGTAACCGCTAGCATTAGTCTAGTCCAGCTTGCATACAAAATGCTAGTCCTGCTTGCAGACGGTGCACGGGTCTATATTACTGACACGCCCCTCAACACCATTGTCAGAATCAAATCCCGAATTACGCCATATGCAAGCAGGACTAACATTAGTTCTGCTTGCAGACTGTGCACGCGTTTCGCTCAACACGACTTAGTCCGTATGCAAGCAGGACTAGGCCAGCATCAAGTAATGTACATGTACCTCAATAGTACCTGTATGTTTATATAGTATTATGATTATCATAATTACATGGATTCCTTCCTTGTCTGTGTGAGTAAGCAAAACCAACAATTGGCTAAAAGCTCTACCTATCCTTAAATGTAACAGTGAAGCATTATTTAAAAAAAAAAAAAAAAAAATGATTTTGACAGTATTGTGTTTTTCAATGTTCTGTATGTAAACACATGTAATGATATACAGTATAAACAACATTTCTCTGCTCTGTGCGTAGTCGTTCACTTTACAGGTTTGATAAAAAGAAGAAGATGAAAACGTTACAAAAAAAGCTTTGCTGTGCAATTTCTCAGGTGACATGCACAGGGACGAGAAACAAAATGCTGTGTTATACATGGCCTTTCTTCAGTCTTTTCCTGAATTATTTAGTTGCAGACAATTTAATTCCATAAGCATTGTAAATTATGAAATTATAACCGCATTCAAGTGATCTGACTGAAGTTGTATGCATGTAAAATGATTAAGTTTTGTATTTGTTTTCAGGAGGAAATACTACTAGCCAATCAAGTCCTGTGTTACTTAGAGCAAGACATGCACTCGACCACCCAAACATGCCATGGTAAGCCAATCAAATCCACCATTGTGTAACAATTGTACATTGGTGTGATCCTGATAAGTTTAATGTCTAGGGAATCATGCAACAGTACAACATCATTATGAACAAGTAAAATTATTTTTGAAAACTTAATTACAGCTATCAGGGCTTGAAATTCTTCTTGAACATTGATTGGGAAGATGGAATATCACTAAGTACATGTAATTACATATTGTATCATGGGTACTTTGTGACTCACATGTGGATTTTTGGGAACATTTTGTATTATTCCAATATTCCATATGTTCTTCCAGTATCCATGTAACAATGATGCATTATTGCATCTGAACAAAGCATCAATGTCTTGCCATGGGACTACACCAATGTCAATTTGATCAGAGAATAAAACTGATTGTGACATACATGTACATATATGTATATCTATACCAGTGATTATACTTGCACTGTTTTTGTCACATTCTAGTGGTATACTCATCAATATTTGTTCTTTGACAGGCAGCTGAGGTATGTCGGACAAGCAGAATTAGGAGATAAAAATAGAAGTACTCTAGTCAGAAGCTGTATAGACTGTGCTACATCAGATAATCTGTCTAGCTTTTTGGTGGAAATGGGATTCAGGTTTGTATATATATTCTGTTCATACATAGAACACCATTCGAGGAAATAAACTTTATTTTCATAAACTTTGGGTTCTGGAGTCATTATATGATTTACCATCATAGAAACTTTACACCAAAAAACATCAAATTGAAACTCACTTCGCTTACCTTGTTCTATGACTTTCTGAGCAGTGATCCAGTGTTGCCTCATAGTAGTCAGCAGTCATGTATATGTATTAGATGAACAGTAAATTAGCAACTAGATAGCACAGACCAGAGGAAGCTATAGCTAGCAATGATTTTTTCAGCTGTAACATTCAGATTCATTAGTTAGCACTCTACTGGCACAGCACCGTGAAATTACTTTATCCAGGTGTTATGAGTTGACGTGTGATAACATACTGTGGAATTGCTTTACTTGGGTGTTACAGGTTGTAGTGTGACAAATATTGTGGAACTGCTCTACTTGGGTGTTCGGGTTGTAATGTGACAACATATTGTGGAATTGCTTTACTCGAATGTTATGGGTTGTAGTGTGACAACATATTGTGGAATTGCTTTACTTGGATGTTATTGGTAATGGTTGCATACTAATGTGTGCACTGTTTGGTTTCAGATTGGACCATGAGTATGTTGTTAAAGGGTATTTATTCAGGAAAGGAAGAATGAAAATTACAGCATCTAAATTATACAAAGTAAGTGAAAGTAAGATCATGACTTTGATGAGATAACAAAACCATAGACTGTACACGAAAAATAAAATTTAATGCAGAATACAGCTTGGAATTAAATTCTTTAAACTTTCCAGTTGCTTTGTTGAAGGAAACTCCATTCTATTCTCAGTGAAAATCAACCCAAATCAATCAAGGATTTTGACAGTATGTTACTGCTAACTATTGTACAATCACGCAATTACACATTCAAGTTTCAGCTGAAATCATGTTTTTGACGAGCGCCCCAGTGGTCAAAGTATAGATCCTTTTGTCTTTTCTTTAGATGTCTGTCATTCCACCTTCATCCTTGTGTTAAGGAGGTTGGCCACTGAGGGCGCCCTAACATAGCATACCTTACATATTACTTTTGGTCACTTCCACAGGTTTTGTCTCCTGGCAACACAGAAGATATAGAAGCAATCTCTTTATCCAACTTAGTAGAACTGAGTGTTGTAGCATCAACTGGTCAGGAGGCTGTAGGTGACGACATGAGAACGTTTGCTGAACATCTTAAACCGTATCCTTTCTATATAGTCTGATTAAAAATAATCTGATTTAGTGTAACACATCATTTGTTCTCTTGTGAGCACTCGTTACATACATCTGACATTGGTTTTCCTGAACCCAATCTCGTACTTACGAGTAGCCAACCGGAATCTGTCTTACAATATAACACTCAATGTTTGAAATTGAAAAAAAGAGAACCACCAAACAATAATGATAACAGCGTTGTCTGCACTCTGTGCTCATGCACTTTTCAAACAGAGCACTTTGAAGTACTGTACCCATATGTCTCTGTGCATTGCATGTTCTCATTCATTGAGTAAATTCACTCTGTACTATCGTGGATTATTTGTCAATTTTATGAAATCATCTCCATTTCCTGGAGTGGCATTCCTCTTTAACCCCATTTTTCTGCCGATGCGTAAATGTGGATTATTTTGTCAATTTATATGATTTATCCTTGACACTGTATCAGTATTGTACAAATGGAGAAAGTGGACCACAGAAGACTTCAATCATTCCCCATGACATAACCATGACAACTGAGTGACCTCACAGGTCAACATTCTGTCATCACTCAATACTGAAGTATTCTAAGAACAAGTCTAAGAACACATTAACTCTTTTCACCATTACTAGTGATGTCCACACACGTACAGACTCACAAACTTGGTGCGATACTTCTTAGTATTACTGGGTAAACAGAAAGAGAAACAGAATAGCTATAGACAGTTAGCTTCTATATTAAATATACCTGATATTTTAAGTTCAGATACTGCCAAATCATAAATATTTTATTTGTACTTATTAAGCATTTGTCAGTGATTGTTCAGTAATAAAGTATATAAAATATACCTACCTTCCACGGGTATTTATTTTCAGTGGGGCTCTCAAACAAAATCATGGACTGTACCAGGTATAAACAACCTATTCTAGTTTACCAGATCTCCCTTCTCTGTTATCCAGGTTCAGTTTCCCCCTTTGAAAAGGTATGGAAATCTATAAAAGATGTTACCAGACTTATCTTCTGTATTACTGGAATTCCAAAACTTCAGCAGAATAATACAATTTGACAAATTACTGTAAGATTTATGTATTGTGTCTAGGTCAATTGGTGCAAGCTGTAAGGAAGAATTTATGTACATTAAAGAGTGTGTGATAGTGTGTATGTATGTATGTATGTATGTATGTATGTATATATGTATGTATGTACCGGTATGTGTGTGTGTGTGTGTGTGGACATGTACATGTATGTATACTATATGAATATGTGTGTATGTATGTATGTATGTATGTATGTTTGTATATATGTATGTGTTAGTATGTATATATGTGTGTGTGTGTATGTATCGGTATGTATGCATGTATGCATGTATGTATGTATGTATGTATGCACTTGTGTGCATGGTGTGTGTGTGTATGTGTATATGTGTTCGGGGTGGGGTACGAATATCAAATCATTATACAGTAGTCTAAGGGTGATTGACTTGTTATCTGTACAAATGTACTTACTGGTTTGAACCCTGTCAATATCATTCTTTTCCTTAATTGGGGCAAGATTTGAAACCAAACTTGAACCTGAATTGATCTGTTTGGATAACGTGAACCTGATAGGACAAAGATTGACAATGTTCATTCTATTAGATTTGTGGTAGTAAGATCAATATACCCCCCTCAAAAAAACAAACAAACAAAAAAAAAACACCATCCATTCCCTGACCCTAACAAAGCAGTTGACAAATTTGCACCAATATGGTCTAAGATGGTGTCGGTGCTTATACATTTTACAGTTTGTCATGTATGTTTTCAGAAAGTGTGTGTGTGTGTGTGTGTGTGTGTGCCAAGCTTGACTACAGTAATGCATTATTATACGGACTTCCTGACACCCCCATAAACCTATTACAACATGCTCAAAATACGGCGGCAAGGATCATCTCTTGTACTAAGAAGTTTGAACACATTTCTCCAGTTCTCGTCAGCCTGCATTGGTTACCAGTTCGTTTCAGGATTGATTACAAAATTTTACTGTTGACATATAAAGCTCTTCATGTCTTAACTCCAGAGTACACTTGTGATCTTCTCCAGCCATGCACACCGTGTCGCACTCTACGTTCTACAAACATGAATCTGCTTACAACAACAAATTACAGACAAGTCACCTATGGTGGTCGTTCATTCTCATGTGTCTCCCCCAAACTATGGAACCTTTGCCACCTGACATTCACCAAACCTCCAGTCTGGATTGTTTCAAAACAAAACTGAAGACTTATTTGTTCACCAAAGCCTATGGAGTGCTTTAGCCATTCAGTGCTACTGAACAGAACATTGCTCTGGAAATCGACACCATATATCTTATTGATTGATTGATTGATTGAAAGTGCTGTTTGAAAACTGTGCATAACTATATCAAATGAGACACACTGATACGATATACATGTGGAAATATTCAAGGCTTTATTTTCCAAAACATTAATGTATTAATCTGTATTGTGTGCACAGCCTGGCTGGGAAAATATTAACCCTGGTAGTTGAGCCTTTGATTTTATAAGATTGACACAAACTAAAACTATTCTCACAACATATTGATACAAAAGTGATAAGCTATTCAATGGACATTGGTTTTATTATAGTCTCAGTAGGGAGGTGTCTCTGAAAACTAGTTTATTTAGAGTTCCATGAATTTGCAGTGCTGTTTTGGGACTTCCAATGTTTACACTCTTTTGATCACAGGGTAATTAGAATCACACAATAGAGAAACTGCTATCACCCACTTGTGTAATAGTTACCACATTGAAGAATATGCAATGTATCTAGTTTGCGTCTGTCTTAGTAAACCGATGGCTGGATTACCAAAGTCGTATCTCTATAAGTTTGGAGAGACTAACGTTTCCTGTACAGTATAAAATACTACTAAACTTCTCTGTGCGTACATATATTAAAAATAAAATGGAAAATCTTAGGATCGAAAGCACAATGTCAGACATACAAGCTCAATGAATGAACGAATTCATTCAGGACAAACCCCCTCCCCAAAATGCAGGAGTGTGACATTGACACGTTTATACATGATGTAAACCATGATCAAATTTGTAGCAGTCACACCATTATTATCAGATACAGTGTAACCACATTAAAATGCTACCATAAACCCAGTAATGATCACATTAGGAGTAAATTTTAATCAACTTATTAACATCTCAGCAGTAAATACAGAACATGTTCTCAATGAAGGCATAAAAGTTTTCTAAATTTGGCAAGAAGTGCGAATATCTGCAATCGCAATGATCACAGACCCCTAAATTAACGAAGTTTGTTTATTGAGCTTGTTTGAAATTGTGCGATTGTCCCTTAGACGCATTCCTATAATCATTGCAAGCGTAGATACTATTATACAATAGTTGGTTATTGACACTTTATGCGTGTAGCTTAGACTATGACTCTGAGGGTGCCATCTACAAAACCTTGTTTTCACTGCAAAGTTGACATTGCTACGAAAGCTACTGTAGGCACCACTCAATAAATTTCACATGAAACGCTTGTTTGCATATGAATGTTTTCAGTGAAAACTAAGTTCACATACTTTAAATACCCAATACTGCTAACTTACAGAACATGCATGTAAATCACTAGTATTTGCATATATTACAAAAAAAGTGCATGCAAATCACCATATTTGCATAATTTGCACTAGTATGCAAATACATGCCATCACACAATACTAAGTACATTTCATGCATAGACCCATAAGTTACACAAGTATGTGCAGAATCCTAAAATTTGCAGAACTTAAATTGTATTAAATTCAAAAACTCTTTTACAAAATTACCTTTCTACAATGTACTCACACGTATCAAATTCAAAAATTTGCACACACACATATTTAAAACATTTGAACATGGATTAACAACCAATGGCAATTCTATCTATTTACATGCTATGGTACAGTTTCTACACCTGCTAAAAAATATATACCTGAGAAACAAGCTGTCAAATTTTTACTTGTTAGCACTGAACAACTAAACTAGGCAGTGATTCATTGGCAATTTTGTGTGTGTTTGTTTGTGTGTGTGTGTGTGTGTGTGTGTGTGTGTGTGTGTGTGTGTGTGTGTGTGTGTCTGTCTGTCTGTCTGTGTCTGTGCATGTGTATGTTTTTGTTTGCATTTGTGTGTACATGCATGTGTGTGCATGTGTGTATATACAAACGTGTGTGTGTGTGTGTTTTGTGCTTGTATTTGTGTTTGTGTCTGTGAGTGGGTGGATGTACATGTGTGTGTGTTTGTATATTGTATATTGTATATTGTATGTATGTGTGTGTGTGTGTGTGTGTGTGTTAGTGCAAATGGTATGGATATTCTTAGGGTTGGCAATAAAATTATTCAAGATGAGATGATCTAATTATTACATTATGTACAAGTATCTATGTGCATACTTTGCATTACAGTGTTATCAGCACGTTTGTACACATCTACATAGTACTGTCAACCTAGATATTTTCTAGAAAATTTTGTTGTTTTACAGTTTTCAGCTAGTTCTCAAAGACTAATCTTTACTAATTACCAGACAAGTATGTTATGTTCATGTAAAAGAAGGCATTTTTAGTCACATTTTAATATGTTTTTGTTTTCCAGCGAAATAAGCAAAAATAAGTCTTCAGCTAAATTTTCCAGGTTCGCAGTATTAGCCTATATGTAAATTTATGTTAATATTAACTCCAGTGTTCAACTGAGTTCACATTTAAATAATGACTTCATTAGAATATAATTAAATAGTCTGACTCAGCGTTATCACTACCCACTTTGACCAATCAGTTAGACTGCATTTTTACAAATCACAGTAATGGCTTAATGTTGATAGTATTACAGTTTGTGAGAAGTAAAGTAACTTCACAGACTGCGATCATAGTGTAGACAGGCTATTACATCATAAGGTATGTAGTACTTGCACAACTGTATTAGCAATATATGTTTTTTGTGTCTCACAAAACACTCAGTACAGAAAATTCCTGAGCCAGTTTGTGCTCCAAGTTATCACAGCTAAGAATAACAACATAAACTTGTTATGATAATATTCATAACGCCTACAAATTTGTAAATAGATCATGTTGAGAAGTGAAGTAAAAAAATTGAAAATACAGCCTCATATGTCGTATAAATATCAAAAATATGATACCCTACTAACAAAATATTAAAGTTATCCATCAAAGACAGTTCTTCACATAAAGAAGCCTCGAAGTTGCAGCAAATATGAAATTGCACAAAAGTATTCAAGAAAATAACTGTACATAGAAATATACACAACACAGAGAATGGCAAGAAATAAGAAACACATACTTCATTTGTTTCTTTTAAAGTTTAACATTTCTTGATGTCACTGACTATAAAACTTCAAGGTTAAATAAGTTTGATTGCATTTCATTAGATTGAAAATTAATTTACATATATTCTAATTTAATAATTAGCATATGTTCATGAGAACAGTGACATCACAGCCTGGCAGTTTACAGCTATGTCAAATCTTAAATATTTACAGTAGGTATATGTAATTAATTAAAACAAATGTACTTTGAGGACATATTTCCCTGAAACTCATAGTTCTACAATTTCCTCCAAACTTTGCCATACCTTGTCCTTTTGAAATAATACAAGACATTTGGGGTCCACCATCTTGTTTTCAAGGAAATCGTCAATCTTGTATTTTCCTATAGAGTTAAGACAGTCGGCGGCCATATTGGATGGTGGCCATATTGGATGGTGGCCATACTGGATGGTGGCCATATTGGATTCTAAAATGGCTTAATTTTAATAACATTTTGACCTCTATTTCAAGAATTTGTATGGTGACCTCAGATCTATACATATTTGTGATTACTCACCTCCAATGCAGATATTTTTTATGGGTTTGAACTGAGAATAGGTTGGAGTTTTATTGAACAAAGTAACAGCAAAAGTTTATGTAGAGTTGATTTCCAAGGTGAATTCCCCGTTCAGATATCAATTTCTCTGTATATTAAGAATTTAATGAAAAATACACTCACAAACCAACACTACTTATCTGGTTGGTAAATACCCCTACTTGTTACAACATATTTTACATGAATTATATACAAATTAATAAAAAAAAGTCCAATCATAGTATAGATACCATACGTTTGATAAAACAACACCATTTGACATTGATCCACCGCCATCCTCCACCCCCAGTCAGTAGCTATAACACAAAAGTTGCAAAATATACTATTGTACAGTCCAATATTGAATATTCTGAAAGCTTACAATGATCAGTACCAATCTACAAAACATATAAATGCCTTTAGTTTGAAAATATAGTGATGCTATTAGTTTTACTTGAACTACAATATGTCACAATGAAATCCTGAAAGAAATATACCGTTATAATATTGTACACATTACTTGAAAGCATGGACATCATTACATCAAAACAGGTAACTCTATGTAGGGCACCCTGATGTTTATACATGTCTGAACTGTCACGGTTACTACGGTACTGTAGTACTACATCGTCACTGTTCTATATACCTATATATAGATCGTACATATTCTAAATTCTACTGCCTTTGTATGAAAATACTATACATTTGCTAGAATTATACCCACAGTGACAATACAATTATAGACAACTGTTAATCACATAGTTCTTTTAAGTCTACCACACGCAAAATACCAATTTTACTAAAAAGATGGAGATATTTTATGTATAAATTGATGAAACATGGATGCATGCTGCCATCTTGTTTACAAGTCATCGCAATTAGAAAGGATGAAATCAAAGATGGCCGCCACTGATGCGTAGGATCTTGGCTTGTATGATGTTTTTTCAAGCCCATGCAGTGTTAGCACTGAGCTAGCAAGCATTGTTTTGATATCATGCTGGTGTAGACATTAGACATTCCATGTTATTGGTGAGATGTTTGTGTCTGCCTAGTGTCAACATGGAGTTATTCTGATGCCAATCAAGGCAAGAAGCAATTGCTGAGCTGTGTGCTGTATGGATTTTAGCACTACTTAGTGTTTAAAAAAATAAAGTGTGATTTTTTTTATTGGCATAATATTGCAGACGCTTTCTTTCATAAGGTATTACAATGAAATTCATATGACCATGAAAGGAATAGTCACAACTGTGATTTTCAAGATAATATCAATTGATAAGACCCCTGTATATAAATAGTTACACTCTTTGGAAAGTTGAATTCAAACAATCAACACCAAGTGTGGTATCTGATAACAGGAAGTCTTAAAATACAAGGAGGCCAATATCTCTAAGACTGAGTGAAGTTAACATTACTAGAAACTCTATTTTTATAGACAATTTTGCGATACAATGGACTGAACCTTAGAATGAGATTGAACACAAGACATCTATTTTACGACCTCCTCTTATCTGATACCACACTTGGTGTTGATAGTTTGAATTGGACTTTCCAAAGAGTGTAATTGTTTATATACAGGGGTCTTATCAAGTGAGTTTAGCTTGAAAATCACAGTTGTGTCTTTTCCTTTCCTGCTGGCCATGTGCATTTCATCGTATATAGAAGCTTCGATGATATATTTTTTCAAGTAAAATAAGACAAGCCTCTATTTATCCTACAATTTAATGAAAAAAATGTGGCACAGAAATGAAAATAATTTCTTTCCTTCACATTTCACATCAAAAACACTAACTGTTAGAAATCAATCTGGTGATCCATGAAGTCTGCACATTGATGTGTGTACCTGAAATATGAAAGAGTTGACTCTGCAGTATGACATTAATCAGTTCTCATGAATGATTCCATTTAATAGAAGCTGAATGCAATATTATAGAAAGTCGTAGAAAAGAAATGAAACATTTTGAATGGAAAATCTCATGGCATAAACACTGCAGCATTATCTTGAAATGACCCTTGACCCAGGTCAGCACTACTTATTGTCTTCACTTTGGTCAATTTGACGTTTTCTGTTTTATCCTTGTTCTTTTTCTTTCGTCTTTTGAAGAGTCGTCCAGCGTGAGGATCGTTTGGATCCGGTTGGAAGCGGCCGTACCACCAGACGAATATACCAAACACGACAAAACAAGCAAGTGATGGAATAAACGCCATTGCTTTGATTGCCAGGGCAAAGTCGTAATACCTCGAGTTCATGCCGAAATCGTCCGCTACAAATGTTCTATTGGTCAGTGGATTTATGTTGTTTGACCTCCATGCATGAGTCATGATTGTTGCATTGTGTGTTTCCAAGGTAACGGTGTCAGTTATGGTCATTACACGTCCGTCATTATCAATGTACTGTCCATAGTCGTAAGGGAAATAAAAGATTTGATTCTTCCACATGTTAAGATCTAGTATCATGACCAGAAATATAATACCGTAATTAAACCATTTTCCTGGAAATTAGAAAAAAAAAAAAAAAAAATTATCAAAACACGATAGTACCTGGCAATTTTGATAATTTTACCTACTCTTTGACCCCTTTCCAGAGGAGTAATAGAGACAATTAAAAAGTCTGTAAAAATATACACATTAGAAAAAACAACAGGAATGATACAGGAAGTTCAAACAAATACACAAAAACAAGCACATAAGAGAAAAAATAATTATAACAAGTAAAAATTACACCGTAACATACGTAAGTCAGGTACAAACAAAGCGACTACTCAAATTTTGACAATGTACAGACAGGGACTTAGAACAAAGCGACTACTCAAATTTTGACAATGTACAGACAGGGACTTAGAACAAAGCGACTACTCAAATTTTGACAATGTACAGACAGGGACTTAGAACAAAGCGACTACTCAAATTTTGACAATGTACAGACAGGGACTTAGAACAAAGCGACTACTCAAATTTTGACAATGTACAGACAGGGACTTAGAACAAAGCGACAACTCAAATTTTGACAATGTACAGACATGGACTTGGAACAAAGCGACTACTCAAATTTTGACAATGTACAGACAGGGACTTAGAACAAAGCGACTACTCAAATTTTGACAATGTACAGACATGGACTTAGAACAAAGCGACTACTCAAATTTTGACAATGTACAGACATGGACTTAGAACAAAGCGACTACTCAAATTTTGACAATGTACAGACATGGACTTGGAACAAAACGACTACTCAAATTTTGACAATGTACAGACAGGGACTTGGAATAGGAATACATGTATTTTAGTCAAAGTTGAAATGTCATTAACTTAGAGACAGAACCTCTGGGATCAAAGTTCTTACAATCTCATCAAAGCTTGCTTCTGGTCTTTCAATAAAGTTGTTTTTATAAATTAAAAAACCCCAAATGAATACCCAATCCTCATCCACATGGCCACTTTAAGGTATAAATTTGAGGCGTATTTTCTAGCCTCTAAAGTTCACGACTTAAATTCAAAAACATACGTAAGAACATGATATAAGCACAGGTAATACAATCATAAGAAAAGAGACACACAAAAGATCAGACACCTACAAATCCATCCATTTTTAAAGTGACACAATGTAAGTTTATAAAATTTTCATTTATGTCAAAAAACTAAAACTATTCTTACTATAATGTTTATATTGATGCAAGCCTTTTATGACATTACACTTTATGTTCTGGTATTGTTAAAATGGTTGGTTGTATCTCGGACCACTATTAAGGTCTGAGGTTGTATAGTAGGAGTTCCTGTACATTTTTATATGTATAATAGGTTACATAATTGGATAGTTTATAAGTTATATCTTAAAGTGGTCATATGGATGAGGATTGGTATTTATTTTTTATTTTTTATTTATAAAACAATGTTACCATGGCATCCTACTTGAAAAATCAACATGAAACAACATAGACCAAGTCTGTGTTTGTAACTCAATATATTGCAAAAGGCTAAAATATGTGTAAAAAGTTTGTTATTGTGTGTACAATTAACAAACATTTTATACATTTATTAATCTTTTACAAGGCAAGTTGAGTTACAAACACAGACCTGGTCTATGTTGTTTAATGTTGATTTTTCAAGTAGGAAGCCATAATAAAATTGTTTTATAAATTAAAAATCGAAAATAAATACCAATCCTCATCCATATGACCACAATAATAATACCAGGTTTGAGTTTAGTTAATTGCAAGTGAATGTTAAGTATACACCAATAAGTAGAATACTGTGAGTACCTTTCAATATGTAGAGAGAATTACATTCCAAAAATATATAAACCCAGCTTGTACCCCCTTTAATTTGATAAATTTCTACATTTTTTCTATACCTGTAATATGAATTTGCCAACTGTCTCGTCTTAAGCAGGCTGGAAGTTTAAACTTGAATTCTGAAGTGTTCACACCAGGTAACTTGATATCAAAAGCACTTTCAAAATGTGGGAAATCCCAGTCCTGTAGAAATGAAAAATGATTAGTTTTCATTAGTACCTCAGGCAGTCTAGGAAGTTAACTTTTTTTGATCAATTTGCTCCTGAATTTTAAATTTTTGGAGAAAAATGCTCTGAAAATATAAAACTTAGGAGCAAAGTAAACCAATATCCACACACACTTTTGTTAATTTACAAGAACTGTTTTTTGAATGAAAAATATCCTTTTGACAATGATCCACTTTCAGTAGTGTTTTCAAATTGTTGTGTTTTCACGTGAATTTTTGTCATATAAATGGAAAATGCAAACGTTACAAAATAGTTGAATTTTTTCATTTGAAAATGCATCATGAAAATGGGGCCTTAGACTCAGAGTTGATAGTCAATTTCAAAATACCATGCAGCTTTTCTGTTTGATACAACCATGCAGAAACTAACAAGAAACTGCATCATTAACCATTGCCACACTTCAATAGCTAGATCGCATTCTGTATAGTGGCATGTGTAGTTCATTTCACTTAGACAAAATGTAGCAAGAAACTGTACTCATTCAATCTTGCTATCTTAAAGTGTAGCATGTCCAGTTTCTTAATTAGTTTCTGTGTGGTTGTATCAAACAGAAAAGCTGAACTGACTCTAATCAACTATGTGTCTGATTTATGAATCTAACTTCATTTCTCCTACCTGCATTACTATCAACAAATCCATGACTAAGATGAATGAAGCAAGGAAGGCCCTGGACACTTCATTGGTTGGCAAGAAATCACGATTAACGTTATCCCAGTTTATCCAATCAGTGGTGATAATCATAACAACAAGTAACGTCATAAGAATCCATACAACCCAAAACAGAATGATACGATTGTAACCACGGCCC
>NC_135565.1:7904241-7989241 GCF_964340395.1 Glandiceps talaboti
ATACAAAAGATAGTTTTGTTATGGCTCAATACAGTTCATATAATATAGTCAGAATATGGCTATGAAACAAAAGACAATTTTGTTATGGTTCAATACAGCTCACATAATATAGTGAGAATATGGCTGTGAAACAAAAGATAATTTTGTTATGGCCCAATACAGTTCATATAATATAGTCAGAATATGGCTGTGATACAAAAGATAATTTTGTTATGGCCCAATACAGTTCATATAATATAGTCAGAATATGGCTGTGATACAAAAGATAATTTTGTTATGGCTCAATACAGATCATATAATATAGTCAGAATATGGCTGTGAAACAAAAGATAGTTTTGTTATGGCCCAATACAGTTTATATAATATAGTCAGAATATGGCTGTGATACAAAAGATAATTTTGTTATGGCCTAATACAGTTGATATTGATTCAGAATAGCTGTGAAACAAAAGATAATTTTGTTATGGCCTAATACAGTTGATATAGATTCAGAACATGGCTGTGAAACAAAAGATAATTTTGTTATGGCCCAATACAGTTGACATAGATTCAGAACATGGCTGTGAAACAAAAGATAATTTTGTTATGGCCTAATACAGTTCATATAATATAGTCAGAATATGGCTGTGATACAAAAGATAATTTTGTTATGGCCCAATACAGTTGATATAATATAGTCAGAATATGGCTGTGATACAAAAGATAATTTTGTTATGGCCCAATACAGTTCATATGATATAGTCAGAATATGGCTGTGATACAAAAGATAATTTTGTTTTGGCCCAATACAGTTGATATAGATTCAAAATGGCTGTGAAACAAAATATTAGTTTGATATGGCTCAATACAGTTTTTATAGAGTCAGAAAGTGGCTGTAAAACAAAATGTAATAACTTCTGCAATCTATAGTAGAGTTACAAATGTTGTTTCACATTGATTTTTCAAGTAGGAAGCCATGACAATATTGTTTTGTAAATTAAATATCCAAAATAAATACCCCAATCCTCATCCATACGGCCACTTTATGATTTGAGTGAAAAACATCTACAGTTGCCTGACAGAGATGTAGAAAAAAATTGGTACATGTATGTTCACTTTCATGTCAATCCAACCTGGGTACATGTTACAGATACTGATACACAAGGCCATGTAAGATGATACACTGTATCACAAGTATGAACACATGTCACCATGTATAACCACTCTATCCAATCATACTTGCCATATAAGTACTATGTTACTGTATTGAATAGTGATATCCCCCTGTGTAATCTCTAGTTTGTTTTTGTTGGGAGGAGGTGCCTCCTTTTTGTACACCTTGCTGCTTTTTTTTTTTTTTGCTTGCGTCTTCTCTGCAGTTTTTCTCTTGTTTGGGCCACCTTTAGTGTGCCCTTCCCGTGTCGCACTTTTTTGTTGCGTGTTTTGTGTAGTTTTGGATTGTCTTAAATTTCTTTCTTTGAATGTGAGAGGGTTAGGTGATGAAAGGAAAAGGAAATGTATTTTCAATTTTTTGCAAAGTAAAAAAGTGGATGTTGTATTTTTGCAAGAATGTCATAGCACCGTTCAATCAGAAAGGTATTGGCAGAAGGAATGGGGAAGTGATATGTTTTTTAGCCACGGGACAAATCGTAGCCGGGGTGTGTCAATTCTTTTCAAGAAAAACCACAGTTTTGACATTATGAAATTCATTTTTAGTACAGATGGAAGTTATGTAGCCATTGAAGTTAAATGCAACAAACGTCATTTCGTGTTAGTACTTGCCATATATATTTTGTAAAGTCAATATATGTACAATCATGTTGACAGTAGCATAGAGTGTCAATTGAATTTACATGTGTCATAGACTCTCTCACAGCCTTGGGAACATCACCTTTGTCACTAGCAGAAAGTGGCTGTTTTGTATCTATCCCTGTACCAATATCTACCACATATTGCTTCTAGCCTTGCAACTGTACATCGACCACATACAATGTAACATTGGTGACACTGTTAGTCAATATTGCACCCCATGTGTTGAATTGTGACATTTGGGAACATCTCAATAACATGTACGTCACCAAATGGTTAGTCCTATGCAGTCAATCAGGTCAGCAGTATAAAACTAATTGAGGTCAGGTAACCGAAACCAAACAATTATTTTTTTCTACACATAACATTCCATGCAGAAGGTATGCTGATGATCAGATAATCCCAAATAAGTAGTTCTTGACAAAACATGTGTGTTTTCATTTACTAGCTGATATTCTTAAACTTATTTTTAAATGAAATACTTTTTCATTACACAAGGTATTGCAATTATAATTTATTATGTTTTGTTTTTTTTCAAATTCAGAAGCCACCATGTCTTATATCATGACAATCTACACATTCTATATACATAAATAATCGTACTATATAAAGCACCCTCTAAAATAGACATCACAATGTAGATCAATTGTATGAATATATTTTACATCTATTACTATCTATAGATACTTGTGAAAAGTGTAGATCTATTACAATCTACACATACTTGTGATAAGTGTAGATCAAATGTATGAATACATTTTACATATATTACTATTCATACATATTTGCAACAGCAGTGTGATCATTGTATTTGTTATATAAATATAGTTTATTAATATTAATATTGTACAAATGTATACAATAACAAGAGAAAGACCCTGCCTTTGTCCACTCGCCTACATAGAAAATATTAGAATACACTGGTATGTGTATAAATTAACAAGAGCTAGAGAAAGACTTTCCCACTGGCCACTCTCCTACACATAGAATACGGCATATGGGTCACCCACAAGTAGAAATCAGATATTATGTTGAAAAATCACTTTTTGGGTTTTCTTCACAATTTCGAAGTAGGACACCTATATTGTTTGTTGATGAAATTTGACATCCGAAATCAAACAAGAAATTGGAGTAAATTGGCAACAAACACACATATGCATGGAACCATTGTAAACAGCTGAAGTGGCCTGTCAACTATTATAATAACTATCAATTTTGATTGGCACTGCTCAAAAATGGTCATGGTTACCATACAAAATGTGGTTAAGGTTACTATACAAGACATTATGGTCGTCATGGTTACAAGGAACGTTACCATGGTAACAGGAAACAACAAATCTGACACTGGGAAACATGTGAAACACACCTGCACATCCCTTCCTCTACACACAACTACGTACATACACGGGATACTATTATAACACAGAATGTTAAAATTTGAAAGTACTTCTTTTATTTATAGTTACATGTACATATATATCATACATATTGACATGAATTCAATAAATTAATTTTGTATTGTACATTTTTCGATTTCAGTTACCATAATAATGATAACAGCAATACTAGCAATATTACACACACATATACCATTTGGTATTATTAAAGTAGTGCTCAAAGCACTGTATAATTATTATCCCTACATGTACCAGAGACTTGTTATGGTACAACCTCTTATACCCCTAGCAGAGACAAGTTGTGGTATAACCACTTATACCCCTAGCAGAGACATGGCATGGTACAACCATTTATACCCCTCACAGAGACATGTCATGGTACAACCACTTATACCCCTAGCACAGAGACATGTTATGGTATAACCACTTATACCCCTAGCAGAGACAAGTTATGGTATAACCACTTATACCCCTAGCACATACAGAGACGTGTTATGGTATAACCACTTATACTTCTATCACATAGACATGTTATGGTATAACCACTTATACCCCTAGCACATACAGAGACGTGTTATGGTATAACCACTTATACTTCTATCACATAGACATGTTATGGTATAACCACTTATACCCCTAGCACATACAGAGACGTGTTATGGTATAACCACTTATACTTCTATCACATAGACATGTTATGGTATAACTACTTATACTTCTATCACATAGACATGTTATAGTACAACCACTTATACACCTAGCAGAGACATGTTATGATATAACCACTTATACACCTAGCACAGAGACATGTTATGGTACAACCATTTATACCCCTAGCAGAGACATATTATGGTATAACCATGTATACCCCTAGCACAGAGACATGTTATGGGACAACCATTGTACTTCTTCAACTCCCCTGAGAGCACATAATCCATTCTACCACTGACAACAGTCAGGATTAAATCCTTCACATTAAAATCTCTATCCTACCAGGTGAGGTCCTTATTCATGTAGCTTGGATGACTTAGACAAAATGACTGAAATCTAATGATTTTTAAAATGGTAAATTACAATATAGTATCACTTATTACAATTGACGAGAACACACTTTAAGCGTTTCAGTTGTATCAAAGCTTCAAAAAGATATTTTCTTCCACTCTTTCAGGGAAACACAATATCAGGTGAAATTAAAATGAACTATTTCTTTCTTCTTGCCATCTTTAGAGCATCCATGTGTTGCTTGCCTAATGCTGCTGATGGATCTTGTTGCTGTTGTGTTTCAGTTGCAGGGGGTATTATATAAATGTGAACTGGTGCTGGAAGGAAGTCAAGCCTTTTATCATCAGGAATGAAACGATCATACATTTCATGAAGTTGTTTTACCTTTTCAGGTTTAAGAGCTCTTGGTGTGATGTTTTCAGATGGGTAGGCTGTCCCCTCAATTGTCATCTACAAAATGAATTAAGATATTTTTAATTATGAAGTACATGTCATTCTAAAATAAAATTCTATTCTTGTAAACATCACATAAATGTAAAATGAATGTAAAGCTGGTACTGTACATAAAGTAAAGAATTGTAATAGAGATATAAACCATAATACACTAAAGTGCCAGTATATTACCTGTGGTGTTATATTCTTCCATGGACCACTGTCTAAGTTCTCTCTTGCCAAGACAACAACTGCACCATCTTGTCTTTCTCCCATGATATCGTGATAGCTACCAATACCATGAACCACTAAGCTACCATAGTGGAACCGTAATGATGTACGCCAGTCAGCAAAGTCAGTCTCAGAAAGGATCTACTCAATAACGATAACAAAAGTATACAAATTCAATCATAAAATGATAAAGCTCAAATCTATTTTCCTTAAGATTGTTTTATCATAATTTCTACTTTAAAGAGCACTGTTATATCAATGAGAACACTACCCTAATGTCTTAGAATAGATCACTTAAAGCTGTAACTCAATCTTTCATGAAACCTAGCTTTTGATTTAGTTCCCATATAATCTTCAGACAGAGAAGATAATCATGTAATTGTCATCGTTAGGCCAGGTATAGCCCAGAGATTTCTTTGTGTTACTATGGTATATCCCTACACGAAGCAAAGGCATATGTACTTAAAATAAATAAAATGTATTTTGAATTTGAAATTACTACCAACTGCTCTGCTTGAGCTAAATGGATCCTAAATGATGCAATCATCACCACATATGTGGCAAGATGGTGTATAACAAGTGCCTGAACTAATGTGAGCTTGACTTGGATTTTAACAGTGCTGTTGATAGTAATTTCAAAACACATCCCTGTGCTTCAATGTGCATGTGAATTGGTTTAGTGTAGATAGCTATTATAATAACACCAACAGAAGTCTCTGGGCTAGTCCATTTACAGCTATTTCAGACTTACTGTGCCAATGTCATGTGTTAAAAACAAAATAACAATGATACATATACTAGTAAACAATACCTTTGCTTCACTGTATGTTGATGCCACAGTTTCAATGTCATGGGTATTGAAGATATCACATTTCTTCATTGATGATGACATGCATGCAAATATCCAGTCAGGCATAAACTTTGAATGTCCAGCAAGCAAAAAACAGATTCTGATATACTGCAGAGTTTCATGTCTGAAAATAAAGAAAGTAAATGCTATGGTGTTACAAACATGCATAGTTGAACATTGATAAATGTGCACTAAAATCATCAATACTGAATACATTTTGATATTAATTTCATGTATCAGTTTAGTTTATTGAACAAGACAATTAGTGTGTACAAATACATGATATCAAACTGACTAACCTTTCCATCATTTCTTTAATCCAGCAAACTAGCCATGTGTTTTTGTTAGTACTTGGAGCATTATCCATGAATACCATGGCCTTTGTTGTCCAGGATAGATCCAAACTCCTCATGTGCTTGTCTAAAATTGATAATGTGTGGTTGCTATTTTTTGGTCCACACCTTTCATCAAATATGTAGGAATATGCCTTGCCAAAATTATGATGAACAATGACTGCTTCATCAACACAAAGCTTCATCTTGTAATATGATATGGCTGGTTGTGGTGTCAAATGCCATTGTGGTACAGTGACAACCATTTTGTAGTCAATGCTAAAGCAAGCAACATAATTTGTTTTCTCTTCAAGGAGTGTTATTTCTTCCTCATCAGTTCTTACATCTTTACTTTCCAAATCTTCAATCATTTGCTGACTTTGCCATGCTGTATTGCAAGACTGTTTATAGAAGTGCTGTGCTATAGTTGCCTTTTCTTTATGTTCTGCTATATGCAACTTTAGACTGTCTATGGTTGTTTTTATCCTCAGTAATTCTCCCTCATCAGTATCACCACACTCTGTCATTCTCTGTACTATTGTGGATTTAGTACAGATTTCTTTGCTGACCTCTTTGCAAGTATTGCAGTAGTCTGATTTGTGTGGGTGAATTGAATGACGGCTTCTGTACTGAGATAACCAGCCCTCTGCTGCACTGCTACTTACAGTTTCTCTTCCAAGCTGTTGCTGATTGGAGTTGAAGACACCAATGAAAGAATGCTTCAGTTTAGTTTCATAGTTATTCTCTGAAATCCTGGGAATAGACAATCGGGTAAATACTGGTAAAAAGTAGAACAAAGGACCCTTGTGTTCTTCATGACGACCTGTTGGATAGGAGTTTGCATCAGCAAATGTTAGGAATTGTTCCTTCAGAACAGTTTTATTGTTGTTTGACAATCTCCCTTCCAGACCATGTCGGGCTGAAAACTGTCTGACCTCCACTTCATCCTCTTCACAGACACCGGTCCACCAGTCATTCCAGTCTACAGTTGGGTCTGGAATAAGAACGTACTTCTCCAGTTTCTGAAGGAGGACATCTTTCTTTTTTAATGACACCACTGGATTTAGGAATTCTTGTTGTTTGATATTTCTTTGGCTGGCCAATCGCTGGCGTGATACACCAAGCACACTGACAATACACTCTTGGCAGAATAAATAATTTCCTGCAGGGTCAAATAAACTTCCTCTAATCCATTTATTTTCTTCTATGATGTTCCTCCATTGTCTGTTGTCTGTTTTAAGGGGTTCCAGGTGTGCTTTTTTTCTTTTTTTGAGTGTACTGCAACAATGTTGGATGGTAAAGAATCCAACAGCTGCTTGTGTTAATATGGGTTCACAAACTGGACATACTCCAACTTTAAAAGTAAAAGAATCATCTGAATGAAAAAAAGATGAAAATGATAATTAGTTTGATAATAAATATAATGATATCAACACTTTGAGGACTTGGTTTCTAATACATCTATACATGTAAAAACATCCTAAAGTAGGGTGTCTGTCTTTAAAGGATGGAACAAGTTGACAAAGATAACTTATGTGAAATTACAAAGGTTACAAGACACAAGGAGCTGAACTTTTTAGTACAAATGTATTTAGCTTTCAATCTGTCTTGTCAACAATCGTCATCAGATCAACATAGTTCCAGAGTTACTACAGAGGTTAACTATGGAATTTGTGCTACTGATGAAAATTTATCAATGAAAGACAGATTGAAACCTCATAGTAAAATGCTTGTGCATTACATTTACCTTTGTAATTGATCTATCAATGTGATGAACATTTTCTGTCAATAACTTTACTTCAAATGTAAAAACAAAACAAAACATAAAACTGGGGGACTGGGAGTTACAACTAGATTTAAAATTATAGTACTGTAATACAGGAATTTTGAAGTGTGTCATGTACTCAATATTCTGATTGTAGTTTTATACTAAAACCAATGCTATCATCCATAACGGTACACAAGTTCAACACGGTGACATTTTTCAGACATTAGCAAATTATGGACTTTGTTTACATCATAAATCTACCGTATGTTTACATCCCCTATCAAGTTCAAGAGGTTTTTTTCTATTCAAAGATACTGATGACACCGTATTAATGTAGTACTACACATTAAAAAACGAATACAGCCAAAACTATACTAATAGAATCATGACAGGATCGACAATCAACTTTTGTAACTGCTACACAAACTTTTTTAGACCTGGACTTACCAACATGTTTGGTTAAATCCCGTGTGAGGTCAGGTCGGAGAGTGTAACTCGAACGAGAAACTCCTCGCAAATACCCACCAAGTCGGTCTGGTGACTCAGTCTCCTCGGGTACATAGTCTGGGTCCTGACTAGATGTCTGTGATGACGCCAAACTGGATGTTGGATCCAGGTTCTCCATTTCTGTTGACGGCGAAAGTGCACAAAATGAGTGGGCGCCATGATTACTGTGAGGTCAGGGGTCACCTTGTGTGTCAACAAAAGTTTACAGGGCAAAGGTGAACGATTAGCGTAATTCATTCACACATCAATTTCCACTGTGACTCAAGAACAACGCAAGGAACATGAGGAACGTAGTTGTTGCTTGTGGTCTGAGGCTTTGCCTACTTTAGCATATTTATACGGACAATACCATTAAACCGGAAATGTGTGGAAGATGAGATAACCGTCAATGCATCGTGTACATCGATATATACAGTAAAACTATCGATAATTCAATGATTCATCAATCAGGAAAGATTGTAGCCACCCTTGAAAAAACAGTTTTCATGAACATTCGTAGGAATTATAGGTTAGGGTGTTATTTACGACATATCTAAACGTTTTCAAAGTTGACGATAACAAATATTCATGGCGGGAAAATACATCGTTCATCTGAACTAAGAATAGATCGTTTATTTTTTACGAAGTTTTCTAAATAGTCTAAAAAGTGTCATTTTATGTAATACCATTCATAAAAATTATCAAAGAGTGGTATAAAGCACTTACCTCAATGATAGTTTGAACTATTGATTCGATATTGTTGTACTAATAACAAGTAGCAAAGAAACAGTTTCGTTAGTTCAGCTCCAAAGCTTCGGTCATCAAGTCCTGTCACTCAGTGAGCGAGGCGCGCGTCGTTTCGTCTTATTTGCATAACAATACAGAGAAACTAATATCTGATTTCTACTTGTGTGTGACCCATATGTACATAGTAGAGTTGCTGGTAATATAACAGACTCTAGAATTAATCGGCATAGTGTTACAACTTTATATATATACGAATACACTTACATGTATAACACAATATCACGCAAGATACTCACAAGCCATTTAACACAGTGTTTCACACAAAAAATGTACTGTGTAACGTCTCCTGTGCATCGTGCTTGATATTGTGTTATTTATACCACTATACATACATATTTATAGAGCAATGCTTACTCCAACATAGACATTTTATGTATACTGTGACAAACATGACAAAGATACTACCATCGTACTTCCTAGCTAGTAATAGTATAGCATGATGACTGATATCGTTGCCGTGACAACAACTTGGCGTCCATCAATGTCAACAACTTGCATCACAAATGTTCGGGACATCTACGACTCAACATCGTAAAATACCACAAAGTAAATCTACTTACTTTTCCCGATGTCGTCTGTCTCTTTGCGGGGTCACGTACCCCAGTTTCTGTCGATTCCGCCACGCCCGCCGTATTGTCATCACAAACTTGTTTCTCGGCCTCTTTCATTTTTTTCTTCTTCCGGGGTCCCATGGGTTTGCCATTTTCTCCATGAACATCAATGTTGTTTTGAACGCCGCGGGCTTCTGTATCATCCGTACTTGCTGGTACGTTTGGCATAGTTAAATATAAACCATAATTTCTGGTTTCGGACGGATGATTCGTGGACAGGGCCGGTGATCGTGAATCATTTACTTGACCCCCGGTCATCTACGAAAAAAAAGCACATGACGTCACAAGGCACCCTAGCTATAGAATAATTTTAACAATTAATCCTGTTCGAATTTTATGATTCTTATTAAAATGAAGGGAAAAAATATTGACTTGCTGATTAATGTACATTCTTTAAAATGCTCACTTGGTCTTTTTTCATGGTTCTAGGTAAAATTTCGGTGCCATGGAAATATAAAAAGTGAAGTTGGAATAATAATCAAAGAGTTAGGGAATCATCCAATACCGGAAGTAAACACCAACTACTTCACTTGGCACCCGAAATCAGAAGTTTACAACATCATGTGATGCGAAGCTGCACAGAAGTTAGTGTGTCTCCCCAGTCAAGATGTCCTGCCAAACGTTACAAAAGCTAACGTGTCTGATGTATTTCATACTCCTCCCAATTTCGCACAGTAAGTACTGAGTAACAATAACAAACATGCATGGTGTTTGAAAACGAAGTGACATAGATTTAGTTTCGCGTATTCGGTACGGTAGGTAGTGTTCTCACGTCATAGTTTTGATTCGATTTACGAAAGGAGAGGTCAAGGTCTCAATTGAAATGATGAAAGTTTTGAAACTTAAAGGAAGGCACCTGTATACGTTTGTAGCTCGTACGTACACCAGATTTACACGTGAAAACTTTCTTTTAAAAGGGGGGGGGGGGGTATACAGTATCGTAGGTCAAAACCAGTCACTTGTGAGCTAATATTTTATTCCAGGATGATCATAATACATTTTGTCTCACCTGACAGCCAAATCCCTTCCTCTTCTCAAATTTTACACGTCCCTCGTTTCTTAGAGGAGAATATATTGAATGATTATTTTTTTGAATATTCGTATATACCTATAACGTCATTATTTTGCATAATGATCATCCTGGAATGGAAAATTAACTCACAAGTACATTGTACGTGTGGTCGAAACATGGCGGTAGAATTAACACACCTACTCCATGTTTGAAACATGGGGGTAGAAACACACATCAGTTCTCAGTAGCTAGTCCTGCTTGCGTGACAGAATACGAGACTCAATATTCTTGACAATGTCCCTTAACACCAGGAGGACATTATCAGAATTGAGTCCACACTTACTCATCAGCAAGCAGGACTGGGACTAGGAGGAGGTAGAAAGACTAATTTTAGTGACGTCATGGTTTGAAAATTACTTTATTGTAGATCTATTTAAACCACAATTGTAGCTGCGAGAGTGTGTATAAATTATAGAGTTTTATCACACATCGATCAATTGACATACATGTTACGTAAAATCTGAAATGAGGATGAGGATAAGATTTAGCTGTTAGGCTTACTGAAAAAGTGCGGAGTTTACCGTAATGTTTTTTACCCGGAACGGTTTTGTTGGCTGTGATGGGTGTAATTCATTTGTGCATACATGTGTTAATTCCAGCTGCCGAAAGCTGTTACACTCACTGTCAGCTGATGCGAAGTTTGAACTCCACTAATTATTCCAATGTCACGTGACCAACTTTCACTTTTTGAACGTTTTTGAAAACATGAATACATAGAGGAGATTCATAGCTTTTAAAATATGTCTGGTTTATTGGATATTAAATGTCAAATACTCAAATGAAATACTACATTCTGTAATTGTAATTTAGGGTGCTTTTAAGACTAATTTTGAGTGTTTCTGTCAGTTTTACTGATTCTGTATATTGTATTTGTATTTCTGTCTGTGTTTTTACTTACTATCCTGTTTTTGTTGTCTTTTAGAGGGTCCTGGGGAAGACTAGATATTAGCTAACCAGATTATCTATATGATTTTAACCCTCTTTAAATAAAGTATAAATAAATAAATAGATAAATAAATAAATAAATAAATAAATAAATAAATAAATAAATAAATAAATAAATAAATAAATAAATAAGTGAGACAAAAAAAAGTGTTCAAAAATCTTTGATAGTAACCCAAACAATTCTGTAGCTAAGTATTAAGTACATTTTGAAGTAAACTGAGGTCATGGAGGTGACTGCAGCAGTTCAGGGTCAAACCAAAGATAACAGAAACATTGTTTTGTGAAGTAATAAAGCACAGGTTTTGATGATTTGAAATATTTTAGTATGTAAATATCAAATTATGTTGTGTGCATTGGCTAAATTTCTAGTGCTCATTAAATATGTTTGTTAACAACTGGAGCACATAGTAACAATACCGCCAGCTGAACGTTGTCACCTTTTTATGTATAGTATAGACTGTAAAATGCAGCTTGCAACGTATAATCAATTTCGCTGTCCGCATCCAATGTGGGCTAAAGAAGTCTGAACATGTCACTACCGCCAGACTTAGACTTGATTGGCCAACCATTCAAGAGCGACATAACCACAACTTCAATAAACTTGTCAAAAAATGTATTATTAACAAAGTACCATCGTACCTTTCTGAACTTATTTCAACCAATGATACGTTTCATCAATACAATACAAGGACCAAATTCCACATTCCGAAAGCCCACTCTCGTTCCTTCAGATACAGGGCATCCATCGCTGCAAATAGTTCATAAATTTAATGCCCTTTGTACTCTTTCCTCAAGATGGTCATTATTGTACAGTGCTTAAATTTGTGTCTGTTATGTATATTTGTATTTTAAATCTGTATTGTATTTGTTTATCTTGCATTTGCATGAAAAGCCATTTAATGGATGCATTGCCGTTTATAAATAAATAATAATAATAAGACATGTTGTTCCACTCTCACCGGCCTCCTCACATCTGACTGAGGGGTTGACTGCTGTTTAAGGGCGCCCCCATAACGGCATACCTCACAGACTAGGTATAGTACAATGTAATAGACAAAATGTACTAGCTACTGAACTTGAAGATCTGTTTTGATTTACATATGTACATCTATCAGAAAGGAATTTTGCAGGGAAATGTGTATTGTCTTGATTTACATGTAAAGTACACAAAAATGACTCTTTACTCAAAGTAAAATGAGCTGTACCTCAGTAACAGAATAAAATAGCACCTCTCTCATATAGATTGTTTGTGTTTGTTCCCCTCTCATAGGTTTTGATGTTGTTCCCATGGAGATAAAACTTGGCAAGCCAACAGACATCACACTACCAAGGAATGCGCGCTATAAGTTCACATTGGCTAATATCACAGACTTGAATGACACAGTTGCAGTCTTTCAGATTCATACTCAGTATAAAAACATATCAGCATCACTTGGAGTAGTACCGACATCAGATACAGCTATGAATAGATCTGACGTTGGGTTGATTACAGAGCTACAAATACCACAATCTATTGCAAACTGGTATGTCAATAATTCATACAATCAAACTGTTGCTACACAAGTAACAGCATTGCTCTACAAAAACGACGGTAAGCACTTTTAATGTAGTAATAGTGAAAGTTACTGTATTGGAATCTAGTTTATGAAGCAACTGCATTGCTGTCATCAGAATCACTCAGACATCATCAGCGTAATGACATTCTGCAATTTGATCAGGTGACCTCCAAAGAAAGCTACATAGACACTTCAAAAACTAGATTCCAATATCAATGTTAAACTTCACTATTACTACAGCAAGTATAAAAAGAGTCAAGTATCAATTTCTATTCTACTCTTGCTGTATTTATTGTACTCGGCATGGGAATAGGATGGATGGATGGGTGTGTTTCTTTGTATTGTATTTATTGTACTAAGCATGGGGGTAGGATGGTTGGGTGTGTTTCTTTGTATGTATTTGGGGCCATTTGAGACTCTCACGGCATCGCTACTTTCACCCAGTGGTCTTAAATAAATATATCGGTTTGACTGTTTGCTATAAACTGCAAATTTAATCAAGCCCTCAACTGTTACTGTCAGACTATCCATAAACAGCAAAAGCTCACTGACTGCGAAACTAGCTATTTTTGCAGTGAGTGGGCCTTTGCTATTTGTTGGCGGTTGATCGGTTAGATTGGACTTGGGGTTATAGTAAATGATGAAACCATGGATGTATAGAGATTCTTGTGTTGAAGACCAACTTTTACTATAATTCTACAAGGCGACTATTTTCACCCCAAATTTTTAATCCCAATCAATATAGATCGTTTAAAACATATTAAACTGAAGAAAAAAAATTTGTACAAAAACCTGTGTGTGAAATTGTTGTCACTTTTATGCAAGAGTAATTATACTAATATTAATAATACATCCTTGTACCATGACCATGACCAAGGGTTTTTATTGCTTACATTCACTTAGTGAACGTAAATTCCTTAACAGTTTTTATTACATGCAATGAAACTGCATAAGGAAGTACACGAACATATTTGAGTATTGTAGATTTTGATATTTTCTTTTGTCAGTGTGATGAAATATGTACAGACATCGCCGGGGAAAGAAAACAAACAAACATACATACATGTACATGAAGGTCAAGAAAACAGAGTTTCTTAACTTTTTGTTTTAAATATTTGATAAATGTTTAGGGTCAGCGGCTTAAACTAAAGGTCGGTTGTGTTATCGGAAACACAATTTTTATTTTATTTTGCCTAATGAGATCTCTTTTATCTTTCAGATCCAATTCCTGGTGCTTGTAACTTTGAATTTGACCTTACAAATGACCCCAACATTCATTTACACTATAACATATATGAGACGTATATAGATTTCCAGAAAGCCAATGTCGGTTGGTCAAGGGGTGGCAAACAGAGTCTATGTGACCGTCCTCCACCTAAACCTACACCACGACTAAGGCTAGTTTATGATGTTTATCAGTATTTCCTGCCAGAACACAATTTACTGGAGTCTGTGTTGTTTGATGGATTACAGAAGATGAGCACAGTGAAGTCAATTTTAAAACATGGAATGAAGGTAAAAAAACAAAAACATTTTAAAGTGGCCATATGGATGAGGATTGGGTAGTTATTTTGGATTTTTAATTTATAAAACATTATTATAATGGCTTCCTACTTCCTACATATGCCAAGTTCTTGTTTGTAACTCAGTACATTGCGAAAGGCTGTAAAAAAAATATGTAAAATGTTTGTTGTTCTTTCAATAACAAACATTTTACACATTTAGTAATCTTTTGCAATGTATTGAGTTACAAACAAGGACTTGGTATATGTTCTTTCACATTGATTTTTCAAGTAGGAAGCTATGATAAACATGTTTTATAAATTAAATATCCACAAAAAATACCACGATTGAGACAGACAGCACTGGTTTAGATGTCTTTCCTCACATAAATTAACCATTAAAAAGAACTTGCGATAGTTATTCTATTCCATAACATTTAGATATACAGTCAGGTGATGACCTACTATATATCCTGCCTTGATATCCTAGGATAAAGAATTTTGATTTCGAAATGTCGGATTGCGTTTATTGATCGGGACTGTTTCACTCATTCCTTTCAATTGTACGATACATTTTTATAATGTTTTCTTTACAGATAGCAACAGTAGATGGCAGCAATAAACCCACATTGTCTGCATCTTCATTTCATGGTCAAGGGGTGGTTTATAATATCATTGTACAAGACCCATTGAAAGGTACCAGTGCTGCCTATGTACCAGTATCATCCTATGGCTGTAGTTTTACAGCTAAAGTGGATGGGTGCCATATGTCTGGTAAGCTTCAAAAACACATATTTACTATTTAGACATTTCTCTATCATATCACACTATGCAGGGAGAAATTCTGACATAAATTGAAGTCCACTTAGGTTTTCAATGTTAGATTCAGAAGTGTTTCATGCTTACAATATGATAAAAGATGGACTTTTAATGCAATCTGGCAGAAAAAAAGAATCTACCAAAGGTATAAATACACTGTTTGTTATACGTTTTGCTGTAATATGAATATCTTAAAGGGTGTCCAGACTCGATGGGTAGGCTGTAGCAGTCAATAGACATGTTGCTAGTTCCCTCGATGCATCACACATCACCCTAAACACTCCATTCTGTACATGCAGGGGGGTTTGCATGTACATGCTAATCAGGGGTGGGGGGGGTGTCAACTGACCACCATACCTTGGGTTTACCAATAAAAGTCTTCTCTGTCATTCCTGGCTTCAACCTTAACAAAATCACTCCCAATTATAGAGTTCAGCATGTTATGCGGTGAAAATGGTATTTCAATAACGACAAAAAAAAGCCTAAACATAACAAAGACAAAATAAGCAATGTCTACTCACGTTGGACATCCTTGAACCAGAAAATTGACTATTACTATTTGAATTTGAGATATTGATGCCTGCCAGTATATACCGGTATACACACAGAGTGAAGATTGTAACTTAACTATGTACCATGTGCAGTGTTTTATTTAAGGGCGGTAAGTAGGTAAAATCTACCGGGGTTCCCACATCATTTTACCGGGGTTCCCCACCTAAACTATGATACATTGCATGGGAAGCACTACCAGTTTTACCTCTTTCCCCCTTTCTGTTACCGGGGTTCCCAAACCTTAGCAAAAACACTGATGTGTATGAGTGTATGACTGCATATAAATTAGTTGACTGGTTTTATGAGACAGTCGTCTTGTCACAGGTTGATTTAATGACATTTACATATCTATAGTGATAGCATTGTACCATCATATGCATAATTTATTTACAAGTATACAGTTAGCAGCAAAACAAGAAGGATTTTATGTCTCCTTGCAAATCTTGCGAGATATGCAAATATGCTTAGCAACAACAGTTGTCAATGTGATTGTGGTCAAGCTTTCACCATGGCCATGTGCAATGATGTTGAGAACAATAGTGTTGCTAAGCATTTGACACTTTCAGCTTCACTACCCTCACATGGTTGCTATGGATGCAATGACTCACACAGGATCTCATGAGATCATGAGATGAAAAACGGTTCATTGCATAAATGATAATAGATTAACAGTTTCAAATGTAACAATTAGCCCCCCAATACAAAAGACATGGGGGGAGGAGAGGGGGCTGGGGTTTATCAAATATTACATAATTATACCTGAAAGGTAAAGGTGACACTGTCTTTGTTTGACATCATAACATCTTCAAAATGATGATTGATCACTTTGTTTTTTAAAAAGTGACTGTGCGTGCATAAGTGCAATCTGGATATCTTACAAATAATTGGCCACAAATGATGGTATATATGTACTACTTCTTGTTTTAGGTTTTGCTGGATCCAAGAACAAAAAGGGTCATTACAAAACAGCAAACATGGAAAAGGGAACCAAAATAGTGAAATGTTTGATCTGCTTTCATGCTGCTACATAACTTACAATTTCCTTGTAATTTCAGCCACTCCAGGAAATAATAAAGGCATCTTTATAAACTAGGTATCTTTGCTATGGGCTATTGCATCATGTGAGTCAGCAGAAATAATGTATTCATGGTGGCACAATGAATAGTTATGATTCCTGAGTGCCTATTCCCCTCAGTGTAAAACATCTCTCATGAATATTCATTTTGCAGCCATGAATGTATTCTTCTGGCTCCCATGATGCAATGTCCCACAGGCAAAGGTACCCTATAAAGGCACAAGATTAACTTCATGTTTCTCTGAATTGCAAGTAATTTTAGGCGATATAAATGAATCTCTAGAACACTTAGTTTATGAAAATAGGTTCATTTTCTGGAGTGGAAGTTTATAAGCAACATTTTTGAATGTTTATTTGTACTTCCTTGTTTACAGCATCACCTACATCATTGGTAACTGTGACCATATTTGGTGTCCTTGGATTGATGCTTTGTTTTGCTGGTCATCGCTACTTCAAAACAGGTCAGATGTGATGCCATATGTTCTTATGTTCTACATGGTGGATGTGTGTGTGTGGGGGGGAGAGGGGGGGTGTGGTGCATGGTCAGTTTGGGATTTTTTTGACATCTGATAATATCCACCCAGATTTGTTTCTTGTCAAATTCGTTTCCTTGGTGATGACTTTATTTTGTAAACTCAGCTGATTTGAATTCAATTATTTATTTATTCACATATACAAAAAAAGTATATGTCCAAATCTGTACAAATTCAACCCTAAATTGACTAAATGAATTACATCTCAGTATTTTATCATGTCTTGGGAAAGACTAGCATTTAGCTAAACAAGTGCCTGTGAGCCTATACATCATTTTAGCTGTCTGACTGGTTAATATTCACATACCTCAGATCATAAGACTATTTATCTGCATGCAATGTACAGAATTGTTTATCTTTGGTAAATTATATAATAACCATCTATTTTATATTTTGACTCTAGAAATATTTATTTTTGGCTTCTTGATGTTTGCATTGGTGTTTTATATTATACTTGGTGCTATAGCTGATCTGTCACATTTAGGTATGTACAATGTATATTACTGGAGGTATATGTATTTTATAATAATGGTATACACTGTACACTCTAAGCACTGACACCATAATTGACTATTTTGTTCCTAGTACTAGGTTCATAAACTTTATAAGCAAATGGAAAATTCTGTGGCACAGGTGTGCACTACTGTGGCACAACCATGCAATATGGTGCACAGGTGTGCACTACTGCAGCACAATATGCTGCACAGGTGTACACTACTCTCACACCAAGTTGCTGCACTACTGCAGCATCACTTCATTTTCATAAGGGTGTTTATGCATTTTTTTAAAACTTTGGGCTCTGGAGAGTTACTTGGTCGTCTGCTGGTACTGTAATACAATAAGTTCTGTTCTGTTTCTGATATTTAGTTCAGTTACTAGTGCCGGCAGCATTTGGATTACTTGGTGGTAGTTTACTGGTACTTTACTGGTGGAGATTTGGTAGTGAAGTCTGGTGTGTTTTAGTTGCTGGATTACTACTAGGCTATCTATTTGCATCAACAGTTTTCTTCACACCATTTGGTGAGTTAATGTTTTACCTTTTTTTTATTCTTAAATTCCTATTTGTACAAAAATGTAGTTCTTGAAATTTAACTGAACCATCTTTCGTATTTAGTGTTACTTTGGAACTATCATTATTGAGGGGTGTGCCCTCCAAAAGCAAATTTGAGATGCCACTGACACATAACAAATTCTTGTGGCTTGCCAATATTCAATGTATCATACCATGTTAAAGTGGCTATATGGATGAGGATTGGCTATTTATTTTGGATTTTGGATTTATAAAACAATTTTATCCTCTGGCTTTCTATTTTTCGATGTGAAACAACATAGACCAAGTCCTTGTTTGTAACTCAGTACATTGCAATTCATTAATGACAATTCTGACACCATTCAGCTTGACCAGTTTAATTTTGATTTTAGGAAAGTCTGTGATTGATGTGATGCAAATGTGCTCACAATCAACGCGGATAAGATGAATTTCATGACAATCAAGACTTCTCAACGATCTGTGACAACAGAAGGGAGCCAGAGCATTAATCAGTCTCAGATACGTCGAGTTGCTTCAATTAATTACCTAGGAGTATTTTTAGATCAATAAATGCTTTGGAATTCACATATTGAAAAAAGTTATAAATTCAATTTCACCCATCATAGGAATTATCTCAAAAATTTGACATTATATGCCAAAATCATTTCTCCTCCTAATATATAATTCCATGATATTACCCCATTTGTCTTATTGTGTAAAATATGGGGAAATACCTATAAGACGTTTGTCCAACCCATCTTAAATCTACAGGAGAAAGTAATTCGACTCATCACATTTTCTGATTTTCATGTTCCCTCTGTTTTGCCAACTAAGCATCTTCAATGTTCACCAGTTTTGTATAGTTAATACTTGTTTATTTAACTTTGATTTGAAAAAAACAACGATTTCTCACAGACAGTGAATGACTATCTCAACACAATACCACATAATTACATTGACATGACTGTCAACAGGAGACAATTTCTACATTCCTAAAGTTAATCTCACATTGAGCCAACACAATTTAAAGTACGCAGCCACAAAACACTGGAACTCATTACCCAACTAACTGAAAAAAATAGTAACAAGATCTACTTTAAAATCCCAATTAAACTTTAGAAGCAGTATTTACCATATAAATTGCTTTGAAACATTGTTATAAACCCTCGTTTGCCCCTTGTATATATATTCAACATGTGTAATTATTTGCATTAAAACATTGTACTTCATGTATATGTTGTGTTTGTGTTTGGTTTTCGTTGTATGTTTTGTTTTTTGTTTTTTTAAATGTTCTATGTATATATTACTGTATATGTTTTCCTTGGGCAACAAACCTGACTAGTTTGAAGTTATTTACCTTATTTACTTAACTAATTCCGTTTCCTCTCTTGATATGTCAATTTTCTTTTCTTTTCGACCTTTGGCAAATAAATAATAAAAAAATAACTAATCCCCTTACATAGCCAGAGCTAACCCTGAAGTTAACTTCATTAGCCAGAGTAACTAAACCCCTTACATAGCCAAAGCTAATCCTGTTATTAACTTCATTAGCCAGAGTAACTAATCACCTTACATAGCCAAAGTTAACCCTTTCTCTGCCACAGGTGATTTGGAAGTGTGGGTGAGCAATGCCGACTATGGTTTATGTTTCGCCTGCTTTGTTCTCATCATACCAGTCTTTCTAATTTACTTTGCAAAACAGGTAAGTCTAATCTTTTATGGCAGGTTTTGTGGACCAAGGTTGTACGGAGGAAGATCCTAAATTTAGGATGGCTCATGAGCCATACTACTGAGGTCCATCAAACCTATATCTGGGGAGAAAAGGTTTTACCATATACCTTATATGTATTGCCATGGAAACATCATTGTTATCACTTAAATTGATTGTGAATCATTAATTTGAATGCACAATATAAAGATTTTGAGAAATAAAAAACCTAAGGTGAAGCAATGAGTGAACAAATATTGACACTTGCCATATTTGAGCAAACGTAGGGTCTAATTTCGAAAATGATTGCATGGGTTTAAGTTAATTACTGTAACACTGGAAATGATACTGGGTATATGATAATACTGATCAGTCATCAGATTTGTATACACCTAGCATCCTGAATCTGCACTAGCTGCAACTTTAACATTTTTGAAACTGTTATATTACATATAATGACTTATTTATAATAGTGTGCACCCTGTACATGTATACTAATAAATCACCTATGGGGTAAATGTATTTATATAGTTATACACATATACAATAGCAAATTCTTTTTTTGAGTACTCACCCTAAAGACAACCACCCAAATGCATTCACAATTAAGCTTGTTACTATTAATGACTAAAATTTACCTTTAATTTTAGTGAATATATAGCTGGTTGTATTTCAATTGGTACAAATTACTATGTGTATGTAAGCATTCAGGCACTTAGTTTGGAGACATCAATGACAATAAAAGTAACTAAAAAAAAGAGGGGGGTCTGTGATTTCAGTAAACAATTTAGTTTTCCATAAATACATAAAACCTCTCCCTCTCCTCTCTCACCCACCTCACATGAATGAATGAATGATTGAATGAATGAATGAATGAATGAATGAATGAATGATTGAATGAATGAATGAATAAATAAATAAATAAATGAATGAATGAAAAATACAGAACTCACTGTAACACCTTGTAGTTGCCCAGGTAGTGGCTGGGAGATGGGAGAGACAAATATGAAAACTTGCATAATTCATTTTAAAATATCAGGAAAAATAAATGGCAATTTGGAACGTTTTGAACCTTTGACTCCTATATCAAGCACAAAGGAACCACAGACATGGGTTGTTGTGACATGGAACAACCAGGGTATATAATCCATATTTTCTGTTCAAAGACAATAGCTTGACTTGTGCATGGTATACGTACAATTATGTTGTCTTTTATTTGGTCTCTTTCAGTTAAATATTCTATCCTGTTGCATTGTGGGATCCTATCTGTTTATTGTGGCAGTCAGTTCATACATATACACTAGTCTGGGTTATATCGTCTTAAACCCATTAAAAAGAGTTTTAATGTCAGACTATGATAAAGCGTATACCAGTGTGCCTTTCCAGAGAAATGGTAAGTTATAACTCTATAATGTATTATTACTCTGGTAATTGAGGTTTATATTTATTTATTTTATTTATGTATTTATTTTATTTTATTTATTTATTTCATTTATTTATTTAGTTATTTATTTAGTTATTATTTATTTATTTATTTAGTTGTTTATTTATTTATTTTATTATTTATTTTATTTATTTATTTATTTATTTATTTATTTATTTAAAGAGGGTTAACAATCATATATATAACCTGGTCAGCTAAAATCTAGTCTTCCCCAGGGCCCTCTAAAAGACAACAAAAACAGGATAAGTAAAACACATACAAATATAAGACATATACAATATACATGATCACTAAAACTGACAGAAACACTCATTTAAAATATGCTTCTATAAAAGTAGTCTTAAAAGCGCTTAAAGACTTAAAGATGAACTCTGAACTTTTTCTGTAAGCTTATTAAAAGTGATTGCACCAACATGTCTTAATGGTCTGGATGTTGTCATTAATTTGGTTGTAGGGACATATACAATTACAATTACAATTACAATTATTTATTCACCTTGAGCGTTACTGCTCACCAGTAACATACAAAACCAAAAGTAAATTACGTGACTGTACACAGGACAATATATGGAGAATGAGAAGAAAAAATAATAGAACACTGTTTTGGTTGTTGTGTTGTAGAGGTGTCTGTACTAAGATAGACAAACTAAAAACTATATGTATTGTTGATCCATATGGTTGATTACAAGTCTTTGAGTAGATGGTCACAGTGCCTCTGTTATACAAATTTACACTTACTACTTGGACAATCAAGCTCTCATGCAGTTTTCCAAGATAGACACAAACTAACACTATTGTTGATCGATGTGATGGATTTTTATTTTTTATGTGGTGGATTATAAGAATAAATTACAGCAGTGACTCTGTTATGCAAATCTACTCACTCTGTGATCAGGATAGTGGAAGCATTGAAGTCCCCATAAATTAGTCAAGTACAAGATCATGGATGTCCCTCCCTATAAAGCGTATTACATTAACATTATAACAGTGCACTCTACAACTGACAGGAAATACAAACAAACATTACAAACAACAAAAAACACTTTTTGAAAAACTGTTTAAAAATGTCCTGATAAATGATACATAATTACTAATAGCTATTAAAATTAATTCACATATTAATATGACTCTGGTCAGATCATTAATAAAGAAATGCTTAAAGTGACACATCATTAATTATTTGTGAAATTAATCTTCAGCCCATTTCATTTGATCCCTAATATAGTTATTCCACTCAAAGAGTTTTTTATCATTAGTACTACCATCCAAGCCAATCTAACGAGTCAATGAGACACGATAATTTCTTGAAGTACAAATGAATTTGGTAACTGTCAAGAAAAGGGCAAAAAACTGCCTTTCCACTACAGTAACTGTAAAAGACTAAAAACAAGACTGTGTCCTTCCTAAGCCAGTCTGATGGATGTGTTACTGACGTACAGCAATTTCTTCAAAATTTAGTTCTCCCAATATCTTACTGTGTATTGACTGAAACAAGACAATCTAGGTTTTATCATTTTCACCCACAACAACAAAGAATCTTGTCTTTCATTAGCAAGTACACTACTGGATGTCATGTACTTTTGTTGACATCAGACTGTGGACGAACAGACCTGTTACAAACAGGGAAAGTAAACAAATGAATTAGATTAATAACACTTGGCACAGCATGTTGGAACAGCAGAGACTTGTATTACATTTCATGGTTTGATAAGAACAGTTTAATGGCCTCTTTGCAGGTACAAAAATTGCCAGGAGAACTTCAAATTTGTTTGAGACCATGACCTATTATTCAAAAAGGCCATACAACTATTCTTTATCAAATTATGAAATGTAGTTCTTGTCTCTGTATTTCTAACATGCTGTACCAAGAGCCGTATTAATCCAATTTATTTGTTTACTGTGACAGTCCATGTTTGTATCAGGTTCCATTTGTCCACAGTCTGATGTCAGAGATGTGTGTTTTATGATATTCAACGCTTCCAAAAATTCTTTCCAAAAAGGTTTTTATAGGACGTACAGGAAAAGAACCTGACACTTGGCACATGATGCTTTAAGTATAATAATATAACGCAAACAGGAAATTTGACAAAACCTTTCAATCTCATTGATATATACAATTGTTCATTGTACTGTTTGGATTGAATTGAAAATGAATAAATTATTTTCATACAGATTATATATTGGTTACAACATGGATAGTCCTCACAGCTGCTGGTTTAAGTGTACAGTTTTATCGTGAAAGAGGCAGGGAATTCCCACCATGCCCATATAAGGAATGGAAGAGGAAACGAAGTGAGCAAACAACTCCAGCAGAGAGACACATCCAAGGAACTGAAAACGGAGAAGATGATGAAAGGAGACCACTGCTACCCACGGTCTAACTTTACCACTACTAGTACTACCCCAAGTGTCTTGCATTTTGGAACCATCCTATTGTTTATTTGGTTTTGGTAGAATTCAAGTGTGGTTTTGGGTTGCATGGCATCAAATCACATGTACTATATATATTTTTGTTGACCTCTTCATACACTTCATATAGTTGTACCTTTGTACATTATGACCCAAAATGTCTTGTATTGTGGATTCACCCTATTGTTTGCTGGGCATCGGTAGATTCCATACTGTGGTTGCGGGTGGGGAACAACATTTTTATACTGACCACTCCTTTCACTCTAGTATACCATTAATAACTTTGTATTTATGCAAAACTTCAACTTTAAAAGATGTTTAATATGAATTTTGATGGCATTTTTACTGAAAGTAATAGGCTCTTAGGGGGTCATGAATATTCATTGTTCAACCATTGCATGAACATATCTACTGACTCCCATGATGCAATGTGGCCCACAGCAAAGATCCCCAAATGGAGTCAACTTCAACTTGATGTTTGTCTGAAATTGCATGTAACATAGGTGATGGAAAATCATGATATGACTTTCCAGAACACCAAAAGTTCATGAAAATGCCTTTATTTCCTGGAGTGGCAAGGATACATTGTGAATACACAATGTACACAATGTTTAAAAAAAACTGGATGTGAAACAAGATAAAATACATTAGTTTCAGTCACTTTCACCTTTCAATTCAGAGGTGACGTCAATCGGAACTTAGACGGAAGTGACACAGGCAACTTCTGTTAACTGTATTGTTGACTGTTGCTATGGCAATTGTATAACAATACAAGCAGTTAACAAAAGAAGAGTCAATCACACAAAATTTATGTCATGTTCAAATTACACTAAAAAATTATATATTTTAATTAAACCTGAAATATCCCTCTAGAACCAGTTTATGAAAATGCCTTCATTTATTAAATACCACACAGCATTATAGTATATGTTACATTGTATGTTAAAACATGTTCCAACTACCAGACTCGTTTTTGTATTTTGTTTTATTTTATTTTGGGTTTTTCTGGTAGTCTAAGAGTGGAAAATTAGTCCTCAAGTAACTGGTTATATTGTGCTATATGTGAAATATGTGTTTATTTAAACAACATTTGCATCGTAGATGTGTTTTTCTTTTTACGAATAAAATTTTTGAGGATATCATATGAAACTGGCATCATAGAAATAAGGCATAAGAAATCTATATAAATGAAGAAGAACATTTGACGGAGCTTTTGACTTCAACCAGACAAGTGTAAGGATTTAGTAAATCATGTTCTACATGCCATTCTAAACCCACCGTGCATATTTAATAGTTTTATTTCCTTTGTCTTTGCCCTAGAGTCAAAAAGTGTTTGAAATTATAAACCATATGTTATATGATTTGTGTAAGTGATAATACTTGAATCGTACATCCATGGTTTCTATATATGTTTTACAAATACAATTTGTTTAAGGTTTCATACATGATAAGAATTAGACTCTGTACATTTATAGTATTTTTGTTTTGTTTTTTAAATGTTTTAAACATTGATGAAAAACATAATTATGATATTAGCTCTGTCCTCATCTGAATAAATTCAAAAAGAATTCAGACTGAATCAATTCAGTTAAATCGGTTCAAAACCAGTTTCTGTCATTTAGTACAAATGTACACTCCACCTTACAACAGCTATGCCGCTGTCATTTAGTACACTCCACCTTACGACAGCTATGCCGCTGTCATTTAGTACAAATGTACACTCCACCTTACAACAGCTATGCCGCTGTCATTTAGTACACTCCACCTTACAACAGCTATGCCGCTGTCATTTAGTACAAATGTACACTCAACCTTACAACAGCTATGCCGCTGTCATTTAGTACACTCCACCTTACGACAGCTATGCCGCTGTCATTTAGTACAAATGTACACTCCACCTTACGACAGCTATGCCGCTGTGATTTAGTACACTCCACCTTACGACAGCTATGCCGCTGTCATTTAGTACAAATGTACACTCCACCTTATGACAACTATGCCGCTGTCATTTAGTACAAATGTACACTCCACCTTACAACAGCTATGCCGCTGTCATTTAGTACAAATGTACACTCAACCTTACAACAGCTATGCCGCTGTCATTTAGTACAAATGTACACTCCACCTTACGACAACTATGCTGCTGTCATTAGACAGCAAGTAAACATGTAAAAGCACGTAAGTAAAACCCTTATCACTTGTTGTCTTTGATATGTATCAAGTTTATTTTGGATCTAATCCTAGAATTATTCCTTACTAAGTAACGATACTCCCAAACTTTCTTGTAAGATGCTGAATTGTATTTTAGCCGTTTAGAAAGTTTAGGTGTGGAACCAAAAATCAATTTGATTTGATTTATATAATTATGTATACTGAGCTACAAAAAATATATTTACTATGGGTGGTGGTGGAAAAGTATCTGGGGGTGTATGATATTAGGAGTAAGTTATTGTACCTAACAAAACATTTTCAAAAAAAACACCTTCCAGTTGCAGCGAGGGCAGCTTTAACTTGTGATGTATTACTAATTCTGGTGATCAAATTCACAAAAATTTTATAGAAAAAGAGTCAGACCTTATAATATAATGACTTTCTACTTTTGTACATTTTTTTCTATTGATACTAATGTGTAAAGAAGGAATCAAGGAAGGAATAAATATATTCGATATTTTCAACAATTTTAATAGTATACATTGTGTAGAATGCAGAGCACCTTTCCAGCATTTCTCAAATAAACTATTAATAAGTTAGCTTTCCCTATGTTTACCCCTGATTTCAATTATAGTTTCAATTTGTATAATTTTGTCATGTTACATGAATTATATGAGAGTTTAATCTATAAGTTGTATTACACTGTATCTGTGTACCTTTTTTTTTTATTGCTACTTCATTGCATCACTTCTTAATCCTGATCGTGATACCTACATCCTATTTGTCATATTGCATCTTTTTGTCACCTAATACCTCTGTACATTCTCACTTTTTTCAATATGTTTCTTGGTACACATTATTTTGTCACATAATTTCATCAGATCTGATGACACTACGTGTAGTTTGATGGCTACACTGTATTATATTTTCACCCTCCGGTAACATTTTCTCAACACTGATGGCAACACTATTATATTTTCACCCTCCGATAACATTTTCTCAACACTGATGGCTACACTATTATATTTTCACCCTCCGATAACATTTTCTCAACACTGATGGCTACACTATTATATTTTCACCCTCCGATAACATTTTCTCAACACTGATGGCAACACTATTATATTTTCACCCTCCGATAACATTTTCTCAACACTGATGGCTACACTATTATATTTTCACCCTCTGATAACATTTTCTCAACACTGATGGCTACACAGTATCAATTTTTCACCCTCTGATAACATTTTCTCAACACTGATCATTCTTAAAATTGTAGTGACTCCAACATATCATTTTCACCCTCTAATAACATGTTTTTTGTTCACCTCTAATTGCTACTAACATTGTATCATTGTGTTACCCTTTGAAGGTTACATTGTAACATTTCCACTTTTTGGGGTTGCAACAGTGTATCATTCACTGCCTCACACTTGTCTATCATTTTGTCATTTTCCATCGCAACTTTGTATAAATAACCACAATTAGTTATGATAGTATGAATTTTGTATGTTGTTGAGGTCTAAATTATGGAATTCCATCGTGAGACTGTATAAAATAGATCAATGGAATTTGACCCACAAAAAAAACTAATACAATATAGGAGTGAAAGTAAAAACCATAACTTACCATCAAAGCATTATGTCGCAACCAGTTTATCCAAGAAAAAAATCCTTAAATGTTCTAGAAATGTGGTCGCGGCAACAAGTGACGTTTTCACTTTTTATGAGAAAATGTATCTAATGAAAATGTCAACGTCATCCCCCTCATTGTTGTCATGGTAACTTGCCAATATCATAACAGATAGGAGAATGACAGGGAATATTTTTCATACTTGGATGCACCTAAACAATGGGAGTCATGAATGATATATTGTACTTGCAATGCAGTCGTTTCTAAAACATCATCAAATATTAATTTTATTAATTTTCTCATATCAGCAAGTAAGTACACATAGTAATTTATGGAACTTTTTAATCATGGTTGCCTGGCTGCTCATGTATACATTACAAACAACCCAAAGGCTTTCAAATTAATTACATTATATATGCAGAAACACAAAAACATACTGATGACGATATCTTGACATTTCGGTAGCAAAACAGGAAATCATCATTATGGGAGTGTTTGATTCAAGGTCTCTGCACCAATCGTCAACAACATTTTATAATAAAAAATAGAATTTCAAATGTGTCAATTCTCTGAAATGTGGCATTTTTTAAAACTGAAAATTGTAAGTTGTATTGACCAACTATAGTATTTATTTCATATGAATACAGGGATCAAGATTAACATTTTCTTTTCGTAATCCCAGTGGACTATCACTTTCTGGAACCAGTAGCCCAAGGATGACAGCCATTACCATACACGTATTCCGGAAAAGAAAATATTTATCAAAAGTACTCTGTAAATCTTCCATCTTACAATCAATGGTCGTAGCCTGAGCAGGCTACGAACTACAAATTATGGTAGTCCCATGACACAAATTGGCTGTCTGTGGATATGGTAGTATCACTAATTTATCACCTTGGTACACCTCATTGGAGCCACAATCTGATCATGTGAACTTAATTGACTGATCAGTTCACCATGTCTCATTTGTGGGGGTTTTTTTTGCATCATTTCAATTTATCAGACACCTAACATCTGTTTTAGCTTATCACTACAGGCACTGTTACAATATACATAATGTGTTATCACTTATACACCCAAGTTGATTGACACTTCAACCAACCAATCAACTGTTAGTGTTACAATATATATGTATTGATCACTTATCATACACCTAATGTGATTGACAATTCAACCATCCAATCAGCTGTTACAATACATATGTGTTGATCACTTGTCATACACCTAAATTGATTGACACTTCAACCAACCAATCAACTGTTACCCCATACATGTGTTGATCACTTATCATACATGCAAATTGATTGACACTTCAACTAACCAATCAACTGTTACAACATACATGTGTTGATCACTTATCATACACCCAAGTTGATTGACTTCAACCAAGCAATCAACTGTTACAATATATATATATGTGTGTATGTGTGTGTGTGTGTGTGTGTGTGTATTATCACTTGTCATACACTCAAGTTTACACTTAAACCCACCAATTTGAAGGATATGTCAGAGTACAATTGCTATGGAAACATTACACTGCTTGTCTATATGTGTTGCAGGGGAGGTCTTAGTGTTACTCTGAGGAGGGGATGGGGGGAGGGAGGGAGGGGTGCTGCAACAACGCAAGACATATTCCACCACTAGAATGATTTATGAGAAATCTGTGACTTTATTTCTCTTTCCCCAAATTTATACACAACGTCAACACATATCAAAGATTGAACATTTACAGCATAGTGCAGGTTACCGTGCACTGGCTCTGTTACTACAACCATGCAGAAAACTCCAACCTATTCACAGTTAAAGTCAATGAAAAATATCTTGGATCACTGTGAAATAGAGAACAAATAGGGTATCAAAATTTGGGGGATTTCATCATTTTAGAATCCAATATGGCCACCGAATGTGGTGTTCACTCTATGGGGAAAATAAAACATCAATTTCCTTGGAAACAAAATGGTTAACCACTGAATTTCTTTTTTTCAAGCTTACTGTATATAGCAAAGTTTGGAAAGAATGAAGAATTGAAGAATTTTGATTTTCAGGGATATTTGTGTTCGAGGTACATTCTGATTAAAAACCAAATATAGAGTTTAGCCATTTTAATGTGATCTTACAACCTCTATTTTTTTTTAATTAATTAATTTATTTATTTATTTATTTTATTATTATTTTTATTTATTTATTTATTTATTTTTTTTTGGGGGGGGGGGGGGGTAAATCCTCCTTTATATTATCTGTTTATGTTTGTAAATAAAATTCCAACACTTCATCAAATTGATACAGTAACAATGTTACAAAGTCAGGGTGCTACTGATACAGTATTGGAATGCTCCCCTCTAAGTTGTGCTAATGTGACCAAGATAACATTATTGCAAATTCAACATATGAGAATGTTCCCCTTTTAATTAATATGCTAATGTGACCAAAAACAACAATGTTGCAAATTCAACATGCTATACATGTATAGTACTTGTCGTCCCTGAATTAACACAGTAATGTTTGTTGTTAAGTTTTTGTCTCACTTTATTTAACTTAAATATCAACAATAAAATAATAATTAATATGTGTACATATACAGACACACACAAACCTCCAGGTGACTACACCTAATAGTCGATTTTCCAGTTCCAAGATGCATTGCGCGAGAAGACATCACTTATGTTGTTATAGTTACTCTTGTTTTGGCTTTAATATGTTTGAAATAACATTTTCATCAGGAAATGATGAAAAGACATGTTGACCTCTTTGATTATGAGTGATTTTTTGGAGAGACTAAACGCCATCAAAAACAGAGAGGGATTTTATGGGTGAATCCAGAGTATGATCAGGTGACAACCATCCCCCTGAATAGCATGTGCAAACCCCTTCAGTGCGTACAAAATACATAGCCTTGTATGGAGAGACGCACCATGCATCTTGGGACCGGCAACAGGTCAACACTCCACACGCATCAACAATTTTATACAAGATAAATCCAGTAAAATCTAGCCTATAACATTCCCAACCCTACAGTTATATCTTTTTTTATCATTTCTAAAAGTCAATCCTGTATTTGCTGCAAGGGGTTTCACTCCTCGCATCACTTGCTTGAAGTCAGGTCCCAATTGGGCACCTCACCAAATGAGTCACTTTCATTGCTAAAATATACAATACACAAAAAAGTAGATTTCAATACACTACATTTTTTATAATTTTATTTTCATATTTTTGGTTTCCATATTGTTATACATACATTGTAAACAACCACTGATATGAGTAGAGTCCATGTTGTGGGAAATTTGAATAAAAACAAAAGTATTTCTTGACACAACCTGTGGGTGTGCTATTATACAAAATCTCTGTTTACATATCAAGCAGGTGAGGGGGTTTACATCAAGCTCCTCAACATTACTGAAAATATTTCCCTCCATTGACTTCTGCTTCCAGTTGAATATTTCAAGCATCACAGCCATATTGGATTTACCACATATAATTGTTGTCACAAAATCTACAACATACTCAAAACTTTTCAGAACAAGAAATTAAATATCATTGATATAACACTATTTTTATGGTTCACACATTATTTCTGATATTAATCACAAAGTCCAAGTTTATCGGAAAATGGAGTACCTTGTATGTTTACATATAGATGTTAGTTGGAGACAGACTCTCCAATGTCTATGATTTTTACACTGAAGTGAGACATGGATACATGCCGCCATCTTGTTTTCAAGTCATCGCAAGAATGCAACCAATTACAAAGGAAGAATTCAAATATGGCTGCCATTGACGCCAGAAAGAGATTATGGGATACAATTGGAGCTTGGTACAAGTTATCATTTTCAACTAATCAAAATAATTAAATAGTTTTTCAAGTAGAATGGTCAGAAACAAGAAATCTTTTGGATTATTTTTTTGTGAGTTTTCCATTTTTTCTAATAATATAACTTGTGTACCTGCTTAATATTTACTCAAAATTAAGAAAAAATATCTATAATATTCAAATAACAAAATTCTATAAATGCACATTTTTCAGGGTGGAAATGTGTGGGTATGTGATTTATTGAATAAACTGTGGTCTCTCTGACATTGTCACAAAAAATAACAAACTTATTTGTATAATTTTGGTTACATTTTATTTTCATACAAGTCTTTTTAAATTAAGGTGACTAACAGTGGTTTATATTTGTGACCTTTGTAGACTTAAAGTTGTTTTCAAACTTCAAAATAATCAATATTAGAAGAATTTCTCTGCCAAGTAAATTTTAGCAGTGACGTAAGAAATAGGAACAGTATATGCGATTACAAATAACTTCCTGTTATACATTTATAATCTGATTAAAATTCAATGTTACTGTAGTGAACTCGCATTCTCGAAAACCAGAGTTAGTATTTCTACCACTACATTTCGAACAGTGTAGTGGTAGTACCAATAGGGACCGACTCGTTAAGAATGGTACCGTAAAACAGTCGTGGTTTGCGATGATGTGAACTCGGCCCAATTTCTTTATTTAGTGCTTACATTTATTGGCATTTGTTCTTGTTTTATTCTGTGAACCCCCCAGTACCTACAACTGACACAATACTATTGGTGTTCTTGAGCCCAAAGAGTGCACTGTATGAATTTACTCAACGAATGGGAACGTGTAATGAGCTGAAACATACGGGTACAGTTCTTCAGAGCACTCTGTTTGAAAAGATGAGCTAAGAGTGCAGACAACGATGTTATCGTTATTGTTTGATGGTTCTCTTTCTTTCAAGTTGGAACGTTGAGTGTTATATTGTATTAAAGACGGATTCTCATTGGCTACCCGTTAGTATGAGATTTGGTCTGAGAACACCTATGGTATTGTGTCAGATGTTGGTATCAGGCAGTCAAACAACAAACAACAATAACCGTAAGAGCTAAATAAAGAAATCACTTCGGAGTTCACTACATCGGATTTTAAACCGATTGCTACATCTACAGCCTAGTGAATACTACTACTAGGTTGTTTTACTGGGTATAATAGTTCTGTATGATAGTACACATCAACGAGTCTCTCAAATTTTTTTTATTCATTTTTCGTGATTTATATGCCAAATATAGTTTTTCAATAAATAAAATTGAATTTTAATAACCTGTTTGAATTGCATTATTTCAAAGATGGAAGCATAGGTTTTGGCCATTTACTACAGTTTGTATGTTGTTGTCCTATTTCACAAGATCAGAATTAACAATCAAGGAATGGGACACTATATTGCAGACAACCTCTACTTGGTCACCTGATATGTACGTGTAGATAGAAGGGCCCACTTGTATACAAACTCTAGTACATGTAAGTCACCTGAAATGTACGTAGAGGGGCACACTTGTATACACACTTTAGTATATGCAGGTGATCTGAAATGTACGTAGAAGGGAACAGTTGCAGACAAACTCTAGTACATGACCTGAACCAACATGAAATGGGATTCTAGCATATGTACAGATGTAAACTGTAGTAAGTGACCTGTAAGTACGTCACATGTATAGCCGTACACTATGTAATTGGTCATTGGTCATTTGAAAGTACATTCATAACCTGGTTTGTAATTGGTCATTTGAAATTTGTACATTCATAACCTGGTTTGTAATTGGTCATTTGAAATTTGTACATTCATAACCTGGTTTGCCATTGGTCATTTGAAATTTGTACATTCATAACCTGGTTTGTCATTGGTCATTTGAAAGTACATTCACAATCTGCTTTGTCATTGGTCATTTGAAAGTACATGCCATGTACAATGATCATATCTTAGTTTTCCATTGGTCATTTGAAAGTCCATTCATAATCTGGTAAGTATCACATTAATGTACATGTAGGTACTTCCATGTCCACAATGCCTAGAACACACTGTAAGCACACAGTGTATACTATGCAAGTCAAGTCCATTCATACCTGTATTTCAGTAAGGCATCCTAAATCTATATCAAAGCCCCAGAGTTATATCTGAAACAGTATTTTTTCAACACTCTTATTATCAACTTGTTTATTTAGCTGTATGTGTCAAGACATATATGACTGCCTAGTGTTCAAACTCTAGCAATAACATCCAACAAATTTAAAGTCTGTTGACAAACATGTAATCTGTGCCGGATCCATTAAGGTATAAAATGCCTCTGGGACAAACTTCCCTGAAACTTAAATTTCTTCAATTCTCTCCAAACTTTGCCATGTGAAAGCGTGTTCCTGGTCCTTTTGAAATAATTTAAAAAAAATTAGGGTTCATCATATCGTTTTCAAGAAAATCAATAATGTTTTATTTGCCCACAGAGTTAACACAGTATTCGGTGGCCATATTGGATGGCGGCCATATTGGATTCTCAAATGACTGCATTTTGAAATAATTTTTACCTCTATTTCAAAAATATATACAGTGACTACAGATTTTTTAACTTGAATTTCACTGAGAATAGGTTGGACTTTTCTTGAGCAAAGTAACAGAAAAAGTTAATACAGAATTTATTTCCACAGCATATTCTACCTTAACTAGCCAGTGTACACAGTGCCATCAATGAGTAGAGATATAATACAGGTAATCAGAAGGCTTGAACTAATGAATGGTGTATTTTTCAATGGCTCAAATTTAACAAAATAAAGACAAAAGATACGCCATCTGGGGCTATAATGGAAACATTTTACAAACACTCCTTGCCCCCCACCCCCCACCCCCCCACCCCCACCCCTTTAACACCCCTTGTCACTTACAATTAATTGACAACAGTTGTGTTTTACATGACTCAATTATATAATTTCACAATCAAATCAATAATCTACCAGTGTTTTCATCAAGGGTGCTATGCAGGTCAAATTTACCTACATGTACATTGCCACATCTGTGTCCCATCTACATGGTATAAGACAAATATGAAACAAGGTGAATTTTTACCAGATTTTCTCTTGCCTCTGACCATTATATAGTGTGTGTTTTTTTTAATAACAATAGTATGTAAATGTATGTACAGTATGCCTACAGAATATCTTTCCAATCTGTTATACCTGGTGTCAGTCAGATGTACACAGTGGACTAGCCTGGTGTTCACATTTAGTTGGTACAGGCCTAGTGTTAGCACTGAGCTAGCCTGGTGTTAACATAGGACTGGTGCAGATATTAATCCTTCCAGTTGCTAACACATACTGGTGAGGTGTCAGTGTTAGCCTAGGGTTAGCACTAAGCTAGCCTGGTGTTAACATAGGACTGGTGCAGACATTAACCTTCCAGTTGCTAATACATACTGGTGAGGTGTCAGTGTTAGCCTAGGGTTAGCACTGAGGTATATGATGTAGCCTGGTGTTAACAGGACTGGTCCAAGCATTAACCCTTCAGTTTCTAAAACACATGCTGGTGAGGTATTATTGCCAGTCTAGTGTTAGCAATGATCTATACTGCCACACTGGTGTTAACATAGGACTGGTGTAGGCATTAACCCTTCCAGTTACTAACAGTGTCAGCCTAGTGTTAGCACTGAGCTAGCCTGGTGTTAACATAGGACTTATCCAAGCATTAATGCTTCAATTTGCTAACACATGCTGGTGAAGTGTTTAGTGCCAACACTAAACGTGTATATTAGCCAATGCAAGCCCAGACACAAAGTGTTTCTGTAGCTGACAGCTATACTATCTACATACCTAATTCATTTGTTAGTGGTACTCTCCAAAATGAGAGAAGTCGTGGAAATGTATCAAATAAATATTGAACATTTTAATTAAGATGTACAGGTACAAAATCACCCCCCCCCCCCCACTCTCCCCACCCCCGCTCCCTGCCATTCCCAGGGTATACAACCAGTTATAAAATAAAACCTAACAAACATACTGGTTACACAAATAATACTATATTTCTATCTATCTATTACATAATTTATCAAGTACTTTTCTCATCACTAGGACTGCTGTCTCTCTTACTTCTATCACTCTCCCCTTTCTCTGTATTTTCATCTGCATTCCCATCTTTATCATCCACTTGTATCTCCACCTGTATCTCTTCCTGGGTCACTACTTCCGTACTAACAACTTCATCATCACTTTCACCACTTTTGACATTTTCACTTTCAATTATTGTGCGTTCTAGTTCCTCCATAGCCTCATTTCCGAGCTCCCTTGCTTGAATTTCAGTTTCAAGGACTCCACTGTCAGCTTGGGTATCCCCACTCACAGTTTCAATACTCTCAATTGTGTCATCAGCATCTACGGTTTCAACATCCCCACTCACAGTTTCAACACTCTCAATTGTGTCATCAGCATCTACGGTTTCAACACTCCCACTTGTGTCATCAGCACCTGCAGTTTTAAGATCCCCACTGACAGTTTCAAGATCTCCACTTTTATGTTCAATACTTTCACTGTTGACACTAGTTTTATTTTCCTCCCCACTTTCCTTAGTTTCAAACATAACATTATTTCCACTATCATTATTTTTTCCTCCAGGAACACCAGGGTTATTTTCCTCACTTTTATCAATATTTATCTTTGCCTTAATCTCAGTAACACTATCATCACTTTCTGGTTGCTGTTTCTGTGTCAAATCTCTTTGAAACTGCTCATGTACATGTACACCATAGCTGTCATCCCGGGGATACTTTTTAGGCCATGGTTTCCTAAACTGACGACTAATCCCCAATATTTCCCGTAATCCTTTGTTTTCAACTTGGAGTCTGGTGATCAGTTCGGTTTCCTTGGCAACTGCATCATCATCAACATTTACTGCCTCTGACATCACCATGGCCATTTCACAGATTTTTTGTGTCATCGTCTGGAGTTCCTGGAAAAATACAAAAAGGACATAAATTATTTGTCAGTGACAAATCTTTCATAATACTTACTTGCAAAATACCAACAATACTGCAATGAGGGATCTTACGTCTCATTGAAGATCTCACAAGATATGCAAATATGCGATGCAACAACGGTTGTCACACATGTAATCGTGGTCAAGCTTTCGTCATGGCCATGTGTGATGATGTTGAGAACAATAGTGTTGCCATGCATTTGACACTTTCAGCTTGACTACCCTCAATTGGTTGCTATGGATGCAATGGTTGCTATGGATGCAATGGTTGCTATGGATGCAATGACTCAGGCGTGATCTCATGAGATCTGCCGCGAGATGAAAAACGGTTTATTCGATGTTTATTCCAGTCCTTACTAGTAATAACTGAATTACTTACTTTGGAGTTATTTTGATGTACATCAAGTGAATTACTATCCACCTTATTAGCCAACACTAATTTTAAAACTTGTTCCCTGTATTTGGTCATAATCAATTCCAGTGCCGACTGATGTTCCTCCAGCGCCGTTCGTAATTCCTTGTTTTCATGTTGTAGTTCCCGTATTTGTCGGTTTTCTTGTTGTATTCCCAACACAAGTGCTGATCTTGGTCTGTGGCGTGCTGCTTCATTCATCTCGGCAAGATCTTCTTGGTACTGTTATTAAAAGGACAAGAAAATAATCAAAACTCGAAACGATTTTGAACACTGAAGTGACCATATGGATGAGGATTTGGTATTTATTTTGGATTTTTAATTCATAAAACAATTTTATCATGGCTTCTTACTTCTACAAGTGTAGATAGTAAGGACTGCCTACCAATACAACCATCATTAGCTTCTTCACAATACTCCATGAATGCCTATTGTCACAACAAAACAATACCATTAGAATATCACTGTGTGTCACTGCAGCTAACAAACGTCCTTCACCAACTAAGAGTACAGGATTCCATCCAGCCAGATAAACACCTTGATTCAAAAACTGAAATTTTCAAGAACTCATTTTTCACCAGAACAATTGTTGACTGGAATACAATACCCTCTTCTGTCATCAAATCGTCTTCGACATATTCATTCAAGACAAGACTTAGAAATCACTTAAATCAGTAGTTTTCATATCTTAACCTTTGACCCCCATTGGCATGATACTCCTAAGGTGCCAGTTATATATCCAGATCCAGATCCCAATATAATATTATGTCTATTGCAACGCTGAGTGATATATTTCACAGCTACCTAATCTCATAACAGTTGTCTTTGCTCACACTTTTCAGTTTTGAATTCATTAAAGTTGTACTAACTGTAACTGGAGTCCTATTTTTTTTCAATTACACAACAAAATAACATATTCACTGAAAACTGTTAAAATACCGCTACATGTCATTCGACACCATAAGTAGTAATGTAATGTAAGTAGATATCTTTTAAAGTACACTGTGCATCTGTAACTTTTTCTCCTGTTTGTCCTTTTTTGTTGTTGTGTTTTTTTCTATGTACATAATCTTGCAACAGGTTCCATTGGGAGAACAGTGCTAATGCACTGAAATGGTGTCTGTATATGAAAGATTAATAAATAAAAAAAATAAATAAATAATAATATGTTGAAATCTTGATTACGTTGGGGGTGCTCATTTCGAGTGCGGAACCATACCTACATGTAATTGGATTTATCATACCATACTCTGTGTATAACTATTAGACCCAGAATACCGTTCTTTTCCCAGTAAGTGAGTCAAAGCTATTAAATGAACTATCAAGATCAGTGATCCTGATCACAAGGTTTCATGTTGAGATAGACACCAAAAAGATAACACACAGACATCACTTACACTGTGCATGTGGGCTCTGTATTTAGTTAATGATACAATAGCACGATAAAACACCACAAACAGATCTAAACTAAAGACTGACTGGTTTTACTTCCTGTATTATCATTTCAAGTAATAAGAGGATTTTATAAACTGGTAAATTCCAATACATCTAACCATAGAAGTCTTTGATCTAACTTACTCTGGCTGAATTCTTGTAACATTAACAATAGCCTTCTTAAACTTTAAAGCATCTTATGCAGATGTTACCTGTTTTACAATAGTGTTATTGATGCACTGTGCACAATAACAAATTATCACAGTACTGTAATTAGGACCTGATGTAGTTTTCATGACTTCTTTATTTCTACTAAGAACAATTCACTGAAAACTACAACTGTTAGTAAAGGAAGACTTTCACATCTCTACACCTTACTCTTAGTACATCTAATCATACATACACATGCATACATGTTTATTGTTTGTCATATTTCTCCACTATAAAATAACCCTCAATGAAGAAATGCCAAGTATTACAACATAAATAGACAGATAGATAGATAGATAGATAGATAGATAGATAGATAGATAGATAGATAGATAGATAGAGATAGACAGATAGACAGATATATATGTAGATAAATAGATAGACAGACAGACAGAGACAGACGGACGGATGGACAGACAGCTAGACACATACATACATACATACATACATACATACATACATACATACATACATACACACACATACATACATACATACATACATACACACATACATACATACACACATACATACATACATACATGTACACATACAACATGTACACACACACACACACACACACACACACACACACACACACACACACCATCTACATACAATGTACATGTATGTACATGTAACTTACATACATTACATGTACAACGTGCTACATACTCAGTATGTAACACATTGTACATGTAATGTATGTACGTATGACTGACTAGCAGTGACACTCTGCACAAATGTCTGTGTGTATCTCTCTCTCTGTAGGTTGTACAATGTATTACACTATATACCATCCAGCACACTTGAAGTCACATACATGTACATACACACTCACTAGGCCGAGTCATAATCGTACACAACACAAAACAAATGCCTACTAACCTGTGTATGTCTAAACTGGTACTCTGATGACACACACCCTGCATGTGCCATTCTCTACACAACACACTTTACTTAGAACTGGCACATTTGATATTTACAACACACAATTCGTAAACAATAAATAACGCTCCAATAATGTCGTTGACAACAACGACCACTACTACTGGACAGATAGACTATGCATTGTCACAATAAGACATATAGTCTGTGCACTGATGAGAGTTTTATAATCAATAGCAATGCAGTGATTTCAATGCTGTTAAGTACATGACAATGAATGTTAATCAGATACAGTGACATAATAACCTATAAACACTAATACTCCGAGAACAACAGACATGCCTACAGCATGTTGACAGCATTTTATCTTGGTGTAGTACAACGGTACAAAAATTCCTGCAATGCTTGTTAAACTATTTTAAAACCAAAGAATCAACTGATACATTTTAATTGTTTAAACCAGGATAGCTAATTTGTTGAATTCAACATTTTCCATTCTTTAATATAATACAGGCATGTCCACACATGTTCATATTGATTTAAACTTAAAAAGCAAGGTGTGCTTGCGATTTTTTTTTTCTTTTTTTTTTTAGAATTTTTTGCATGTTTTGTAATCGCAAAGAAAGGGGAATCTTATAGTGGAATTTATAATTGTGTTGAGTTTCAATAGCAAAATATGTTTGATAAAGCACCACATCCAACCATGACACATGAACAAAATTTTGCCAGTGATTTCTTCGTACAACTGTATAGTTTATGCGTTATCTTTTTTAAAAATGTTCGTACACACCTTAATTTTCCCGTTGGTATGGGCAGTATCTTCATTGCCGGGTCATTTATTTCAATTTTTTGTTAGTTTATCCACTTTCCTACATGACAACATCCATGTTGGTATTTTTTACAATAACCTTGGCATTTCACTATTGCTATGGGTGTAGACTTGTTGCTAGGCATATGTTTATTCACTTGCCTAATCATACCTATTTTTATCTTTGCAATATACACCATCATTTGACTGTTGTTATGGGTGTAGTCTTGTTGTTAGGTCTATATGTACATGTATGTTCATCTCTGCAATGTCTATCCATTTCTCTATTAATCCCTGTTATTATCGTTGCAATATACACTATCATTTGGCTGTTGCTATGAGCATCGTCTTGTTGCTAAACATACTTGCACACATCTCTCTCTCTCTCTCTCTCTCTCTCTCTCTCTCTCTCTCTCTCTCTCTCTCTCTCTCTCTCTCTCTCGTCTCCTCCTCCTCCTCCTCCTCTCCTCTTTATCACTTTATCTCACCTGTTTCATGGCATCTATTCTTTTATTCAGTGTTTCCGTCTGTGCAATCAATGTATCTGTGTTACTGTCATGTTCTGTTAGTCTGTCTACCAGCTTCTTGGCATCAGCCATCACTTGTTCTATAGACAATGTCATTGTATAACCTCATACAGCAAAGTACACTCCTGAAAATACAAACAAGAAAGAGAAAAATATTTGATGTGGTTCACTGTTTCTGTTCCACGGCCCACAACTTCAGGAGACTTCCACTAGTTTTTGTCTGCAAAGATGGTTCCAGGATACCAGGGTTCTGCCAAGCTTGAGAGTAGTCCTGGTCACTAATTAATATTCATCCTAATTTGCATATTTAATATAGATGGTTACCGGGTAAAATTGTCCTGACAACATGAATATGAAAACTAGTGTAACGACTCCAAGGGTTAATTTTCTGTGATGACAATGAATCCCTACGTATCTTTTTAAATATTTTTCCGAAAGAATCAAAAGCAAACTTAGTCTGAAATATTCATCTGCTGGGCCGCTTTTCGTAATCTCACTCACTACCCCACATCATGAGAGGTATTATTATACAACATGTAAGTAAGAAAAATGCCTGGATCTTAGTTTAGCTTTCTCCATATGGCAAAGTTTCAAGAGATTTAATGAACTTTTATTTTCAACTTGAAAGTTGCCCCAAAGCAGTGTGCCGTCTAACTTGTAAGCCAATTTGACGCTCCACTAAACACACACAATATCTAGTGATGCACCAAAATTTGGTACCCCCTATCACTTTCTATGTGGTGACTCACAAGAAATGCCAGTTTTTCTCATTTTGACTCACAACAACAAAACTGGACTATCATTAGCGGGCACACTGCTGCCAAGGCAGTCTCAGTGTACATGTACATAACTATCAAACTGTAACAAGAATAACATCTAGGAATGATCTGTACATACCCAAGCACATTACACAGCTTTGTAATAAGAGAACTTAAACTGTTTTATGTTCAATGGTGTTAAAAGTTTTCCAATGGATTTAAAGTCATGTTCAATCTTGAAATCTTTTAAAATGAATTATGTATATATATAAATCTTATCTTTTACACCAGACATAAACATTCTGTCAACTTCTCTTTTTTCACTTTCAGTGTTTTATTATGTAATTCCTAATAGTTGTTGTTCTAATAGACTCTAACTCAGTTTTTTTCATTTGTATGTAAGTGTATTTTTAATGCAAATATTGTATATTTTCCTTTTCCCGACATTGTGTAAGAACAGCCTATGGTGCAATAATTTATCAAGGTTAAATAAAGTCAATAACCAATAACAAAACTCAAGTCATGCCAATTGCATACACAGGGTAACATGAGTCTCTATACGTAAAATATGTTGTATACCCCTCACTATAAATTACAAGATTGTGTTCAACTTCAAGCTAGGGAGTTGGGTTTACTTTATAGGTTTAGGGAAAGGAATGGAGTCAGACTCCCTAGCATAAACTACATTTGTATCATTTGCAGTACATGGCTACTGTTCGACATTGTTTCCATATATATATATATTCAATATTTATAAATGACAATAGAATCAAAGTGTACAGTTATTGGCAAATCACTGTTTTTAAAATTTTACACGTCATGTGCCTTCTTTAAAAAAATATTGGATTAAAAGGTTCACTTTGGATTAGGATTCAAATCTAGGCGTGAAAAACGGTTGTTAGGCAGAGATATAGAAAAGGTTGGTTCAGAACAAAAGGATAATCCCACGTAATCCTTATTAAGGCGGTGACCCGAGATTGAATCATTGCCCTTTATATAAGTTCCACACAGCTGCAGTCCCTCGACCACTGATCGTGAAACACATACAAAAATTTGAGTACTGGATAAATAAACATTACCCCTTCTAACTAAGAGTCAACAAAATGTGACTTCTATAAACAACATCATTCGAGCAGTGTTGGTTGAGTACATACCAAATAACTTACCTTTGAATTTGTAACACGACGATGTAGCACTAGCAACTGGCATGTCAAAAAAAATAAGAGGTCAAACGGGCAACGCCGCCGATAAATTTCAACATCGATTTAAATGAAGCTCTTCTTCAATCTAGAAAATCTAACGAAAACTTTACAGAAAAAGCCTGTTATCTTACCTGATTTTGAATAATTCTGGCTGATGAATGATCAATATCGTGCCTTACGTAGGTAAAAAGTGACTTCCAGGCGTGATCACTTCAAAATCGTGTTTACAATATTTTCAAAATGGCGATCCCCGGTTCAACTTCCCACCAACGAGGGCGCACTCTCGACCAACTGTAAGTACATAAAATGAGTGACGTGACACGTCGGGGACTGATCTGTGGGTTCAACCTCCTTCCGACCAGGTGTGTAGTGGTCCGCCCGGATCGAGCAAGAGTCGCTAGTGCTTTTTGTTTGTTGTTTGGCTGGTTGGTTGTTTAACGTATGTTTTAACAGCCCAACTTAATACCCTGATGTTATGTATATAAACACATAGCTATAAATTTACGAGAGAGAAAAAAAAGGAGAAAGAATCGATTGACAGATCTGCATGAAGTATTTTGGAATATTGAATATCTATAGTGGGTGTTTTTTTCTCCTAACATACACTTATTATGGCTAACGGTGGGAAACAAATTGAGCACAACTTCCAATGTTTTTAACAAGATGAAAGACCAAGTTTGCTGTGTGACCGTAATAATTTATGACAATTGGTCAATTGAAATTTAATTTGCATTTTAAGTTTTAAAAAAAATCAAAAGAGTTCATAAAAGCCATAACTTCAAATATCATAAACTCAAAATACATGTAACACATATTGTATTTTGTTATTGTGAAAAAATTAGGAGAAAAATTAGGGCAACGAAAATGCATCACAGCTTCTGACCTTAAACATTGACCCATCAAGCAGTGGTGTGAACGAAGATGGGTTGTATGCTCTCCAGGGAGTTGAGGAAGGACATAAAGGGGCGTTGTATACCGCCATTGATCAGTGCCAGGGGTAATAAATTGTGAGAGCCTTGAACTCTCATGAGAAAAGGCACATAATAAATTCGTGCATTTTCACATTATAGGTGAAAAGGAGTTTAAATAGGTGTATCTCGGTAACAAAGTGAAAATTGTGTGATGTGAAATCATGTGATGACTCTCCAGAACCCAAAGTTTATGAAAATACCTTTATTTCTTGGAGTGCCCTTACATTTTAACATATTTTACACCTATATCCATTTACCTTTACATATTTTACACCCATATCTTCTATATATGTAAATTAATAGAAAACATCCATAATTCGACATTATATCAGAATCAAGGGTTTTTTTTGTAAGTATTTTCACGTAAGCAAAAAGCTTATAAACTCAACTTGTGCCACTTTAACTCATATCAACACCATATATGGTACGGTGGCCCACGAGTGACACAACAAAGTCTATTGCTTTGAATATAAAACTTTTAGTTTAGAGAGTAAACTTTTTATACTTTATATGAAACTTTTATTTCCAAGAATAAACTTTTAATTCTTGAAAGGAAACTTATATTTTTTGTGAGTAAACTTTTAATATTTCGTATGAAACTTTTCCTTTCCAAGAAAAAAACACTCTACAATAAAAGTTTTATTCAAAGCAATATACGTAATGTGGAGTATCCCAATGAAATTTCAGACCAATCCACACAACTAGTTATTGGCTCAGGGGTTTACCTTTTAGTCAAATTAAAAACACATTTGATTCTTAATTTGAATTTCACTGACGATGGTGTCATCTTCTATCGACAAAGCTTTTATCTACACACCAAGAAACATTGACACAAAATTTTGATTTGATAAATTTCTAATCTGTTTTTGAATTTCTATCGTTTGACCAAAAATCCCTGTGACATCATTTTGATCTGAATAATTATATTTGCAAAATTAGACTGTATTCTCACAGCTGGATAGTTACACACACCTGGAACATTCTTTCAAATGACATTAGTCCACCAAGATAATACCGTATTTACTCAGGTTAGCGCCCTCACACAGGTAAGCACCCAGTGCTTTTTTTGTTTAGACAATATCTATTTTTAGAATAGTTGCAGTTTACCGCCCACCCCAAATTTACAAATTGGACATGGTTTTTATTATTTGTTGGTCAGTGCCTTCTACAGTCAACAACACATATGCGTTCAAGAAACTCATTCTCACATACCAGAGCTGCTATTTTCTGCGACGCAGAGTTTACAGGGCATCTTGGACAGTGTCGTAAAAGCGTCTGCGGTTATGAAGATGACCAAACTATTGAACAGCCACACTAAAACAAAGACCACAACTCTCTCACATGTTTGTTTTGTTTTGTTGAGATTTAATAATTACTGATTAAGTTGAAAACTGTTAATATACACAATAATTATAATTAGTACAAAATATAGAATGGTAGAATATCATATAATTAAAGCTATAATAGTTGGAATATAAAGCTAATCTCTCTAGTGAAAAAATTAACAAAAACCTTGTCAGAAAACAATACACTGTCAATGTTCTCCGTGAGGTTATCCATATTACCATGTTGATTATCCATGTTATCTCCTGGGTTATCCATGTTATATACCGGGTTATACAAGTTACCTTATGGGTTATCTTTGTTATCGCATGGGTTATCCATGTTATATACCGGGTTATACATGTTACCTCATGGGTTATCCTTGTTATCAACCCAGTTATCCATGTTATCTCCCATGTTATCCATGTATTTCATGGGTTATCCATGTTATAAACTGGGTTATACATGTTATCTCATGGGTTATCTCATGGTTATCCATGTCATGTACTCGGTTACCCTTGTTATCTACAGGGTTATCCATCTTATCACATGGGTTATCCATGTTATATCATGGCTTAAAGTGTTACCCATGACGGTATGTTGCCCACAAAGTTAACACTGTTACCCATAATATTACACTGTTACCCATAATATTACACTGTTACCCATGAAAGTACAGATGTCACTCATAGGCCGGGTTAACCATATTACCTATAAGTTAACACTGTTACCCATAAAGGTATGTTACCCATGATGTTAGCAAGGTTACCCAAGGTGATAAATGATAACTAACACACTATTCATTATTCAGTCTTACAATTCAGAATATAAGAAAAGAATACAGTGTCTAAAATCCTGACATGACCAATATATTACTTTAGTATAACTTCAATAAGCTTAGTTTAGCATGCAGAAGTGTTTCCCATTTTCCCCAAGAGAAGCTTCTCAGCTTTCTCTCTCTGTTTTTAGGAGGACGTGGCCCAATATGGGTCACACTGATTTCTGTCAAGTGTTGTTGAGTAGTCATTTATTCGAATATTGTACCAGAATGATGAAATAATTTCAAAGTGCAATTTTCATTTCCACAAACAATTGTGTGTGTAATTGAATCAGGGTTATCAAAATTTCATGTTCAATTTCCTGTATCTTAGTAATGGCAAGTAAAGTGGCAATAGAAGCAGGTTTCACTGTAGGGGTCATTTGTATATGGCAGTAGCTTTTCTTTTGTTACAAAATATAGACTAATTTCATTAACTGCTTCATCATAGTCATGGCATATTTAGTAACATTGTCCAGCATAAATTAGTGTTTACAATATTGCTATATAAAGTGGGGTAGACTGCAAGATACAGTTGTTTATGGTGTTAATTCCTAGAATGGTGGCATTACTTAATTCTATGAAAATTATGACCTGACTGGCCCTATATGTTTCTTTAATCCAGTGAAATAATTTTAATAAATTACCATTCTCTCTGACTGGACTAGAAGAAATTCACTGCATCATTGATGATAATTAAGATGACACTCCCACAAGTATATGTCTGGACGAAAATTATCATTCATTCTGAAATTCTTGAAGTTTAATAAAACAAATGTTTGACAGTGTCTATTGTCATCTTTTAAATCATCCAGACTCTTCAAAGTACAATTATGAATTGAAAGCATCACCAATATGTACACAAAACTTTCTTAAAACAACCGACTGAATCATCCCTTTTAAGATGTTACAATAAGAAACATAGAAACCAGTAAGGGATGATCACACAATGTCATACTAGCTCATCAATAAACATGGTCTGTTCATTGAGGGTAGGAGGGGGGGGGGGGGGGTCTGGCATCAATGCGATTGCTGAACCTCATCTTCGCACTTTTAATCAATTTTAAAGTATCATGCGTTCAATGATAAAAGCTTCTGTATTTACTACTGAGATGTTGATAAATTTACAGCTGGTGTACGTGCAATACAGTGTTTCACTTCTGTTTAGTATTTTAATGTTTACTATGTTTTTAAATTGTACTGATCATAGTGATGTGACTTAGAATTTTCACCATGATTATATATACTATATATAAATAGGTCATTATTGCACTTGTGAATGTTCGTATAGGGGGGGGGGGGGGGGGGGGTTGTTCAAAATGAACGAAGTTCATTTATTGAGCTTGTATGACACATTGTCCCTAAGATGGCCCTTCATTATCAACACTTCATATAAGTCATACATTACACAATAAGGACTGTCAAGTTTATAACTTTGTAAATATTGCAGTAATGACAATCAAAATCTTGTTCACCTTATAACAAAACTTTCATTTCTACATGGAGGTGGCATCTTGATTTGTCAATGAATAGTAATAGTCTGTGCCAACACTTATATCTATCAGAATGCATTTTGCAAGGTGCTTACAGTATTCTCCTTACTGAAATATAATCAACCATCACTTGCAATTGAGTGATCTTAAACCTGGTAATAATTAATATATACGACCAGATAGCGTAATTTATTGTACTTATGAGAAATGTAGAGGAAATCCCCTTCAATGCAATCAACCGTTCCAGCAATATTTGTCATGAACACAATTGAAATGCTATAGTTTAGTTTATTTGAGTACAACGTAACAAAACCCTGGGGAGTTGTTAATGGTACAAACATAAAAAAGGAAAATAATAATAAAACTAATAAACTATGTAAAAGAAGCATTACATAACATAATAAAATTCATGAACTACAAAAGCTATTCAATGTAAAGAAAGAGAAAAATAATTTATGGTAGTTAGACTGAGATTTATGGAGATGTATATTTTATTATGTATTACCTACAATTATTTTGTAGATGGTGGTCTCTTTGTATATTGCTTAATTTGATATATTTGCCAAGTGCAATAATTAGATTTGTGTTGCTCATTGTTTCTTTAAATTTTTGTTCTTCTGGTAAGTTTCTAAAATTATCAATAAATATATCAGCTGCATTGAGGTCAGCAAGTGTTTTTGCTAATGGCAGTATAAGTAGGTAAAATCTACCAAGGTTCCATGTCATTTTACCTGCGTCCCAAAACAAAATTACCATAGACTCTATGGGGAAACACTGCCATTTTTAACCCTTTCTTCCTTTCTTTTACCGGGGTTCCTCAATCTTTACAAAACACTGAGAAAGCAATACAACCCATAACACTAAAGTAAATCTATTTCAGTATGTACCTATCGTTTATAGTAACATCTATATCAAGTGTAAAAGTATACTATTTCATTTGCTAATTGCCAACATTAGAAAGGCCACATGCTAGGCTTGTAAATAAACCAATTGAAACAGTATACTTTTACACTTGATATGGATGATATAAATGAGTGTAGCACATAACTAAAGTGCTTTACTTCAGTACTACTTGTTGTGCCATTAATACAAGTCAGTTTAACTGAGGTTTTAAGTAAGTCTTTTCACCTAACTTAAAATTCAGCTAATGCCACTTTACATAACTGAAATGTTATTGTACATTAACCCTAATCCTGTCATTGCCATTAACTTTTCCATTAACTTACTCATAATACTTATCAAATATGATTGTACCGTACTTACTCGGGTTAGCGCCCTCATGAGGGCAAGTGCCCAGTGCTTTTGCTTAGACAAGTCTATTTTTAGAATAGTTGCAGTATATAGCACACATTTAGAAATCAAAACTGTATCATATCCTTTGAGACAAACCTGTAAATATCAATATTCCAATTCATAAAATTAAACCTGTACAATTCCTGATTATTTGGCTGTTTTTTCAATTATCAATCATTCATTCATTCTATCAACCAACCAATTGACCAACCAACCAACTGACCAACGAACATTTCACCTATGACCAGTTGGGCTAACTATAGCAACCATGGTTCTTTCCAATCCAATGCACAAATAATGAGTTCCCAATGAATTTTACTTGAGTTTAAACCAAATTATAGTCATATGTGTTGAAAGATTACCGGATTTTGCCCTTTCTATTTGGGTTTCCAAACCTTAGCAACCACACTCCTTGAACAATTCAGAATAAATTTTCCAGTATTTTTTTTAAATGGTTGTGTTACAATGTTAGATTCTTGATCAATTGCGTATCAAATTGTATACTCATAATTCTATTTTTCTACAAAAATGACATCTAAAAATACTATACGCTTGGTTTAAACAATTTACAATTGGTTTAAAATCTTTGTAATACAGCTGCTTTACTTTGGCCTTGAAGCAATAACTGCTCACCAATTATTACCTAGTGAATAGAACAAATTACAATACTGGTATTAATTAATCCAACCTTCGGTTTACTTAATAGATGCAAACTAAATCTACTGTTCTTCAGTGTGGTAAATTACACAAATGGGTGATAGCTAGTGGTTCCTCCGTTGTGCAGCTTTAACCATCCTGTGATCAAAACAGTGTAAACATTACAAGTCCTAAAAGAGTATGCTGCAGCAACTTCATGGAACTTTCAATAAAACTCTTGTGATGCCTCCCTACCGAGACTATAATTACATCAACATCCATCAATAGCTTATCACTGTTGTATCAACAAGTTGTAACAATAGTTTTTAGTTTGTGTCTATCTTAGAAATCAAAGGCTCAACTGCCAGGGTAATATCTACAAACTCTACATAGCTTCATGTATCACACGCACTGATTATCAACAGAACATTAAAGGACTGGGATGAACTCACAAATCGCAGCATAGAACTTCCAACAATACAGCAATTCAAGGATGCCATTGAAACAAACTAAATTATTCACATTTTACTCATTGCACTAATAGATAGTAGAACATAGATGTATGTATTAGGTGTGTTTGGTCTGTAGCATCCTCGACCAGAGGCTGAATAAATTGATGAGATTTAGTGTAGATGTAGATACCAATAGTTTTAGTTTGTGTCTACCTTATTAAACCAAGACCTTGATTGCCAGAGTAGTATTTGTAACAAATTCAAGAAACACATATTGAATATAATCTCTCAAATGTTTAACTTACAAGATGTCTGTGTGTTTCTTTTTTTACAATTTTAACCATGATTGTTTTCTTAATACTAATTTCTACTGTTAGGATTGAAGTACTTGGAATCTTAAAATATCAAATACAAATCTAATTTCAACTTCTTGAAAATTAAACAAAGAAATGTGAAGTTTTGACCATGCTAGAAAGAAGAATACAGTAGGTATTACTAAAAACTGAACTAGACTAAACTAAACTAGACTGAAAGCATGCAGTTGTATTAATTATATCAGACTTGACTACACCAGTGGAGTTGATTCTGTATGCCTTAATTAACCAAACTAGACTGTGCTGGTTTAGAATAAAATTAAAATAAACTACGCTAGACTAGACTTAGACTAGACTAGACTAGCCAAGACCAGACCAGACTAGACTAGACTTAGACTAGACTAGACTAGCCAAGACCAGACCAGACCAGACTAGACTAGCCAAGACCAGACTAGACTAGACTGGCCAAGACCAGACCAGACTAGACTAGACTAGACTAGACTAGACTAGCCAAGACCACACCAGACCAGACTAGACTAGACTAGACTAGCCAAGATCAGACCAGACCAGACTAGACTAGACTAGACTAGACAAGACCAGACCTGACCAGACCAGACTAGACTAGACTAGCCAAGACCAGACCAGACTAGACTACCGGTAGACTAGCCAAGACCATACCAGACCAGATCAGACCAGACCAGAACAAACTAGACTAGCCAAGATCAGACCAGACCAGACTAGACTGGCCAAGACCAGACAAGACTAGATTATAGATGCCTTGACTAGATTAGATTTCACTAGACTAGACTAGACTAGATTAGATTATCTGTCCTCACAACTACAAATTATGGTACATCACCACAAAACTAAACTTAACTAGCTATAGACTACACAAGATGATATTTATAGAGTAAGGTCTCATGCTTCATCCACCAACTATTCTGACCAAGTTTACTTCTCCATATTGTTTCTTTTTCATCTTACCTATAAGGTCAAAGGTCAGCAGCAGACTATAATGAGGTAAAGGGTCAACAGCAAGACTACATAAGATTGGATTTACCTTGCTTGAATTAATTCTAAATTATGTAGATGAACAAAACAATACAAATTTAATACACTGGGATGGAATTTATATCCCACGTATTTTACAAAAATAAACTGTGCAATGTTAAGCGTAATAACTATATAAATAATACTGTATATTTCTAGAAAATATAATGTATCAAATCTAAGTACATCTGTAATCATGATATTTTTTAAATATTTTTTTTCCTAACATTTCTTCCTAGTTATAAAGAAAGCTTGAAAAGAAAAGATGTTATTATAGCCTATGAAAAAAACAGGTACGCAGGTAGTAGGTGTTTTTTTTCGTTATGAGTTGAGGGGAGCTATACCTTATAAACAGTTTATAAATACTGAAATTTTGCAGTACTTTCTTGAAAGTTTATATTTTAAGTGATGGATTTTTGGTCAGAAAAAAATTTATTTAGGTAACAGAAGTCTTGAATTAGTGCTTTGATAGAGAGGTTGAGGTTTTTATGTTAGATTCTGTCAAAAACAGTCCTCATTTTCACAAACAATCAATATTACTGGGTCCATCTAGAAACGAATAAAGTCTTCCAAATCATACTCAATTACATATTATTACGTTTTCTAAGCACCATTCGGGATCCATATCTGCTCAGTGACAGTAACATAAGCTGGTGATCCTCCAGTTGTTTTAAACAACCAAATTTGCTGTGCCACGCCAACAATTACAACAATAACGAGTATAACATATGCACATATACCCAATCCTAGACCAATCAGAGAGAAGAATCTTGCAGAGCTTGATGACTGTCTGGCAGCCTCCATGTTTCCTTGCCAAGCTCTCTTATGAACCTGAAATACAATTTAAAGATGGTTTACTCAATGTTGACACATTTACTTTTGTGCCGCATACTAGATATTTAGCTAAGATATGTTTTTACATTTACTTTTGTGCCGCATACTAGATATTTAGCTAAGATATGTTTTTACATGTGATTCAACAGTCTTATTTACATAGGGCTCAATTAGTTAAGTTATGTTTTAATAGTGTAACGCAATCTTAGAAGTCAATTAGTTAAGTTAGGTATTAATAGTGTAACTCAATAATAGAAGTCAATTTGTTAAGTTAGGTTTTAATAGTGTAACTTAATAGGCTTATCGATTATTCCTCTTTCTCCTAACTTGTTCTTAGTTTGTCTACACACAAATACCCCTAGGGAGAAAGAGGATTAACTCTGAAGCATTTTTTCAAAATGCATTAATTTTCCTTGTGTAGCGACAAGTGAATATCTATCAAACAATTATGATAATCATTCATGTTATTAATTGAGGGAATATAAAAATTAATCTACCAAACTTAAAGCTGCAATAGCTGCAACTCAAACATTTTTTTAAAACTATTCTGTTAAATATAATGACTTAATCATAAGATGGTACACATTGAATAGTATTGAATCACTTGTGAGTAAACATATTTGTGTAGCAGAACACATAGTATGGAGCAATAATATCCAATCGATTTGATTTTTATGTTTGCGTCAAAAAACAGCACTCAACTACAATCACGTAATCAGCCTGTTACTGTAGAACTGACCTCTAACAGGGAACTTGCAAACTCGCCATGTTGAATGTTGCATCATGGGAAATGTGATAATAAATATTAATCAAATAGTATTGTAAACGATAATGTTCTATTGTTTTTAACCACAAATAATCAATTCATATTTATTCTGACCATTGTGGGAGGTTTATTTTATCGGTAGCTCCAGATTAGGTATTATGATAACCACAGAAAATCCCATGGTCCTTTGCATCTGAGCATGCTCAGTCTGGATTGCAAGTTCCCTATTAACATGTACAGTATCTAATTATAGGTATTTAAAAAATTTCAGTGGATTATTGTTGATTTTCTGATCAACGAAATAATACTCAAGTTACAACTAGTGTAGTTTGAATACTCTATCAATAATATAATTATCCAATTATTATCCAAAAATAATTTGTACTTACATCTCTGGCCTTCAATATAGCAAAGATACCAAGAGGCCAAAAACAACAAATGGTAACAAATATAGCCAGACCCATGTAGTCATTTGGAATTGGCTCTGCTACTCTGACAATACTGTGATTGGGTGGTGCCATGGTAACCTGAAATTTAAGTTATGAGGATCGATGGTCATAAAACCATACTAGGGATTCCCAATTATTAATAATACTATAGTTATCTCAACAGGAATATCCCTCATTTTGCCATGTACAGGCCAAATTATTGTCTTTGAACAAAAAATTCTTGCCTGCATTGCTGGTTGTACAGTGTTTGAAAGAAATATGAGTCAAACTCTTCCAAATCAACATTATTTTTCCAAATCTTTCATAAATTATGCATGAGGAAGTGTAATTATTCCCCAACATTTGTCTTCATTGAGCTGGAAAATACCCATAACATAGAGCAAGTTGCTAGACTCAGAGTGACAAGGCCCCTTAGGTCACTCCTGTTTTGGTTGATTGAATGAATGAAAAAACATACATTTGGGAATGATATTGAATTGTCAAGCCAGAACTTTCTGGGATAGTGTGGGAAAGATAGATAAGTTTCCAGGATAGTATGGGAATGATTGCCAAGTTTCTAGTATAGTGTGGGGAAAGACAGCCAAGTTTCTGGGATAGTGTGGGAATGATAACCATGCAAGTGTCTGAAATAGTGTGGAAATGATAGCCAGGTTTCTGGGATAGTGTGGGAATGATAGCCAGGTTTCTGGGATAGTGTGGGAATGATCGCCAAGTTTCTGTGATGATAGCCAAGTTTCTGGAATAGTCTGGGAATGATAGCCAAGTTTCTGGAATAGTCTGGGAATGATAGCCAAGTTTCTGTGATAGTATGGGAATGATAGCCAAGTTTCTGTGATAGTATGGGAATGACAGCCAAGATTCTGTGATAGTATGGGAATGACAGCCAAGATTCTGTGATAGTATGGGAATGATCGCCAAGTTTCTAGGATAGTATGGGAATGATCGCCAAGTTTCTGGAATAGTCTGGGAATGATAGCCAAGTTTCTGTGATAGTATGGGAATGATAGCCAAGTTTCTGTGATAGTATGGGAATGACAGCCAAGATTCTGTGATAGTATGGGAATGACAGCCAAGATTCTGTGATAGTATGGGAATGATAGCCAAGTTTCTGTGATAGTATGGGAATGACAGCCAAGATTCTGTGATAGTATGGGAATGACAGCCAAGATTCTGTGATAGTATGGGAATGATAGCCAAGTTTCTGGAATAGTATGGGAATGACAGCCAAGATTCTGTGATAGTATGGGAATGATAGCCAAGTTTCTAGGATAGTATGGGAATGATCGCCAAGTTTCTGGGATAGTATGGGAATGATAGCCAAGTTTCTGTGATAGTATGGGAATGATAGCCAAGTTTCTGTGATAGTATGGGAATGACAGCCAAGTTTCTGTGATAGTATGGGAATGACAGCCAAGTTTCTAGGATAGTGCGGGAATGAAGATTATGTGTTAACCTTTCAGTTTCCCCTCAACTGTGTATAGCAACTTACAAGTGGTACGGTAGCTCCAACTGGAATGGCAGTTGAGGGTTCATCATGGTATTGTCTGTGAGCCACTTCATTTGGCTGACAGGGTGCAGAGGGCATGATAGGAGCATCCTCTCTCAACCTCTTGTATGTTAGACCTGAAAAAAATACAGACAAACTTAAACCATATTGATATGTATTGAACTAAAAAAGGCAGTTGATGTAGTGCATGCTTCTACTAACAGTGACCTTTACTGGGGGGAGGGGGGGGCACAACATAATATTATGGTTACTATGGTAATCATATTAGTCATTACTGGTGATGTCAGTGGATTCATTAATCACAACCACCCATGAATACATGTAAGTAACATGACATTTTGATTCACTCTGACATAAAGGCTCTTTTTTCAATCTGACTAATTTTGGTTGCCATAGTAATAAAGTAAGTTAAGTGTAAACACAGTACTCAATCAGCTTTTGTTGGAGGAGGTATGGCTATAGTAAACACACAATGTAATGATTTTAATATATTTAAGTGGCCATATAGATGAGGATTTTGTATTTATTTTGGATTTTTAATTCATAGAACAATTGTATCATAGCTTCCTACTTGAAAAATAAATGTGAAACAACATTGACAAAGTCTGTGTTTGTAACTCAATACATTGCAAAGTGCTAAAAAGATGTGTAAAAAGTTTGCTATTGTACATACAATAACAAACATTTTACACATTTATTATGCTTTTGCAATTTATTGAGCTACAAACAAGGATTTGACATATTATTTCACATTGATTTTTTGAAGTAGGAAGCCATGATAAAATTGTTTTGCAAATTAAAAATCCAAAATCCACATCATATGACCACTTTAAGTACAGTGTGTGGGTTTACCTTGCATGTTTCACTTCCAATCTAAACCAACCACGGTCTGCTAAAATGTTGAATAGTGATAGACTCTTAATTACATCGTGTGATGTATTTGGAGATTGCATGAAGACGACAGACAAATCAAAAACCCATTCAATCACAAGAGTAAAGATGTATATACTTTGAAACGTTTTTATGTTTCCTGTGTGAATAAGCAACCCCCCCCCCCACCCCACCCTGTCACAAGAACGGTCACAGGTGTCCTATAAAGCTTTAAGAATACCATACAATTAGCAGAATAGCATAGAGAAAAGTCAAAACCCAAGAATCCTGAGATGAGGGACTGTTGCGATGCATGTGTGTGTGTGTGGTGGAGGGTATGTCATTCTCATGTCTGAATAACCAAGTCATTCATCCATCCATCCATCCATTCATTCATTCATTCATTCATTCATTCACCCATCCATCCATTCATTCATTCATTCATTCTTTAAACCACGGTTGTATTAGGGAAGAATACATCCATGATTAATCGGAAAGAGGAATTATATTTGACACGTGCACGAAACTAGGCCAGTCGATTGGGGTCGAACGATGTCGACAACTTTGTTTTTATTCGTAACAAAGCACCAACCTCGTTCGCCGCTAATACTTTCACCTGAACAACGGTTGTCGTCAAACTTAAAAAATACATTACATTAGCATTTCTGTATTTATATATGCCGTATCTATATTTCAAAGAATTGTCATAGATTCGGCATAATGATCCAAATGGTTGATAAGAAAATCATCACGTACAAGGGCAAGATGGAGTGTGTGAATAGAAAGAAAGATGTTCAAATGCAACGCACGTCAAGACTCACTCGCGTTTGTTCCTCGCATCTTTCTAAGATGAGATGTTCGTGGTGAGCTCGGTCGAGTTCACTGTCAACCTGTGTGCACTGTATCATGTGTGTACATCCCTACCTGATCTCTCAGACTCCATTATGGCGAATACTGTTGACAACGGCGTACGCAAATCCAAATGTCAGAAACTGTGCACAAACCCGTTATATATATATGCCAGCAGAAGATTTCAACATCAGAGATAGTTCTGGTCACGTGACGTCCGTATTTTGATTCGTCAGCAATGCGAGTGGAAAGGTCGTCGTTTATTCATGTACAGACTTGTCTCAATCTGATTAAAACCTGGCTAGATAACTTTATTTACTAGTACCGCTATATCCTTCGTGATGTAACATTTTATTCCGGGGATCGCCGCCAATGGGATGTTGAGACATCTAACCGCTTTCACAACTTCAGATTTGGATTTTAATCAGATTGAGAAATGTCTGTAGTTGGTGATGAGTCAGTTTGTGGTTCTTCAAATTATTACTTAGAGCATATATCCTTCTTAACGGTATTACAGGTCCATACATGTGTAATATCTAAACAAGCTTTAAATACATATAATTCTTGTAAATCAAGTCGTTTTTTTCCATCGTCGTAAACAATAGCCTCTTTTACGGCACAGCCCAAGACACACCGCCACATATACCGCTGCTTCAGCAGTAATACATGTGTAAGTTCTGCTTGCCAGAATAGTTTTTTTTTCATTCTTTATTTAAATGACATTTAAAGCGTATTTTTTTAATAACAAAATGTAGTCTCTTGTGTGAAATTCTGATAACCTGGAAGCTCATCTTGGAGGACTACGAATAAATAAAAAAAAGTGAAGAACATTTTCCTAAACTAAAAAGTGAATTACAAACTCAAATCATTCGAAGATTTCTGAGACTGGTGCCTTGCCCATCTAAACTCATACTGCTAGGACCACAGGGCCGGGGATAGCAAATATGTGATTGATTGATTGATTGATTGATTGATTGATTGATTGATTGATTGATTGATTGATTGATTGATTGATTGATTGATTGATTGATTGATCGATTGATTGATCAATCGATTGAATGATTGATTGATTGATTGATTGATTGATCAATCGATTGATTGATCAATCGATTGAATGATCAATCGATTGAATGATCAATTAATTGTTTGTTTGCTTAATCGATCGATCGATTGAATGATTAATGGTTGTGGTGATATAAAACTTTATTTTCTTTCTCTGTCTTCTTTTCTCTCTTCCAGCTACTAGTATATATAATCATGGAAGTATATGTTATACTTCCATGATATAATTCACTCTTTATTGACCAAATAAAGACACTTTTCCATTCTTCTACTCTTATCTAAATTAAAATACCACTAATCTTATCATTATCAGGGGGTCGGTTACACAAACACTTTGCTTTATCTCTTATCTTCTGGGAGATTATCACACCAAATAAACACTCAGCCATGCACAAACTAGTCTCAATATTTGTCTTTTTATTTAGTTTTTCATTTATTACGCTTTGTCACAGGCAAGTCAAAACCACACAACAATACAAAATACAGTAACATGTACAATAGACTACACAAGGAACCTTGCACATCCTAGCACTAACATGTGCACATCCTAGTGCTAGGAAGAAGAGCACAGCAATGTACCTGCAGCTGTGTGTCTCACAGCCCAGATACAAGGTATATATTTTCACAGCCCTGGTACATGGTTGTGAAAAATATGCATGTTGCCTGGATGTGAAATACCGCCTCTGTGCCAGGACTGTTTTGCACATCCTAGTACCATAGCTGTGTACTGCACACCTAGCACACATTTTTGCACATACATATGTAAACAGCTATGGTGGAATAATACCCTGTAGCAACTCTTTTGTTTATATCTGACTAGCATTGTTCACATAGCTGTTACAAGGCAGTGGGAAATATCTAAGTTACAGCTATGCTAACATAGCTGGTACATGGCTATGGGGAAAAAGCTCTTGTACATGGATGTTGTAAAAATGTATGTTGCATAGCCATTTCTTACATCCATGTTATATTGATGTTTGCATATATATCTGTTACAGCTGGTAAAAACTTAGAAGCTGTGCTCTTCTTCCTAGCACTAGGACCGGACATGGCTAGAATGTACAAGGTTCCCTGTATATAATACTAAAGAATTTTACGAAGGTTCCTCCCTTTTTTGTAGCTGGGGGGGGGGGGGGTCTGTATTGATCACTTCACATACAAACTAAAAAAACCAGCTTTTACATGTAACAGCTTTCACAGCATATCAGTCAAACCATACTTTATTCAGCGTGTACTGAATAACAAATTAACCAATTAGCCTGCTAACAAAGCTATAAATGTTACAAATGTAAGTATGTGCAAATTACAGCGGGATATGGTGTTCCATAAAAAGTGGTAGTTCGAAGGGGACACTCTTAAATTCGTTCCTTGCCTGAATAAGCTGAGGTGTAGAGAGTGAATGGGAGGATGTACATTCTAGCCTCGGATGGTGGTTATTTCGTGGGCACAAAACAATTACAACAATTAATTAATTCTAATTCTTATATAGTCGTTTTGTAAGATTTCATTCCGTATAAATGACTGATAGACTGGTTGACTGCTTGGCTGGTTGGTTGTAACCGTTGTTGTAGGCTTGATTGCTCGACTAGCTAGCTGACTGGCTGGTTTTCTAGTTGGCTATAGTTACAGTTGTTTGCTTGGCCAGCTGGCAGCTGGTTGCAGTGGTTGCTTGGCTAAATGGCTGGTTACTTGCTTGCGGCTAGCTGGCTGGCTATTTGTTTGTTGGCTTGGTTTGATGGTTGGTTGGTTACTTACTTAGTTAGCTGTTTGTTTGTTTGTTTGTTTGTTTGTTTGTTTGTTTGTATAGCTGGTTTGTTACTTGGTTGGGGAGAAGCATATATGGATGGAGGGCTGAGTTCACTGACTCACTGACTCACTCATTCATTCATTAATTCCATTCATTCATTCATTCATTCATTCATTCACAAACACGCCCGCTATTGATTTAGATCAATCATTGAATAAATCAATCATTCATTCATCACACACACGCACGCACATATACACGCACACACATACATACATACATACATACATACATACATACATACATACACACACACACGCACGCATGCACTCGCGCACACACACACACACACACACACACGCACGCACGCACGCACGCACGTATACACGCACACATACATACACACACATACACACACACACACACACACACACACACACACGGCGCGCAAACACGGTTGAGGTTTCTTCCCATCACCCCCAAAACAACGTTCCCATTGAGGAAAGTATCGGAAATAGTGAAGACTGTGACCCGTAGTCAGAGTTATTTATTTGAAATTCCTTTTGACTTTTGTTGTAACAGTACGACAGTTTTCATTGGTTTATAAATACAACTAAACAACCCGTACGTTGAACTTTGAGTAAATGACCCGTACATTCCTAGGCCATTCTCCAAGGTTAGATTTACAACACTGCTGATTAATTACCTATACGTTCGTCTAAGGCTGTGGTCAGAATTTTCGGGGGAGGGGCATGAGGAGAAACTATTCTGGTCAAATTTTTTTCTCAGGCCCCCTTCCCGTTCAAAAATTTCACCCTCCACCCCGAAATGGACCCAATAATTTTTTGTGGCCCCTACATAATATGTAATAATATTGTACCCCACCACCACCACCACCACTTCCTACATTCAAGAGATGTACAATTGCATGGTACACTGGCCTAAAATAAGTGACAATCGACAGCGTCCATATATAACCATGAGATTTCTTTACAAATAGATGTGGGCTTTGCAAAAAGAGGACTCACACTGCGATAACCTGTACTTGGAGATACTTGGCCTGCAGTGTTTTCTCTTTTCAATCTTGATTTAGACAGAAACAGTGGCTAGCATACCACATGATAGCTATGTGAGTGTGGCAGGGAGTGCCCCCCCCCCTCCCATGGTGAGCACTGTTTTGAAAATAAGGACATACAGGAAAGAGACAGTCAGACAGAAGGGAAGAGAGATTAAGGCAGACACAAACACATTCTCATGGCAGTTACCCATCTCATCACTGAATATAGGCTATGGAACTTATCGCGGTGAAGCCACAAGAATTATTGTTTTGTAAACAATCATTCCTGAGGTTTAATTTGGTCAAATCATGAGCAACACGAGTCATGCCTACCTCCTTCTCAGACCATCAAATTTTCATGGCCTCCCTTCAAACCCCAATTTTTTTTCATGCCCTTCCTCATTTTCTACCTCGCCCCTCCCCCCCCGTAAATTCTGACCACAGCCTAAATATCAAACCCGCTCGTCGGAGATAAGGTCGCAGTATTCACTAATAATAATATGATTACATGTCAGCGATGAGAGCATCGTAGACATATCCAAAGCTATCACTTAGCCAATAGTACGATGAACCCCACCCCACCCATCCCCTCTCCCACCATCGTCATATTAAAAGTCAAGGGCCTTTTCTCAACAATGTTGTCTACCTAGTACTACTACGTACATTCCACGGGTTAATTCTATTCGATCGCACAAGAATAAACTGCAGTGAAACATCGCGGTGGTATTCAGCACACTCCCAGCGCTAGTTTCTCTATGCATGGATGTATTAGTCACTAATACATCCATGCTCTATGCAAACTTTTGAAAACACCGCTTCAACACCATTCAATTGTGTGCCCTAATAAGTAAACGACCCGCACAATAAATTTGATTTGTTTATTGAACATGTCGCGTCGAGCGTATACCATTTAAGGAATGAATCGAACAATCAACACTGGTGTGGTGTGGCGTGGTGTGGTGTGGCTGACTAGCTAACTCCGTGATGTGTCATCGCTCGTACGGCGTTGAGTCCAGGGTCACACCAGCCTGAGGGTTTGGGGAACGATAGATCTGACGGGAAAAATTGTCTAGTTGCAGAACATTCGATCTAAATGTGACAAATTCTAACCACACTCATAGTCATGACACTGCAGCTGGTGAATTGCTCACGACAAGGTTATTTTGAAATAATTACATCAGACCAAATAAATACTAGTATGTATTTTGTTTTCATTTAAAAATAATACACAGCAATTCAGTGCATAATATTATACTAATGTGAATCTAATGTGCACATCTTGTGCGCTGTATTTATTCATATTTTGGGTTGACTCGACCATGGTGGTAGCCTAGATACCTCCATGATTCGACTGGCCTTGTTCACGGTGCATCGTGCTCCAAACTCAGTGCAGCTGGCAGGCTGTGAATGGAGTTAGTCACGTGATACCCCGCATTGTCCAACCGTAAGGACACGCTTTTCATGGGACCTCGCTATTGTGTAATTATTGTTGTTATTTATTTTGTAGCACTTTGTTTGTTCATTTCATCTTACATATAGTAGGGGTTGTGATTACCAGGGTTTGGAGTACTGATTTAAGCAATGCACAGATGTTGCGTTTTCGGTAGTTACATTTAGGACCAGCATACAGGTGGTTGAAATGCCGAACGGATTTGTAGTCTGACGATGGGACTTACAACAATGAGGGTGACCATGCTGTGGTTCCCATATGCAGAACCTAACCACCCCTATCGTCTGAGTGGAACACGCCTGTCGTGGATCTTCACAACTCCATATATGGTCAAAATTTCGCTTTCCGAAGCTGATATAACGCCCGGTTCAACCATAATTCACCCACTGCAGATCATTTTGTCATTACGAACAGGTAAGTGCGAATATTCCGCCGTCAAAAATATATTTCTTCCTGAAAGAAAACAGTGTTTTCTACGTAGAACTATTCACATATTGTCAATGTCAGAGTCTGTGCACGTTAGCTGTACGTCGGTTTAACCATTACTTGATACAGGTAGTCTAGCTATTTCTGTATGAGCCACACCCATGGTGTAATTATCATTGCATTTCTCTATATTCGTATCGAACTGTACACCGTACTTGCAAAACAAATGAAAGCCTGCAAAGGAAAGGTCAACTAACGCTAAATTGCATTAAATTCAACGCATAGCAGTTTCGCAAATCGAAGCAGTGAACGCACTGGGTTAAATACGGCGTCCGACACATGTCATGCTCAGACGTTAGACTCTCTCACAGTCCACGGACCATCGCATCACTGAAAGAGCTGTTCTGCATACACCGATATTGGTACACTAATAGCGATGCTCCCGACGGCTGGTGAGAGAGTTTATCTAGACGTCCGCCTTGCCGACTATTAAAATTTGTGTACATATACGAATTATATGTACTCTCATCACTCAGTAACTGTGACTAATGCATTATGCAATCTCTATTCCAGGTAATCATCCAAACATAACCAGTCAATATGTGTGACGACGAAGTTGCTGCTTTGGTAGTTGACAATGGCTCCGGTATGTGTAAAGCCGGGTTCGCTGGAGATGATGCTCCACGTGCTGTTTTCCCATCTATCGTTGGCAGACCACGTCATCAGGTAGGATGCTTTTTTAATTTTCTAACCCTTGCGTCTGTACATTATCACAGACAAGTATACGAATGCGACAAAAATACGAAGTCATTGGTCTTGTAATGTATATATATATATGTTCCTCCAAAGTTCAAACTGGCTTCTTTTGAAATACGTCCCTCGAATTCCTCGACAAGCAATGTTTGCGACTGCGCAGACCTTTTTTAACAAACACTGGGCGGGCGATCGAGTTCAGGTTGTTGGAAACGGTTTGCGATCCGTTGGATAGAATGTCCACGTCGCTGGCGCTATACTGCGCCAGCTCTAATAATAATAGTAGACGACACTCTCTATCACAGTACAGCGCAGCGACGTGGACATTTTAGCTAGCGGATCGCAAACCATTTTATCGTGAACTCGCCATTAGTCACTGAAAACGAAAGATAGCACTTTATTAATTCCTGTGAATTGCATGTACTTGTACTTAGATCGAGCCACCTTGATGCCTTTTGTTCGCTTTACTTTGCACTATTTTATATCATTTTACATGGGACCTTTCATATCGTTCAACCCCCACCCACCCTTAATTTCCGTTTCGCCTACTGATAGGGGTAAGAGATATGTGGGTCAGGCCATGTAATGCAAGTGGGTGATTCTTCCATGGTCGGGCGAATGGAAAAATGTTAAACACGCTAACCTTGCAGTAGATACGTCGTGCTTGTTTAAAAAGTCTTTGTTGTCATTGTTATGATTATAAACAATCTCGTAAATCAACAAAAACAACCTGTTTGATCAACAGTGTGCACATTTCCTTATATGGTAAGCGGGGGAACCAGTGAGGACAAAATGGTCAGTGCTTCACATGAGTGATCAAATGAAGCCATATAAGGAAACGGCTTGGCCCTTCAATCTGTTATTTGTTCTCATAGACATCCGTGATTGTGTAACGACATTACAGTGAATGCAGAATACCTTTGTCAATATGTTTACCACCACTTGACTTTATCCTTCCCATGGGCTCACAAAAGGAGCGGACTCGGATGACTACCTTCTTTAGCTTTTCAGAGGGTTGTCGCCCCAATCTGTCATTTCTTATTATAAATCAGTAACAGAGGCGATATCAATAGTTCAATGTAGAATAAAAAAATCGTCCATTTTTGTTTTCTTTGGGCCTCAGACCCCCACCCCTTCTACCTAAATTGGTCAAAGTCGAAAATTGCTTTAGACATCACAAACAATTCAAAGTTTCAAATCAGTATGTCGTGTATGAATACAAAACCAGCAAGAAGTGAGGGAAAAATACTTCTTTTTTTGGCACTTTACTTTATTTTAGTGCCATGCATGCATTTACTACAGCGAACATTCTCAATTGATGACATTTTTGTTTTAGAAATAGTTGTATTTAGGGGTACAAAACAGATCCATTAAAAGTAAAATCGTTTTAAATTTGTAGGATGAGAACAGAAATGGCTAGAAAAAAACCCACCCCATCCCAAAGTAAAAGACTGGAATTAACACAAGTTCAGCATGTTTAGGTAGAATTCGACCAGAGAATAAATTTCAATAAATTGTCCTCACGAACAAATGTATCTTTTCAGGGAGTAATGGTTGGTATGGGTCAGAAAGACAGCTATGTAGGTGATGAAGCACAGAGCAAGAGAGGTATTCTGACACTGAAATATCCAATTGAACACGGCATTGTCACCAACTGGGATGACATGGAGAAGATCTGGCATCACACTTTCTACAATGAATTGCGTGTAGCCCCAGAGGAACATCCAGTTCTGCTCACAGAGGCTCCACTCAACCCCAAGGCAAACAGAGAAAAGATGACACAGGTGAATGACCACTCCAACGGAACGAGACCCATTGTCATGCAAATTTTCAACCGTACCATCTTGAGTCTATTAGAACACAGGCATTGATTTTGAAGTACAAAGAAATATTCCCTAAATATTTAGAACATCTGACATTTTCTGTCCATAACTAGTTTTGTACAACTGAAATTGATAAAATAATTAGATTACTTTGGATGTTTTGAAAAATACATAAAATCGTTTGAAGTACCGTAAAATATGAAAGGCCAACTTGTAAAATGGGCATGTATTCACTTTTGAAGCCAAACGAATGACCTTTCTCTAAACATGCTGAATGACCTTTCTGAACTTCTTTACAGATTATGTTTGAAACATTTAACACACCTGCCATGTATGTAGCCATCCAGGCTGTGCTGTCTCTGTATGCATCTGGTCGTACAACCGGTATTGTCATGGATACTGGTGATGGTGTAACACATACTGTACCAATCTATGAAGGTTATGCACTGCCCCATGCCATTCTTCGTCTTGACTTGGCTGGACGTGATCTGACTGACTACCTCATGAAGATTCTGACAGAGAGAGGGTACTCATTCACAACTACAGGTGAGTTATGGTTTTTACCTTACAAACAAACAAACGCCGGCCACTGTCAAAAATGCAAAATAAATAAGACAAGGCAATATGTATGTGTTTAAATGTGTATGTACTTAATTAAGTGTCTGTATTCTGTATTTTGGACGAAAAGTCATTGCAGAACAAGTAAACCATTGCTTAGTCTGATGCCTGTAGTTTTTGCCTCCTGGCAATGCTGTTAATTTTTACCAGAGATACCATACAACTGAAAATAAGTTTTTCATTTTTTTTGTCTCTATACAGCTGAAAGGGAAATCGTTCGTGACATCAAGGAAAAGCTGTGTTATACTGCACTAGACTTCGAACAAGAAATGCAGACAGCTGCTTCAAGTTCATCTCTAGAAAAGAGCTACGAGTTGCCCGATGGTCAAGTTATCACTATTGGAAATGAAAGGTTCCGTTGTCCAGAGGCTATGTTCCAGCCTGCTTTCCTTGGTAAGTTGCACTGTCTATATTATGGAATAAGTTATCATGAAAGTGGGCTTATTGATAACTGTATTTATTTTGGATTTTTAATTGAGATCTCTGCTACGTTTTTTCTACTTGAAAAGTTATGTGAAACAAAATATATCAAGTCCTTGTAAGTAATTTGATAAATTGCAAAAAAAAAATTGAACATGGAAAATATTCATTATTGTACGTACAATAACAAACTTCTTCACACGTTTTGCAATTTATGGAGTGAAAACCTGGGCGTGGTATGTTTTCCACATTATTTTTTCAAGTGGAAAAATACTGTGGTTTATCAATTAAAAATCAAAAATAAATACTTGGTTATCATCCGTATGGTATCTTTAACAGGATGCCATGCTCAAGAACGGATTAGAAATGAAATCACAGGGGCCAGCAAAGTGCTGCACATTACATGAAATTATAATGCAAAATTAATTGAACAAACATCTTTGGTAGTAGTAGTCACTGTGGAAGGCTGGAAGGTCAGCCTTGTTGGTGATCTGGGGAAGAGAACACGTGCCATGCATGGTCGATCATCCAATCTGTGTTGCAGAGGATTAATAGAGCAGTTGAGATGTGCAAGTGACTGAATAGCGTTAGTCGTTAAAACTGCACTACTTAGCTGTTAATGAAACATTAATGTTTGACAAGACAACTAATAATATAGTGACTGAAAATTGTTAAAATATCAATAATTAAAATATTTCCGTTTTATCCATAAGAAGCATAATGAAAGGTTGAAACTGTGATTGCATTGGGACGCTGATTTTAGACTGAGCCCAAACACCAATTTCATTAGAATTGATTACATCAATACAGCTGCACAAATACGTGACCCACAGGTGATTCATCACTGTTCAGGGTGCACGATATCTTGAGCAAGTCGTTATCTCGCTTAATCGTTTCAAGAAACTTGCCAGTTGCATCGAGTACAACTTCCATATGTATATGACTTCTCAAAGTTGTTACTTGTTAAAAACATCTGTGCATCGTTAGCAAATTTAAAATCGCAATATTTTCAAGTTTCGACTTCAGAAACTTATTCTTTTTCTACTTTTGTTTGTCAGGTATGGAATCAGCTGGTATCCACGAGACCACATACAACAGTATCATGAAGTGTGATATTGATATCCGTAAGGACCTGTATGCCAACACTGTACTCTCCGGCGGTACAAGTATGTACCCAGGTATTGCCGACAGAATGCAAAAAGAAATCACCGCTCTGGCGCCCCCAACGATGAAGATCAAAATCATCGCACCACCAGAACGTAAATACTCTGTATGGATCGGTGGCTCCATCTTGGCTTCACTGTCAACCTTCCAACAGATGTGGATCAGCAAACAAGAGTACGACGAATCCGGTCCATCAATCGTTCACCGCAAGTGCTTCTAAATATAAATCTGCTTGACTGTTAATATACAGAGACATTAAAACAGAGTAAAATCAAAACTAACATTGAAACTGCTATATATCGTAATATACCAGACTCAACTTCTTAACGGTGTCGTCAAAAATAAAGAGCGGGAATAAGTTGATGTTGATAAGGAGTCATCTTGTCAATCAAGTGAAACATTGCGCATCTAAAAGTACTTATTTAGATGACTATTGTGTACTCTAGCTGGAGGCACGACATGCAAGTTTTGTCGTTTGCAGCACACACTTCAAATACTCTATACTTCAAGCGCGCATGAGAGATCACGTGTCACTGATATTTCTTAGGTGGAAAAAGATCGAACTTGTACCTCTCAACAAACCAAGATAACTATCAGCACTCTATAAACATCAAGACATTTGCTATTTGTGGGCATTCACACTAGCAACATCAATAATCAAAAGGCGACCTAATTCTTTTCAAGTTTCATTTTGTAAAATTAGTGATATTTACAGCTTTTGTACACGCGCACTGCATTGGAGGAGCATACAGTGCTCAAGCTTGCCTCTACCTTTTACAATATAATCAGTCACGTGACACGACATAGCGAGCTATTCTAAACTTGAATTGAGCAAGTGTCGAAGGGGGAATATGTTTTGGTACTTTCTATAGAGATGTAAGAAATACACAAAATATTAAAGAAATAAAAAAATTGTATAGGATTCCAGGTTTTGACTGTTTTTGTCTTATTTTTAAGAATGACCAGCAACTTTGCCAGTCGGTCTAGAAATGTCACGTGGTACGACTTCACAGACCATCCATCATATCCATCCATTGAATTGTCATCAAGCTAGGAGGTTGCGCTAGAGCAATACCCTCTAACTGAATATATTGATGATCGGGTTGTAAAGTTCAAAGTCGTCCTTATTTCTAATCGCAAAAGAAATGTTTGCAGTAACATGTCGATGTGACCAGCACCTTCTCTTCCAAGCTGTCTGTATATATCGTTCTTTTCAATTTCATCTTCTATATATATGTCCCAATACCAACGCTGGATCTCCCTATCAATGGACTGTACAATGGTGAGCCACTCCGTTCAGTTCAGGGCCCATCCCCATATATACCAGTTATGCTTTGAAGATCCGAGTGATACAGATTTTGGATAAACATGTGTAATGTGCCACGTGAGAGCCAGTGTGGGGATGGGGTACTCAGGGGTATTGCAGTGTTTGCTGCTTGCAGTGTTTGCTGCACTTTCTCTCCTAGCGACACTCTTGCAATTACGACCACAGAAAACACTGCAAACGCTCGTGTAGATACCCAAAACGCCACACTTGCACTTGTGCCACATCACGGGATCCTGTACATGACTATAATTGTATATTTGTACTATAATATGGGCAAATGTAAAATCAAACACGTTTCTTAACTGGTCAATAAAACATGAATGATATTTAGTTAAAAACGTTGTCATTTGATATTATATTTTAAAACAAGCAGAGGACATGCTGCCGCAATGGTATGATGGCATTGTTGTTGGGATCGATCTTGTTGTCTACGTCCAGCTGAGAGGGAAATTCTTAAGAACGCTATATTGTACATGTTATATACTGCACTACACTTTGAAAAAAAGCATACTTAAAACTGAACTTAATTAGCTGTAACGTTAACTAGAGTATACCCAACAATATATTCACTGAAAATTACTAAACTACAAATAGTTAAACATCATACATTTTAATTACAGGCCATAATTTATTCAGTACCAGGTTAAAATCGTTGTTGCGTTGGGAGCACTGATTTTTTTGGGGACGGACCCAAAATCAATTGCATAGGATTTTATTGAACAATATATGTACAGTACTGTTACAAAATACATTAACCCACAACGTAATTCAATACTATTCTTTTGTACCCATGTGACTTGCCGATGAATAAGACATGAGTAAATTTATAGTTCCGAAATAAAGTAAATTTGACACAAGCAGTTTTTAAAACGATTGTGACGTTTCAATCTGACGACTATGAAATTTGATCACACAACAGTTTTACATTTTCATGATCGAGCGGAATAATAAATTGATGGTGTTTGAATTAGTAGTAGTTGTAGTCCCTATTCACGATATACCATTGTCTGATGTTTTATATATATATATATATATATATATATAACTATTACGCTCTGCCACTGCGGTATAGAGCACTGTCTTAGCAGATTGATACTCACTGAGTTATATATATATATATATATATATATATATATATATATATATATATAGTCTAGTTCCTATACGACGTGTGGAGATGATCGTAGTAATCGTAACGCGTCGTACATAGGAAACAGACTAACATATTTATTGCTTACTTGACTTAGTTTTTCTCCCAATACTGCGATCCGTTCACTACTAATTTAGAACCAATGGGACTAGTGGTATTTTCATGGTCAGAGAGCAGTCGGTTTGGAATCTCTGTACTTTGCAGTGTCGAGCCTCGCCGCTGACGTTTATTGTTTGTTTGTTTGTTTGTTTGTTTGTTTGTTTGTTTGTTTGTTTGTTTGTTTGTTTATGAATAGTTTAAACTTTAAGTTTAAGTTCCTGAGTAAGATGTATATCAAGCATGTGCCCCAGTCAACCCAGCTGTAATATTGGGGATCTTGCAGGATAGAAGTTGCAATGTGAATGATTTAATCTTATGCGCTTACAGTGGCTACAATGGCTTGACGATACTCGAAATCGGCACCAATTTGTGTAGAACTCTGGAATCTGATTGCATAAATACTAAGTGATAAGGGAGCCTTCACTATTTACAAGGGGGAGGGCCGGTGGAAATCACACATGGTCTGTTAAGAAACCCTTCCTCATTCTCAATTCGTAAAAAGTGACTTCGACCCTTCCCATTGTCCCATTTTCTAAAACATGACCCTCCCCATGACATTTGCATATACTGACCGATAATCAATATTCTCATTATATGTATACATACAAATTAAATGATTTTGACTCTGTATTAGAAAGCAATATTTGTACATATACTACCATTGCAGGAGTTATATAGAAACGCCTGTGATCAGAACGAAAAAAGTCTACTTCTTATCTCTATCAAACTGACAAACATTGATATATAAAATAACACCGGGCCCCTCTGATGTAGGTTCATGCACATACATGTACTTGTCTATGGTTCACGCGACTCTTTTATCAGTTTGTCTGTGTAAGTGAAAGTCTGCCATGTTGTAACATAACATTCGGGTGTAAGCTTATATAATACAACGTAATAGTCTTTCTGGTCCTAAAAATTAACTTTCACTGTTACAGTATAGATTATATGTTGAGTTTTGGGCGAAAAATCGCCAACACACATGACAATACAACACAACATATACACGTCATTCAAATCTGCAATGAATACTTTACAACAGATGTGATCGTGGAGTTTGTATTTTAGCAACTCCGCTTGTGTACGGTCCTTTTCGAAATCTCTTGAACGGATTTTGAATTCTAAACGACAGAAGTCATCTGAGTATTTCAGAAGAACCTGCGGGTCAATGCCACCCTAATAGAAAGGCAACCATACGCGTCGTCACGTGTGTCGACTGTTGGTTCTGACAGGATACTCGTCCTTCTGGCAGGTGCACACGTTTCACGAAACATCGTGACGGAGAAGGAAGTGCCGACTTACCCAGTATGCAAGCAGGACTAACAGCCTAAACAGCGGCCTACCAATTTATTAATTAATGTTTAGCTTTTTACAAATATTAATACAATGTTGATGATAATTTACAATATAGAGTGACTTTAATATTGAACCAAGGCTATTCGGACATCAAATATGATTTTCTCACTGCTATAACTCACTTTATCATGTATGTACCTTCAAACCAGTGATGATGATGATGATGACAGTGATATCAGGAAACTGTTACAAGTGACCAGAGTATGCACAATATTGAAAGCACGTTAGATACTAACTATTTGTCACATCCACAGACTTTCAATTCTGTAACTATTTGTTGACGATCAAAAGTCTTCATTTAGGCTTTTCCATATTGAAATAGATGACCGCTAATTGAAGGTTTCATCATTACCGTATTACAGAAAAGTCGGCTGATTGCATATTTAATATGACCTACATGTTGGTGTCAGATCACCGATTGCCTTTACCTTCAGTATTGCCATTATCAGTGTTACTCTAATCTGACTCACTATTACTACTTGCGTCAGTACATTTATCACAGTCCGTGTTCCCTATGACATCCAAAACTAAACAATCATCATCATCATCATCATCATCATCATCATCATCATTATCATCATTATCATCATCATCATCATCATCATCACCATCATCATCATCATCATCATCACCATCACCATCATCACCATCATCATCATCATCATCATCATCATCATCATCATCATCACTACTGCTGCTACCATCGCCATCATCGTTTTATAACAACATTCACGGACAGTGTGAGTGATAAGATGAGATGGTACACTCAACAAAATGCATCGTTTTATTAAACAATTTCTTACAATATGTGTATTTTTATTTTTGTATTTTGGCATGTAAAGTACTCGTTGAGTGCTTATCTCACGTTTACATTTCAAAACACACAAAATAAATTGACAATAATTGAATATTCAATTTGGTCACAAAACTACGGATTGTAAAATGTGACCCTCCCCCAAATATTGTAATGCAAAATATGACCCTCCCCTCCCCTAAGAACAGGTTTTGTAAAATGTGACCCCCCCCCGGATTCCCCCCCCCCTGTAAATACTGAATGCTCCCTAAAACCACGTTGTGCCACTATAGGTCCATGCCATGGGTAATAATTACAAATTGCCTTCAGCACAGTATAAACACAAACGTTATTTCTCGACAAAAAAATGACATGTCAAATAAATGATACGTGAAAGTGTAGACTCAAAATGAAAATGTATAGTACTAGAGGGAATGAAAAGTTAAAAAGCTATTGAGAGTTTGGGAAGAGGAGGAAAAGTAAGAGGAGAGATGGGAAGAAGGAGGAGCTATTGAGAGTTTGGGAAGAGGGGGAAAAGTAAGAGGAGAGATGGGAAGAAGGAGGAGCGAGGGCTGTGAGATCGATGAGGGTGAGAATGAGGGGGTGGTGGTGGTGGTGGTGGTGGTGGGAGGGGGACAGGGGGATGAGGACAGGTGGGAGGAAAGAGCATGAGGAGAGTGGGAATGAGGAGTTGGTGTGGGAAAGAGGTGGAGTAGCGAAAAGAGGGGGCAGGGTCTGGAGGAGTAAGAAAGGACATCAAAATTCTGAAATGGACGGATAGGAAGGCTAGGTAATACACAGACATACTTTGTAGTACTAGTACTGGGGTTGAATGAATAGAAAGTAATCAGAACCCTCCAGTCAAAGATAACTATCTGACCTTAAGTTGACCTTATGTTGACCTGATCAGAGACATAATAACTGTGACTCACCAGTCAACAGCTGATAGACACACTGCGCTCATTCACCAATTCAACTCCTTTTCAATAGTTCAAATGGGGTTATTTAAATGGATGACCTGAAAACACATTACCGGTATGTTTTACAACGGACTCGTTTTAAACATTCCGAAGTGTAACCTCGGTATAAAAATATTTTTGCTGGTATAAACACCCGGGTATGTTGTTTGTCATAATTTTATACGATATATATATTATTTGCATATTGGATACAGGTCACTATACAAGCAATTGCAACCCGTCAAGCCGAGGCATCAACACAGTGCATCAACACGGTTTACTTTGCTTTGTATTTAGAGGGCCAGGCCAAACCAAAGTGAATGAATGTATGAAATTGTTGAAAAAAATTAATGTAAAGAAATGCAATTGTTTTGTTGCAAGTTTTGGATTAAATCAATTGGTCTCTTGTATTACAAGGAGTGTCTGCGTGTGGAATTGAATACAAGGCGTGCGTGCGTTGCAAGTCGTTGAACCCCATATTACCGCACCATTCTACCTGAGCGCTCAGACTCAGGCCTTTTACGGGTATCAACACGTGTTGTTTATAACCAGTTCCTTTGCCCAATTCACCTCACCCCTCCATAGGGGTTTGAAGTTATTCTTTGATGGATCCAATTTTACCCTAGAGAACGCGGTTTTAAGTCAAGCGTTTGGAACACTATCGAACAGGTGGTCGTTGCTTTTGTCTTTAGTGTAACACCGCAGCACATCTACAGAGTATCGATCAAATACCGTGACTCGCCCTAAACCTAGCTACTCACCCCTATCAATGAATGGTCACTACCTGGACTGGAATATTTCAAGTCCATATATGGTTAAATTTTCGTTTCCGATTGTGATATAGGAGATCGTGTAAGCTGTAGACAGGCATTGCTTTGTAGGACGTCCCATGTTACACAAAGGTGAGTTGACAACATTTTCATAAATTTATCCCTGCTTGACATATTTGCAAAAAAAAAAGTGATATTGTTTTTGGCAAGCTGGTGGAATTTCGCTTCTATGTACCGACAAATCTCACGTTTTGGATTATTTATTGGTTTTTACCATTTTCAGATTGCGGGGAGGAGAAATTCAGGGGTTGCGTTATGCTTTGAGTACGAAACATCTTAATGCTCATATGAAACGAAAATTGAGGATTTATCACTTGAGGTATTATTTCCGAATTGCTAAACGCATCCTGCTGCAGCTTGCTGCCGTCTACCATGCACAGGTGCGTTTAATGAGACTAAGGCTACATGCTTGCACCAAGCACCATCGCATTTCATATTTATAGTGTAACTCTGGGAGTTGCAAAAAAGAATGATTTACAAATGTAACTAGCATCGTTTTTTTTTTTTGCTTTCATTCTTGAACATATTTCCCTTTCTGATTTGCACAGTTATCAACTAAAACCAACCATTCAATATGTGTGACGAAGATGTTGCTGCCTTGGTTGTTGACAATGGATCCGGTATGTGTAAAGCCGGGTTCGCTGGAGATGACGCCCCACGTGCTGTCTTCCCATCCATCGTTGGCAGACCACGTCATCAGGTAAAGACGAGTTTGCTTTCTTATTTTTCTTCCCTCCACGTAATTTCAGTTTGCCTTAACAGACGATCTGACCGCTGAGTTTTATGAAACCCAGACACGCTCATCATTCATGTGTCTAAGCCTTTATGTTATATTGTCATTTTACCACGCCCAAAACTTAGCTAATCGGCGCATGTGCAAACGTTCCAATTGAGCGTGTGTGCTTTCAACTGGTGGTATGGTAGTCAGCCAGTCAATCCTCACGACACACAAACGTCCCATTCATTTGTGCTGGGTGATACGCACGCCGGCGCTTGAACCAAGGCTATTTGGACATCAAATGTCATTTTCTCACTGCTACTCCACATTTTATCATGTTTGTACCTTCAAACCAATCGGTGATCTGACACCAACATGTAGGTCATATTAAATATGCAATCAGCCGACTTTTCTGTAATACGGTAATGATGAAACCTTCAATTAGCGGTCGTCTATTTCAATATGGAAAAAGCCTAAATGAAGACTTTCGATCGTCAACAAATAGTTACAGAATTGAAAGTCTGTGGATGTGACAAAACAACTGGTCAGGAGTGTGTTGGGTAATTATCATCAAAATTGTATTAATATTTGTAAAAAGCTAAACATTAATTAATAAATTGGTAGTCGGCTCGTTCATTACATAGACCTCCTTACATAAAATGATATGGTCAAACGAAAATTTTTAGCCCCCATTTCGGTGATGAACAATTATCCTGTTTTGGCTGTTAGTCCTGCTTGCATACGGAGTAAGTTGGCCCTTCCTTCTCCGTCACGGTGTTGAGTGAAACGTGTGAACCTGCAAGCAGGACGAGTATCCTGTCAGAACCAACAGTCGACAGACGACGCGTACGGTTGCCATTCTATTAGAGTGGCATTGACCCGCAGGTTCTTCTGAAATACTCAGATGACTTCGGTAGTTTAGATTTCAAAATCCGTTCAAGAGATTTCGAAAAGGACCGTACACAAGCGGAGTTGCTAAAATACAAACTCCTCGATCACATCTGTTGTAAAGTATTCATTGCAGACTTGAATGCCGTTTATATGTTTTGTTGTATTGTCATGTGTGTTGGCGATTTTTCGCCCAAAACTCAACATATAATCTATATAGTGAAAGTTTATTTTTAGAACCAGATAGACTATTACGTCGTGAACCATAGACAAGTACATGTATGTGAATGAACCTACATGAGAGGGGCCCGATGGTGTTTTTGTATCAATGCTTGTCAGTTTGATAGTGATAGAAGTAGACTTTTTTTTTCGTTCTGGTCACAGGCGTTTCTATATAACTCCTGCAATGGTAGTATATGTACAGATATTGAGGGGGGGGGGTCGGTTTTACAAACTGGGACAAAGGGGGTGGTCACGTGTTCCACCCTCACCGGCCTTCTCTGAGAGGGGCTGACGATGTGTGAGGGCGCCCCATCATATCACGGCGTATCTTACAGACTAAGATTTAGACGTACAAATTATATATATATATATATATATATATATATATATATATATATATATATATATATATATATATATATATATATATATATATATGTGTGTGTGTGTTTCCAACTATAAATTATTGTGTTGATCTTTCCCACAGGGAGTAATGGTTGGCATGGGTCAGAAAGACAGCTATGTAGGTGATGAAGCACAGAGCAAGAGAGGTATTCTGACACTGAAATATCCAATTGAACACGGTATTGTCACCAACTGGGATGACATGGAGAAGATCTGGCATCACACTTTCTACAATGAACTGCGTGTAGCCCCAGAGGAACATCCAGTTCTGCTCACAGAGGCTCCACTCAATCCCAAGGCAAACAGAGAAAAGATGACACAGGTGAGTACGAGCGATGGGTAAACATTCGATGATGTAGAAGGGGATGTCAAGGTGGCGAGTGTTATCGTTGGGGGCGTACATCAGATCTATGATCTCGGCAGCAAAATAGAAATCTGTCTGAAATACTTGATGACCATATTTGGCGTGGAAAAGATGAACTATTTCAGTTTATGAAAAGTTGAAAGGTCAACACTGGTCCCTGGATACGCATGACAATAAATTGAATGTGCTCACACATGTCAGGGTAATTAGGATAGGATAGGATAAAATCAAAGTCTCTCTTAAATTCAATACATATTGTATATATTCTCAGTACTGTCTACAGTCCAGTGATAGTTTTTTTTTAGAAACTCAGGCAAAATAATGGGTCCTAAACCATTGTTGTTTGCAAGTGAGTAATCTCGGCGCCAATACAACAACAACAACAACAACAACAACAACATCATCATCATCATCATCATCATCATCATCATCATCATCATCATCATCACCACCACCACCACCACCACCACCACCACCATCACCACCACCACCACCACCACCACCATCATCATCATCATCATCATCATCATCATCATCATCAAAACAACACCAATAACAACAACATAAACGTGTGTTCATTTTCAGATTATGTTTGAAACATTCAACTCACCTGCCATGTATGTAGCCATCCAGGCTGTGCTGTCTCTGTATGCATCTGGTCGTACAACCGGTATTGTCATGGATACTGGTGATGGTGTAACACATACTGTACCAATCTATGAAGGTTATGCACTGCCACATGCCATTCTTCGTCTTGACTTGGCTGGACGTGATCTGACTGACTACCTCATGAAGATTCTGACAGAGAGAGGGTACTCATTCACAACTACAGGTGAGGTGGTAACCTTTAACCTTTGAGTAATCTCTTTACTTTGTAGTGGGGCAAAATACCTGTGGGCGAGTGGTTGCTATAGTAATAAGCTGCAGACAACAGGTTACGTTAATTGACAAACTCATGAACGGATCTAAGTTTCAAATTTCAACATTTAACAACTTTTAACATCTAGCTCTATCAAACAGTGCACGACAGATACATGCGCATGCGTAGATCAGAAGAGACGAATTACATATTTACATAGACGTTGTCTATGGTCAAACACTTTATCCAAGAGCTCGAGGTCGTTCATCTTTAACCTTTGAGGGGGGATAATCCAAGGTTGCTGATTGCGAGTCTGTTTGTCTGTTACTCAGCTATTATAGGTTTAATTTTTAATATTTTTTGGCCAATGGAAGTAAATTTTCGAAGATTTTAAAGAAAAAATTTAAAATCTCTTTCATCTTCTCTTCGCAGCTGAAAGAGAAATCGTTCGTGACATCAAAGAGAAGCTATGCTATGTGGCTTTGGACTTTGAACAAGAAATGCAGACAGCTGCTTCAAGTTCATCTCTAGAAAAGAGCTACGAGTTGCCTGATGGTCAAGTTATCACTATTGGAAATGAAAGGTTCCGTTGTCCAGAGGCTATGTTCCAGCCTGCTTTCCTAGGTAAGTACGATTTGAAAGTACATCTACTCAGGTAGATAAGGATGCGCACGCACCATCCCCGGAGGAAAGACGTGTCGCATCACAGATCGAGCTGGCGCATACTGTGTGTCAATTCGGGTTAGTGCACACACAGACAAGTACCTGTGGTGCACGTAATAGCAAGATAGCACTGAAGTACATTATGCTAGTGTTCACTGGCTCTGTTTGTTACAACCACACACAAACCAATAACAAACTGCACATGCTACACTTTAAGATAGCCCGCTGACGATTTCTTGCTACATTTTGTCTAAATCAAAATAAACCATTTAAAACATATAGAGGGACTGTGTATTAAACGCCCCTGGCATCTAGAGGCAGAAACGCACGGGAGCACTATAGTACTATCAGTGGCTGTATTTACCGTGTCGCCTAATTCAAACGTTATTATGTCTTTGGTTCGATAGTGTAATGATTATTGTCATGGTTTCAAAGACCGGAAACATAGCAGACACGCATGCAATGATTATATTTATACGTTTCATCACGTGACATCGTTGTAAAACTACGTTGCTTTGCTAAAAACAGAGACTGTAAGACACTTCGTATCACTCCGCCCTCACCGGCCTCCTCTCTCCCGACGTGAGCGCGGTTGACCAATGTGTGAGGGCGCCCCGTCACAGTGTACCTTACAGACTACTACTACTACAAACATTCCCCGGTGGAATCACTCTGCTTCGAGTGAAAGGCCTCGCTTTCAAACAGTCAGTGAGTGTGTGGAATACCCAATTACATTCTATTTTGAAATATCGGGTTTGTCAAAGTGAATGATTAAAGTATAACACTAAAGAGCAAAATTGAATGAATGGCTCGTAGTGACAAGGCCCTTTAGAAGAAAACATTGGGGAATGGTATACATAATTAGTCATGTTAAAGGTTGACCGAGAACATTATGTTGGTTTATTGTAACATCACTTTAAAACTGTATTTTTCTAACAGGTATGGAATCTGCTGGCATCCATGAGACCACATACAACAGTATCATGAAGTGTGATATTGATATCCGTAAGGACCTGTATGCCAACACTGTACTGTCTGGTGGCTCAAGTATGTACCCGGGTATCGCCGACAGAATGCAAAAGGAAATCACTGCTCTGGCGCCCCCAACGATGAAGATCAAAATCATCGCACCACCAGAACGTAAATACTCTGTATGGATCGGTGGCTCCATCTTGGCTTCACTGTCAACCTTCCAACAGATGTGGATCAGCAAACAAGAGTACGACGAATCTGGTCCATCAATCGTTCACCGCAAGTGCTTTTAAACTTAAGCGGTTCCTCGCTGAACATTGCTGAGTGAAAGCAGTTAATACACTGTAGTAAACTGGACAAAATGCTTGAAACAGCGCTAGTACTGTAGAATCTACACTAGATGACGATATGCAAAATTTGTGATTACATCATCAAAGTTGTGATGATGTCGTCATCAAAGTTGTGACGACATCACCGCAAATAAAAGAGCCCAGAATATTGTCTGATGCAAGTGTGCAATTGGCTGTAGGTCAATGTAAACCAGACACGATAATCTTTTTCCACAATGGTGATTTAATACACCTTTTTCTCTGCGACTTCAAAATAGAAAGGTATATAGCCATGCAGTTAAGTAATGACTTCATAATGTAGACAGAGAGCTGCCACATATTTTTCCTCTTCATACCTTTTCACAGGACAAATTGGCTGTTGAAAATCAAAATATACCCAATATATTAGCCTAGCAATATGTCTTAGCTAGTATAATATACAATGTAATATCTTTATATCATGATCGAACTTGAACGAGTGCGATTGAGTCGACCTTTTCTTTCATCCAATACACAGCTATGCCTGCCTTCCAGTTGTAAAAACAATACTCAAAATATTTTTTTTTACTTAAGGATGTTTTGTCTTAGCACTTCCTAAGGGTTTAACTTACTACATTCCTTTTGAAAAAGATATATTTCTTATCATAATATGTTGGGGAAATATTGAAAGAAAACGACATAATACTTTCGAGGCTTATTTTTTACGAAAATTTAGAAGCATACTTGCTTGATATATTAGATATAGCATTTACTATAACATTCTAGTATCAAGGGACTTGTATTATATCTGAAATAAAGGAAACTGGTCTTTTCTATACATAGTTAACATGCGTGTCCTCGCTATGGTGAGACAGTTGTGTCACGTGTGTGTGTGAGAGAGAGAGAGAGAGAGAGAGAGAGAGAGAGAGAGAGAGAGAGAGAGAGAGAGAGAGAGAGAGAGAGAGAGAGAGAGAGAGAGAGAGAGAGAGAGAAAGGTGTGGGGGGGGGGGGGAATGAGAGACCGAGAACGCGAAAGGGGGGCAGAGAAAGCTTCAGGCTTGGAAAGAACTGAAAGTCGGACAATGAAATACATGTGCATACATACATACATACATACATACATACATACATGCAGCTACTCAGATACAAATATATATAGCCATAGCAATTTATTTGAAGAAATTACAAACCAATATTAAGAACACAAAGTAAATTGATTTGTAGAAGAATCCGATCGCCTCGCTTTCTGATTGAGTGGCAACTGTTTGATACAAAGTAATTATTTCAGAATCACTCTCAGTATCGGTTTTATTTTCATCTCAAAATAATGTAAAGTGAGTACAAACAACTACTATGTGCCAAAAGCAAAGCGTTCAAAGTGAAAAGTAATGAAAGGTAATGTGTGTAGTTAATGTCGCACGGAAAATCGTAAAAAGGTTCATACCAGAGCTCTCTTAATAATCAGAATTATCTTCATAATATGTTGTAGGCTCCATGTCAATATTGATTCGTCGCAGAGGATTAATTCTGTGGAGAAATAATACAGATGTTCTTGAATTTATGCAATCTCGTTTCTTTTAGAGTTAAGGAAAATAAACTATAAATCTTTAAAAAAGAAAAAGAAAAAAAAAGCGGGGGGCTAGAACGACTATTTGTAAAATGAGTCACCATGCACGATAATGATGCAATTTGACCGACAAGGTCGCCTTTTTGACATATAAATGAACCATGGGAAAATTTCGAAGAGGCGTATATGCACTTACCTTCTACTTGCATTTGCATTTTTCCAATTCGATTACACGTTCTTTCAACAGTTTAAGTTGCTTTGTAAAGAAGGCTCCAGCAGCTCTTTCTTGCTCTAATGGTTTCTTCTTTGGCTCTGCTGTGTCCTTAGCTGCATCAGCTGTGATCAGCAGGGCTGATAGTGCTATGGTTATCAATAAGACAGTCGTAAACTTCATGTTGACTGAGTTTGTTGAAACGTCTGGCATTAGGAAAAAAAAGATGAAATATAATAATAAACTTTGAGAACTAGAAATTTAACCAACATTGATAGACTAGTAGTTCAATATATAGGATAACAAAACTAAAATCGATTAGTGGGGGAGGGGGGGGGGAGGTTGAACCATATTATTTCTCATCCTACAAAAAATAATGTTGTTTCAATGGAATCTGTACCCCTAAATACAAATATTACTAAAATGCAGTCAGATAGAAACTATGGAAAAATTTTCGCCAAAATACATTAAAGTGCATGTGACTTTTAAAGAGCTATTTTTCTTCTCTACTGGCTTTGTATTCATAGCAGCACTACATACTACTACATACTACTACATACTGGCTTTGTATTCATATCACTACATACTACGACATACTGGCTTTGTATTCATATCACTACATACTACTACATACTGGCTTTGTATTCATATCACTACATACTACTACATACTGGCTTTGTATTCATATCACTACATACTACTACATACTGGCTTTGTATTCATAGCAGCACTACATACTACTATATACTGATTTGAAATTGATTGTGTTGTCTGAAACAGTTTTGACCAAATAAATAAGAAGGGGATGGGGATGAGATGGATGTTTGAAGCCTAACTAAAAGAATGAGTCTTTCATCCTACATTGAACTATTTTACCCCTTATCCAAACTGATTTGATGTCGATCTTCATTGATGCGTTGTTGCGGTTGCATTAACCCTATTAACCTACCAGTTAGGTATAATACTAAAGACACACTAATGTATCGTCATACCCGTCTCTAAGAATCTTTGTCTACTTCAGAATTATAGAATTTAAAGACAAATTTCAAAAATTATGAAACATTAAAACTAAATTATTATCACAGCTACACCATCCTTGTCGGTTGGGAAAGATGGCAATGACGTAATAGCATAATTCACCACTGTGGGGCGCTATTTAGAAATCATTTTATTATGACAACCTGTACAATTGATTTGTCTATTAAAATTCCACGTAGCAATTTGCTTGAATTGCTAATGGTATGTCACATATTTATCGCATGCATGGGTAGTTGGCCAATGGGTAGTTGGCCAAATGTATTTTTTTTTAATATCCTATAAATGATTACATTGGCGAGTTTGTCTATGCCAACAGATGTCGCTGTATGCATTCCTTCATGCTTCAATACGGATACGAATACCAATACCAATAAGAACGCGAATACGGATAAGAATACGAATAAGAATACGAAATCCTTTGTTGATCCCAAAGGGAAATTTTCCATATTTGATATAATACAAAGTTAATAACACCAACGTTCAAAGGAAAAAGGCACAATTTGTTCTGCACATTTCCTGTTCATGCATTGTGCGTAGGCATAAAAAACACTCTTTATCTTGTCATCGGGCTATGCACTTCAGTCTCTAAAGCTAACCATAAATTTAAATAAAAGTGTATTTCCATTTGGTGGTTTTTCATATTTGTATTTTTACCGTCGTTATTATTAAAATTTTCGGAATGAAATAACAATACTTTAAAGAGAAGATGAACATTTCGATGGAACTCCCTCAAAAATTACATATATATATATATATATGTGTGTGTGTATATATATATATGCGCTTCGTTAAAGTGTATACTCACCAAAGTGATATCTTTTTGTAGTACCTCTTCTGCTTCCACGACCAAAGTCTGAGTTGAAACTGCGATGGAATGAGCTTCCACTGTGACCAACTTTTAAAGACATCATTGTGGGCGTGGCTAAGCAAATAGATACTAATCTGCAAGTCACTGCATTGCACATAATAACTTAATTAACATAAATATTCAAAGTCAATGTGTTTATGACATATGATAGGTTCAATTATTGAATATGTAAATCGGGGACGTAAACATTACAATCGGAATAGATCAAACAGTTTTCTAGTTGCTTCCGGGTCAAGTTATTATCACGTTATGCCTGGACGCTGATTGGTTATTTATTTGGGAGTCAGCGTGACGCATCACGTGATGACTGACGTCTGATTGGCTATTAGTTTTTTTCAGCAACAGAAGACTGATACATTACTGTTTGTTCTTCTCCAAATTGTTGAATTCGGTAAAGCTCATGATATGGTATTATTCAAATTTTTTTCCAAGGACATTCGAAATAAAACTCAGTGAAATTCTACTTGCAGGATCTTACGGCGCAATGCGTAAGAGATGACGATTGCATCATGAGCTATATCATACAATCTTGATAAAATAATTACATTACAATTTGCAAAAAATGTAGTTATACAAATTCCTTATGAACAAAACGGGGATATTTTACTGTGCGAAGTATACATACTGTAAGGTTGACATCGTGCAAAAAACTTGCGGAACAACGGATATATTGCCCTGTATAATACATGTGAGCCCATGTCCTCGTTTATAGTGGCGATGGACAAACGTCATCGCAACGGCGGAGACATGATGTTTGTTCTTATTGACAGTTCCAGAAGGACCGATGTTTAATACCAGGCTGGAAACTGAAACAGTTTGCTTTCCCTAAAATGTATGCCTTACTTGTGATTGGTAGATGCCGGCACATTTTTACGCTTGATATTAGCGAACACATTTCCTTGACGAGCTTCGTCTGAAAAATGTGAGATTAACATCGTCAATTCAATTTACCGCCTCTTTTGCAGAATTAATCAAGATGTCTCAGAACGTACGTACAAATCTACGTAGGCGTTGTTTAAAGTTGTGAATGAATATATGTAACTTAAAACTACGTATTATTGCAATGCATTGGGCACTTTTTACTTGTACTGCAGGATATTCATTTTCCATGTACTATAAAACAGTTTCCTTTGACCACAGACGTCTTGACAAAGAACACTTTACTGGGTCTTTTTCTCTCTCTATGTATGTATTTAAAATATGACAGTGAGTGAGTGAGTGAGTGAGTGAGTGAGTGAGTGAGTGAGTGAGTGAGTGGATGATTTATTATTGACTTAAAGATGTTTTTGTAAATACTTGTCTTCCATTCATAGCGACAAGGCCAATAAAATATCACCCACAGTTTAACCTATTGATCAAACAAAGATACTGAGGAATACAACATAAATGTCTTTTCATTTACATTATTCTGGGACATTGTTTCTAAGGCACAATATTTATATCACTATATTGCAGTGTGACAATTTTGCACACTGTATTTTGTTTTTGTAAAAATAAAGAACAAACTTGCATGGTGAGTACATTCTGTCTGTATGTATGTATGTATGTATGTATGTATGTCTGTCTGTCTGTCTGTCTGCCTGTGTGTCTGTGTGTGTATGTATGTATGTATGTATGTATGTATGTATGTATGTATGTATGTATATGTGTCTCTGTCAGTCTGTCTGTCTGTCTCACTCTCTCACACAGCAGTAGTGCAACTGTTTATATATACTACACTAACTAAATTAATATTTTCTTTTCATCCTTAGCGCACCAGCTGTGGTATGATGTCGTATTTTGCTAACATCTCTTTGTATGCATACAATGTATATATACACTACATATGCACATATACATATTTAAAATGCACACACACACGCACGCACATACATACATACATACATACATACATACATACATACATCGCAAGCAGGCGGGCGGACGGACAGACAGACAGACAGACAGACAGACAGACAGACAGACAGACAGACAGACAGACAGACAGACTTAACTTCACTGTGAAGTATAATTTGTCTGAGTCTAATATTTTAGTAATGGTATAACGTCTCTGATACCACCATTTGTTGTAAATGTTAAATTTACTTGCAAA